>NC_061514.1:14378226-14628920 GCF_022539505.1 Lolium rigidum | reverse complement strand
GAAGACCATTGAACTCATAAAGAACTTTACAAAACCAAAGAAGAACATCAAATATTTTTGGTGTTTTCGAATTTGATAACAAGAACAAAAGGAAACAAGCAAACAACGCGAAATCTTTTTGGGTTTTCTTATAGCAAACTAGCAATAGAAAATAAAGCAAAACAAATGCAAGAAACCAAAATAAACAAATGGTGAAGAGAAACAACAGAAATATTTTTGGTCTTTCTGTGTTTTAGGAAAGAAACAAAACAAGAACAAGAAAATGAAAACTAAAAGAAACACAGAAAAGCAAGATGGCAGAAATCTGCCAAAACTTGACAAGCAGTACTGAAATCGATTTTTACAAAAATCTTCCGTTGCTCAGCTCGAAAAGTGTTCAACTACTGAAAGTTAGATAACAACCTGGGGAACATGCAAAAAAATTGGCAGCTCAAAATAACGTTCTGGCTGTGCGCACGAATTTTCTAGTAACAGTCCAGAATCTGTTTTCAGGCAGCACTTCCCCAAATATCATCTCCCTCTCATTAGAAAACCACTCAAAGATACTAAACAAGTATGTACAAGTATCCAGCAACCATAATATGCAAAGAATGAGTGATGCCGGTATACCTCCCTCCAAGCTTAGGCTTTTGGCCTAAGTGGAGATCAACCCCAACGAGGGTCTGGGTTCCATGCCGGTGGATCGTACATGGAGTAATCATAATAAGGTACTGATGCAGAAGAAAAGCGTGGAGGCTCCTTGATACGTCTCCAACGTATCGATAATTTCTTGTGTTCCATGCCACATTATTGATGTTATCTACATGTTTTATGCACACTTTATATCATATTCGTGCATTTTACGGAACTAACCTATTAACAAGATGCCGAAGTGCCGATTCTTGTTTTACTGCTGTTTTTGGTTTCAGAAATCCTAGTAAAGAAATATTCTCGGAATTGGACGAAATAAAAGCCCGAGAGGCCTATTTTCTCACGAAGCTTCCAGAAGACCGAAGACGAGACGAAGAGGGGCCACGGGGGAGCCAAACCCTAGGGCGGCGCGGCCCCCCCCTTGGCCGCGCGGCCTATGGTGTGGGCCCCCCGTGCCGCCTCTCGACTTGCCCTTCCGCCTACAAATAGCCTCCGTGACGAAACCCCCGAGTACCGAGAGCCACGATACGGAAAACATTGCGAGACGCCGTCGCCGCCGATCCCATCTCGGGGGATCCTGGAGATCGCCTCCGGCACCTCGCCGGAGAGGGGATTCATCTCCCGGAGGAATCTACACCGCCATGGTCGCCTCCGGTGTGATGTGTGAGTAGTCTACCCCTGGACTATGGGTCCATAGCAGTAGCTAGATGGTTGTCTTCTCCCCATTGTGCTATCATTGTCGGATCTTGTGAGCTGCCTATCATGATCAAGATCATCTATATGTAATTCTATATGTTGCGTTTGTTGGGATCCGATGAATAGAGAATACTTGTTATGTTGATTATCAAAGTTATACATGTGTTGTTTATGATCTTGCATGCTCTCCGTTATTAGTAGATGCTCTGGCCAAGTAGATGCTTTTAACTCCAAGAGGGAGTACTTATGCTCGATAGTGGGTTCATGCCCGCATTGACACCCGGGACGGTGACAGAAAGTTCTAAGGTTGTGTTGTGCTTGTTGCCACTAGGGATAAAACATTGATGCTATGTCTAAGGATGTAGTTGTTGATTACATTACGCACCATACTTAATGCAATTGTCTGTTGTTTGCAACTTAATGCTGGAGGGGTTCGGATGATAACCTCGAAGGTGGACTTTTTAGGCATAGATGCAGTTGGATGGCGGTCTATGTACTTTGTCGTAATGCCCAATTAAATCTCACTATACTCATCATGATATGTATGTGCATTGTCATGCTCTCTTTATTTGTCAATTGCCCAAGCTGTAATTTGTTCACCCAACATGCTATTCGTCTTATGGGAGAGACACCTCTAGTGAGCTGTGGACCCCGGTCCAATTCTCTTTACTGAAATACAATCTACTGCAATACTTGTTTCTACTGTTTTCTCTGCAAACAATCATCTTCCACACAATACGGTTAATCCTTTGTTACGGCAAGCCGGTGAGATTGACAACCTCCTCTGTTTCGTTGGGGCAAAGTAGTTTGGTTGTGTTGTGCGGGTTCCACGTTGGCGCCGGAATCTACGGTGTTGCGCCGCACTACATCCCGCCGCCATCAACCTTCAACGTGCTTCTTGGCTCCTCCTGGTTCGATAAACCTTGGTTTCTTTCCGAGGGAAAACTTGCTGCTGTGCTCATCATACCTTCCTCTTGGGGTTGCCCAACGAACGTGTGAAATACACGCCATCAAGCATATTTTCCGGCGCCGTTGCCGGGAACTGAAGAAAAGCTACACC
Organism: Lolium rigidum; assembly: GCF_022539505.1. Taxonomy (NCBI): domain Eukaryota; kingdom Viridiplantae; phylum Streptophyta; class Magnoliopsida; order Poales; family Poaceae; genus Lolium; species Lolium rigidum. The sequence goes on along the minus strand of NC_061514.1, from coordinate 14,626,534 downwards.
ACAAAGATTTCTAACTCCCACGTCAACTACGCACCAGAATATTTTCTGGCGCCGTTGCCGGGGAGATCAAGACACGCTGCAAGGGGAGTCTCCACTTCTCAATCTCTTTACTTTGTTTTTGTCTTGCTTTATTTTATTTACTACTTTGTTTGCTGCACTTAAATCAAAATACAAAAAAATTAGTTGCTAGTTTTACTTTATTTGCTATCTTGTTTGCTATATCGAAAACACAAAAAAAAATTAGTTTACTTGCATTTACTTTATCTAGTTTGCTTTATTTACTATTGCTAAAATGGCCAACGCTGAAAATACTAAGTTGTGTGACTTCACAACCACAAATAATAATGATTTCTTATGCACACCTATTGCTCCACTCGCTACTACAGCAGAATTCTTTGAAATTAAACCTGCTTTACTGAATCTTGTCATGAACAATCAATTTTCTGGAATTAGTTCTGATGATGCTGCCGCCCATCTTAATAATTTTGTTGAACTATGCGAAATGCAAAAATATAAAGATGTAGATGGTGATATTATTAAACTAAAATTGTTCCCTTTCTCATTAAGAGGAAGAGCTAAAGATTGGTTGCTATCTCTCGCCTAAGAATAGTATTGATTCATGGACTAAATGCAAGGATGCTTTTATTGGTAGATATTATCCCCTTGCTAAAATTATATCTTTGAGGAGTAGCATAATGAATTTTAAACAATTAGATACTGAACATGTTGCTCAAGCTTGGGAAAGAATGAAATCTCTGGTTAAAAATTGCCCAACCCATGGACTGACTACTTGGATGATCATCCAAACCTTCTATGCAGGACTAAATTTTTCTTCACGGAATTTATTGGATTCAGCTGCTGGAGGTACCTTTATGTCCATCACTCTTGGTGAAGCAACAAAGCTTCTTGATAATATGATGATCAACTACTCTGAATGGCACACGGAAAGAGCTCCACAAGGTAAGAAGGTAAATTACGTCGAAGAAACCTCTTCCTTGAGTGATAAGGTTGATGCTATTATGTCTATGCTTGTGAATGATAGGACTAATGTTGATCCTAATAATGTTCCGTTAGCTTCATTGGTTGCACAAGAAGAACATGTTGATGTAAACTTCATTAAAAATAATAATTTCAACAACAATGCTTACCGGAACAATTCTAGTAATAACTATAGGCCATATCCTTATAATAATGGTAACGGTTATGCTAATTCTTATGGGAATTCTTACAACAATAATAGGAATTCACCCCCTGGACTTGAAGCCATGCTTAAAGAATTTATTAGTACACAAAGCTGCCTTTAACAAATCTCGTTGAGGAAAAGCTCAATAAAATTGATATTCTTGTTTCTAGAGTTGATAGTCTTGCCTCTGATGTTGATCTTTTGAAATCGAAAGTTATGCCTAATAGGGATATTGAAAATAAAATTGTTACTACAGCAAATGCCATTCAAGTTAGAATTAATGAGAATATAAGATTAATGGCTGAGCTGCGTGCTAGGTGGGATAGAGAAGAAAATGAAAAACTAGCTAAAGAGAAGAATATAGCTAAAGTTTGGACTATTACCACCACTAGTAATGCTAATGCTACACATGTTGCTGCACCTCCTACTCATACTAATAAAAGAATTGGTGTTAGCAATGTTTCCACTTCTAATGCAAAGCGCGAAAAACTACTGAAGCTGCTAAAGCTGCTGAAACTGCTCGCGATAAAGCTGCTGAAATTTTTTCCAACATTGGGGATGATGATCCCATTGCTTTAGATTATAATGGTTTGAATTTTGATGATTGCCACATCTCTGAAGTTATAAAGTTCTTGCAAAAACTTGCTAAAAGTCCTAATGCTAGTGCTATAAATTTGGCTTTCACGCATCATATTACAAATGCTCTCATAAAAGCTAGAGAAGAGAAACTAGAGCGCGAAACCTCTATTCCTAAAAAGCTAGAAGATGGTTGGGAGCCCATCATTAAGATGAAGGTTAAAGATTTTGATTGTAATGCTTTATGTGATCTTGGTGCAAGTATTTCTGTTATGCCGAAGAAAATTTATAATATGCTTGACTTGCCACCGCTGAAAAATTGTTATTTGGATGTTAATCTTGCTGATCATTCTACAAAGAAACCTTTGGGTAAAGTTGATAATGTTCGCATTACCGTTAACAATAACCTTGTTCCCGTTGATTTTGTTGTCTTGGATATTGAATGCAATGCATCTTGTCCAATTATATTGGGAAGACCTTTTCTTCGAACCGTTGGTGCCACTATTGATATGAAGGAAGGTAATATTAAATATCAATTTCCTCTCAAGAAAGGTATGGAACACTTCCCTAGAAAGAGAATGAAGGTACCTTATGATTCTATTATTAGAACAAATTATGATGTTGATGCTTCATCTCTCGATGTTACTTGATACACACTTTCGCGCCTAGCTGAAAGGCGTTAAAGAAAAGCGCTTATGGGAGACAACCCATGTTTTTACCTACAGTACTTTGTTTTTATTTTGTGTCTTGGAAGTTGTTTACTACTGTAGCAACCTCTCCTTATCTTAGTTTTGAGTTTTGTTGTGCCAAGTTAAGCCGTTGATAGAAAAGTAAGTACTAGATTTGGATTACTGCGCAGTTCCAGATTTCTTTGCTGTCACGAATCTGAGCCCACTGCCCTGCAGGAAGCTCAGAAAATTATGCCAATTTACGTGCATGATCCTCAGATATGTACGCAACTTTCATTCAATTTGAGCATTTTCATTTGAGCAAGTCTGGTGCCATTTTAAAATTCGTCAATACGAACTGTTCTGTTTTGACAGATTCTGCCTTTTATTTCGCATTGCCTCTTTCGCTATGTTGGATGAATTTCTTTGATCCACTAATGTCCAGTAGCATTATGCAATGTCCAGAAGTGTTAAGAATGATTGTGTTACCTCTGAATATGTCAATTTATATTGTGCACTAACCCTCTAATGAGTTGTTTCGAGTTTGGTGTGGAGGAAGTTTTCAAGGATCAAGAGAGGAGTATGATGCAACATGATCAAGGAGAGTGAAAGCTCTAAGCTTGGGGATGCACCCGGTGGTTCACCCCTGCATATATCAAGAAGACTCAAGCGTCTAAGCTTGGGGATGCCCAAGGCATCCCCTTCTTCATCAACAAATTATCGGAGTTCCTCCCCTGAAACTACATTTTTATTCGGCCACATCTTATGTGCTTTTTCTTGGAGCGTCGGTTTGTTTTTGTTTTTGTTTTGTTTGAATAAAATGGATCCTAGCATTCACTTTATGGGAGAGATACACACTCCGCTGTAGCATATGGACAAATATGTCCTTGGTTTCTACTCATAGTATTCATGGCGAAGTTTCTCCTTCGTTAAATTGTTATATGGTTGGAATTGGAAAATGATACATGTAGTAATTGCTATAAATGTCTTGGGTAATGTGATACTTGGCAATTGTTGTGCTCATGTTTAAGCTCTTGCATCATATGCTTTGCACCCATTAATGAAGAAATACATAGAGCATGCTAAAATTTGGTTTGCATATTTGGTTTCTCTAAGGTCTAGATAATTTCTAGTATTGAGTTTGAACAACAAGGAAGACGGTGTAGAGTCTTATAATGTTTACAATATGTCTTTTATGTGAGTTTTGCTGCACCGGTTCATCCTTGTGTTTGTTTCAAATAAGCCTTGCTAGCCTAAACCTTGTATCGAGAGGGAATACTTCTCATGCATCCAGAATACTTGAGCCAACCACTATGCCATTTGTGTCCACCATACCTACCTACTACATGGTATTTTCCAGCCATTCCAAAGTAAATTGCTTGAGTGCTACCTTTAAAAAATTCCATCATTCACCTTTGCAATATATAGCTCATGGGACAAATAGCTTAAAAACTATTGTGGTATTGAATATGTAATTATGCACTTTATCTCTTATTAAGTTGCTTGTTGTGCGATAACCATGTTTACTGGGGAACGCCATCAACTCGTTGTTGAATTTCATGTGAGTTGCTATGCATGTTCGTCTTGTCGGAAGTAAGGGCGATCTACACTGAGTTGAATGGTTTGAGCATGCATATTGTGAGAGAAGAACATTGGGCCGCTAACTAAAGCCATGTTCCATGGTGGAAGTTTCAGTTTTGGACAAACATCCTCAAATCTCTAATGAGAAAAGAATTAATTGTTGTTGAATGCTTAAAGCATTAAAAGAGGAGTCCATTATCCGTTGTCTATGTTGTCCCGGTATGGATGTCTAAGTTGAGAATAATCAAAAGCGAGAAATCCAAATGCGAGCTTTCTCCTTAGACCTTTGTACAGGCGGCATAGAGGTACCCCTTTGTGATACTTGGTTAAAGCATATGTATTGCGGTGATAATCCAGGTAGTCCAAGCTAATTAGGACAAGGTGCGAGCACTATTAGTACACTATGCATGAGGCTTGCAACTTATAAGATATAATTTACATGATGCATATGCTTTATTACTACCGTTGACAAAATTGTTTCATGTTTTCAAAATCAAAGCTCTAGCACAAATATAGCAATCGATGCTTTTCCTCTATGAGGACCATTCTTTTACTTTCAATGTTGAGTCAGTTCACCTATTTCTATCCACCTCAAGAAGCAAACACTTGTGTGAACTGTGCATTGATTCTTACATACTTGCTTATTGCACTTATTATATTACTCTATGTTGACAATATCCATGAGATATATATGTTACAAGTTGAAAGCAATCGCTGAAACTTAATCTTCTTTTGTGTTGCTTCAATACCTTTACTTTGAATTATTGCTTTATGAGTTAACTCTTATGCAAGACTTATTGATGCTTGTCTTGAAGTGCTATTCATGAAAAGTCTTTGCTTTATGATTCACTTGTTTACTCATGTCATACACATTGTTTTGATCGCTGCACTCACTACATATGCTTTACAAATAGTATGATCAAGTTTATGATGGCATGTCACTCCAGAAATTATCTTTGTTATCGTTTTACCTGCTCGGGACGAGCAGAACTAAGCTTGGGGATGCTGATACGTCTCCAACGTATCGATAATTTCTTGTGTTCCATGCCACATTATTGATGTTATCTACATGTTTTATGCACACTTTATATCATATTCGTGCATTTTCTCGGAACTAACCTATTAACAAGATGCCGAAGTGCCGATTCTTTGTTTTCTGCTGTTTTTGGTTTCAGAAATCCTAGTAAAGAAATATTCTCGGAATTGGACGAAATAAAAGCCCAGAGGCCTATTTTCTCACGAAGCTTCCAGAAGACCGAAGACGAGACGAAGAGGGGCCACGGGGGAGCCAAACCCTAGGGCGGCGCGGCCCCCCCCTTGGCCGCGCGGCCTATGGTGTGGGCCCCCCGTGCCGCCTCTCGACTTGCCCTTCCGCCTACAAATAGCCTCCGTGACGAAACCCCCAGTACCGAGAGCCACGATACGGAAAACATTACTGAGACGCCGTCGCCGCCGATCCCATCTCGGGGGATCCTGGAGATCGCCTCCGGCACCCTGCCGGAGAGGGGATTCATCTCCCGGAGGAATCTACACCGCCATGGTCGCCTCCGGTGTGATGTGTGAGTAGTCTACCCCTGGACTATGGGTCCATAGCAGTAGCTAGATGGTTGTCTTCTCCCCATTGTGCTATCATTGTCGGATCTTGTGAGCTGCCTATCATGATCAAGATCATCTATATGTAATTCTATATGTTGCGTTTGTTGGGATCCGATGAATAGAGAATACTTGTTATGTTGATTATCAAAGTTATACATGTGTTGTTTATGATCTTGCATGCTCTCCGTTATTAGTAGATGCTCTGGCCAAGTAGATGCTTTTAACTCCAAGAGGGAGTACTTATGCTCGATAGTGGGTTCATGCCCGCATTGACACCGGGACAGTGATGACGAAAGTTCTAAGGTTGTGTTGTGCTTGTTGCCACTAGGGATAAAACATTGATGCTATGTCTAAGGATGTAGTTGTTGATTACATTACGCACCATACTTAATGCAATTGTCCGTTGTTTGCAACTTAATGCCGGAGGGGTTCGGATGATAACTTCGAAGGTGGATTTTTTAGGCATAGATGCGGTTGGATGGCGGTCTATGTACTTTGTCGTAATGCCCAATTAAATCTCACTATACTCATCATGATATGTATGTGCATTGTCATGCTCTCTTTATTTGTCAATTGCCCAACCGTAATTTGTTCACCCAACATGCTGTTCGTCTTATGGGAGAGACACCTCTAGTGAACTGTGGACCCCGGTCCAATTCTCTTTACTGAAATACAATCTACTTCAATACTTGTTTCTACTGTTTTCTCTGCAAACAATCATCTTCCACACAATACGGTTAATCCTTTGTTACGAGCAAGCCGGTGAGATTGACAACCTCACCGTTTCGTTGGGGCAAAGTAGTTTGGTTGTGTTGTGCGAGGTTCCACGTTGGCGCCGGAATCTCCGGTGTTGCGCCGCACTACATCCCGCCGCCATCAACCTTCAACGTGCTTCTTGGCTCCTCCTGGTTCGATAAACCTTGGTTTCTTTCTGAGGGAAAACTTGCTGCTGTGCTCATCATACCTTCCTCTTGGGGTTGCCCAACGAACGTGTGAAATACACGCCATCACTCCTCATTCCCAACTTGTTGATGCGAAGAGCTTGCTGCATCTGATGACGAGTCGAGGTGTTCCTCGACCTCATCCGTGTTGTCTCTTGCACGATGGCCATCTCTCTCTATGTATGCCTTCAGTTCCCCTTCCGTGATTGACCAATCCTCCCTGGAATCAAGGTTAAACAGAGCAGGTGCAGGCAATCCTACTAATTTTTCAATTTTCTTAGTTATTGTCCAGGATTTCTTGTAAAATGTTATTCTGTAAAACAGGTTGCTCAAATTAGATGAATCAGAAACAAATTCATGCTTAATCATGGAGACTATGTCAAGTTTCTCTATGGGGAGTTGAATATCAAGATGGTGATGTTCTACATTATGCATAGCTAATAAGCGAGAGGCTATGAGTCCTCCACAAATTTCTCCCTTCTCACGGTTAGTAGCAAGTCTGTTGGCTATCAAAGCACCCAAGTTATAAGTTCTATTACCTTGTAATGCAGCTGCTAGAAAGGCTAGATCCTGGATAGATACTTTACTTCCATTCTTTCTTGCTAGAACGCACTTGGTAATGAAATAAGCAAAGTAACGAATAGCTGGGAAATGAATGCTACTGATTTTACCACCATCCTCCGAGAAGCTTCTTCCATGACAAATCATCTTGAAGAGGTCCAAGAACTCTTGCGGCGATCCCTTTATCTTCTCGCATGATCCCCACTGTGGCACTCTGATTGCTGCACAAAAATCATTGAATGGCAAGTTGACAGTTTTATTATAAATTTTGTACTGAACCATGGGGTTAGATCGTGACCAATTGAATTTAAAATCTTGCACTACTGACATAGTCAGTTTTGCATATTGGCATGGTTCACCATCAACAAAATCATCCAACCCTGCACGAGAGATTAAACTTTGAACGTCCTGCAAGATCCCTGCACTTCTCATAAAATCCACGCACGGATAGTAAGTGGGATATACTCCTTCTTCTCGGTGAACTCTCATGACCTGTTGCACCTCCAATGCTTGCTGGTTAAGTTGGTGCCTACTCCCGTCCATTTTCTGAAATTTTTCAACAAACAATATAAAACTTGATTTGGTGACATATAATTGAGGGAAACTACCATAGGAACTTGCTAGAGTACTAATCATGCATCAAAACTAGTTTCTACCACTTAGAACAAGCATGCAAGCTCACTAAACATGTTACCTACAGCAGCAAAATATGCAAGATATACTCCACCAACAAAATTCTACTTGGATAATCGAAGGAGTCACATACCGGAGAGCAAATGTGCAAAATCTCAGACAGAAATCTGGGCTGAGTAAAGAGATCGAGAAATCTGGAGCTCTTGAGCAAAAACACGAGTGAGAGGAAGCTGGTGTTGATTTTTTCGGGAGAGAGAAGAGTGTGGGAGGAAGAGATGCTAAAGTGGGGTAAAGGGGGCCCACACACCAGGGTGGCGCGCCCCCCTTGCTGGCCGCGCCAGCCTGTGGGGTGCCCCACTGGTCATCCCCAGGTGCTCCCAGGTGCCTCGTCGAAAAATAGGACCAACAGTATAATTTTTGTGAATTTTTGAAAACTTTGAAAAATGCACATTTCTGGGTATTAAGTTTATTATTACTGGCCAGGAAAAATTTCAAAATCTCTAAATGACTAAGGAACTTTGCAAAATAAGAGTGCTACAGCAACTAGAGCAAGTGGAGGAAGAAAGAGATGTTGTTTACCTCCTCTATGCATATAAAAAGTATTTGTTAACAAGGTTGATCAAGTCTTGCCACCAAATAAATTTTACATAGCATAAGAAGAAATAAACCTCAAATCAATCATGTTACCTTGTATTGTATTGATATGGATCCAATCACAAGAGTTTGATATTCTTCTTTAGGCTCATATATTGGACAATCAATAGTTCCCACTTTGATAGTTTTCACATTAGAAATTGTATTAACTCCACATGCTTTTTCAATTCTCTTGGGGAAATAGACGGTGTGCTCCTTATCATCAACATTGAAAGTAACCTTTCCTTTATTGCAATCAATAACAGCCCCTGCGGTGTTAACAAAAGGTCTCCCAAGAATAATAGACATATTATCATCTTCAGGCATTTCCAACACAACAAAATCAATTAATATCAAGCAGTTATTAGTAACTTGAACAGGAACATCCTCACATATACCAACAGGAATAGCAGTAGATTTATCAGCCATTTGCAAAGATATATCAGTAGGTATCAACTTATCTAAGTAAAGTCTCTTATAAAGAGAAAAAGGCATAACACTAACACCGGCTCCCAAGTCACATAGAGCGAGTTTTAACATAATTATTCTTAATAGAACAAGGAATAGTAGGTATACCGGGTCGCCCAACTTCTTTGGAACTTTGCCATTGAAAGAGTAATTAGCAAGCATAGTGGAAATTTCCTCATTGGGGATTTTCCTTTTGTTAGTAACAATATCTTTCATATACTTTGAATAAGGAGGCAATTTAATAGCATCGATCAAAGGGATTTGCAAGAATAAAGGTTTCATCCAATCACAAAATTTATTATAGTGTTCTTCTTCCTTTGATTTTAGTTTCTTAGCAGGAAAAGGCATTTGCTTTTGCACCCAAGGTTCCCTTTCATTACCATGTTTCTTAGCAATAAAATCTTCTTTAGTATACTTTTTATTTTTATCTTGCTTTTCAGGTTCATCTTCAACCTCTTCTTTATCAGAAATATCATTCTTATCATTATCATTATTATCATCATGTTCATTACCACTTTCAATTTCAGCATCAGAAATAGAAATACTATTAGGATCATTAACAGGTTCAGAGGATTCTACAACATTTTTATGTTTCTTCTTCTTTTTCTTAGAAGGAGCTCTAGGTTCAGTGCGTTGAGAATCTTGTTCAATTCTTTTGGGATGCCCTTCAGGATATAGAGGATCCTGGGTAGAGACACCACCTCTAGTTGTTACTTCATAAGCATGTTTCTCTTTAGAATTATTTTGTAATAAGTCATTTTGCACTTTAGTGAGTTGATCAATTTGAGTTTGAACCATTTGAAAATGTTTAACAAGCATCTTAACATCATTGGAGGTTCTCTCCACAATATCATGCAAATTGCTAATAGCTTGAGAATTTTCCATTAGATGATTCTCTACTCTCATATTAAAATTTTCTTGCTTAACAATATAATTATCAAACTCATCTAAGCATTGCGCAGGAGGTTTTGAATACGGAATATCTTCCCTAGTAAAGCGTCGAAGGGAATTTACCTCAATCATGGATGAAGGGGAATTATCTCACATATATCTTCTATGGGAGGTAGATTCTTCACATCTTCAGATTTAATACCTTTCTCCTTGAGAGACTTCTTGGCTTCCCTCATATCTTCATCATTCAATTTAATTAAACCCCTCTTCTTCAATATTGGCGTTGGAGTTGGTTCGAGCGTAGTCCAATCATCATGATTCCGGCCTATTTTAGCCAATAATTCTTCAGCTTCGTCTGGAGTTCTTTTCCTGAAAACACAACCAGCACAACTATCCAGGTATGCCCTAGACTCAATGGTTAGTCCACTATAAAATATATCAAGTAAATCATTCTTTTCTAAATCATGTCCAGGTCGAGCTCTGAAAGAGAACAAAATCTTGCCCAAGCCTCAGGCAATTTCTCTTCATCTCCCTGGTCAAATCTATAAATTCTCTGTAAAGCAATATGTTGAGCACTAGCAGGAAAGTATTTTCGAAAGAAAACATCACGCAAATCAGTTGGATTTTTAATAGAACCAGGAGGCAAATTATTATACCAAGTTTTAGCATCATCCTTTAATGAGAAAGGAAAAATTTTAACGACAAAGTAAGTACGCATCTTGATATCATCGGAAAACAAACTACTCATAGAAGAAAGTTCAATCATGTGTTCTACATCACTTTCTTTTTTAGTACCACAAAAGGGTGCTTTCTCTACAATAGCTATATGAGATAGATCAAGAGAAAAATCATAATCTTTATCCTTAATGCATATAGGAGATGTGGCAAATTTAGGATCAGGAGATAACTTATGTCTAACGATATATTGTGTGAGAAACTTTTTAATTTTACTAGCATCAGCAGTAGCATTGCATCTATTAATAAGATCATCATTAAGTTCCACATAATCTTCATCAGGATCATCACTAGAATAATCAAGTTCAGGTGAACTAACAGGTGTAGTAGCATCAGGAGTTTCAACATTTTCAATTTGTCTAGACCTAGCAATTGTAGCATCTAGAAAAGATCCCAATGAACCACTATCATCAAGCACAGCAGAAATATTATCAATATTATGAGAGTTTTCAGATTCAGCAGAAGTACCAGCATGTGAAGCATGTGGCGGTGAAACAAGTTTATCAATCACAGATGGTGAATCAAGAGCAGCAGAGGTACTCAGAGTTGTACCTTTTCTTGTAGTGGATGGTAATATGGCGACTCTAGGATCGCGAGTTTTACCCATGATGGAGAATTTGCAGCGAACAATATCAATCCAAGTGAACTTCCAAATAAAGTTATGCTCCCCGGCAGCGGCGCCAGAAAACAGTCTTGATGACCCACAAGTATAGGGGATCGCAGCAGTCTTCGCGGGTAGTAAAACCCAATTTATTGATTCGACACAAGGGGAGACAAAGAATACTTGAAAGCCTTAACGAGCGGAGTTGTCAATTCAGCTGCACCGGAAACAGACTTGCTCGCAAGAGTTTATCGATAGTAACGGTTTTATAGCAGTAGCAGTAGTGAAATAACAGCAGCAGAGTAACAAAGACAGCAGTAGTGATTATAGTAAACAGCAGGATTAAAATACTGTAGGCACGGGGACGGATAACGGGCGTTGCATGGATGAGAGAAACTCATGTAACAATCAAGCAGGGCATTTGCAGATAATAATAAAATGGTGTCCAAGTACAAAGCAATCAATAGGCATGTGTTCCAATTATAGTCGTACGTGCTCGCAATGAGAAACTTGCACAACATCTTTTGTCCTACCAGCCGGTGGCAGCCGGGCCTCAAGGGAATCTCTTGGATATTAAGGTACTCCTTTTAATAGAGTACCGGAGCAAAGCATTAACACTCCGTGAACACATGTGATACTCACATCACTACCATCCCCTCCGGTTGTCCCGATTTCGTCACTTCGGGGCCATCGGTTCCGGACAGCGACATGTGTATACAACTTGCGGGTAAGACCATAAACAATGAATATCATGATGAAACAATAACATGTTCAGATCTGAGATCATGGCACTCGGGCCCTAGTGACAAGCATTAAGCATAACAAGTTGCAACAATATCATCAAAGTACCAATTACGGACACTAGGCACTATGCCCTAACAATCTTACACTATTACATGACCAATCTCATCCAATCCCTACCATCCCCTTCAGCCTACAGCGGGGGAATTACTCACACATGGATGGGGGAAACATGGCTGGTTGATGTAGAGGCGTCGGTGGTGATGGCGGCGATGATCTCCTCCAATTCCCCGTCCCGGCGGAGTGCCAGAACGGAGACTTCTGGCTCCCGAGACGGATTTTCGCGATGTGGCGGCGTTCTGGAGGGTTTCTGGCGACTTCGACTTCTCTCCGTGCGTTTTTAGGTCGAGGGCGATAAGTAGTCCGAAGGAGAGCGTCGGAGGCCTGCCGAGGGGGCCACACGCTAGGGCCGCGCGCCCCCCTCCTGGGCCGCGCCGCCCTAGGGTGTGGGGCCCTCGGGCCTCCACCGACTTGCCCTTCGGCTCCGTGAGTTTTACGGGAAAATAGGGCCTTCGTCAAAATCCCGAGGTTTTCTCCGAAAGTTGGATTTCTGCACAAAAACGAGACACCAAAACAGTTCTGCTGAAAACAACGTTAGTCCGTGTTAGTTGCATCCAAAATACACAAATTAGAGGCAAAACAATAGCAAAAGTGTTCGGGAAAGTAGATACGTTTTGGACGTATCATGCGACAGGGTGACCCCCTGTCCCCTATCCTCTTCAACGCTGCGGTAGACTCCCTGGCCGAGATCCTGGAGAGGGCTAGGACCTCGGGCCATATTACTGGTGTGGTCGGACACCTTATCCCTGGCGGAGGGGTGACTCACCTCCAGTATGCGGATGATACCATGATTATGTTTGAGGGCTCGGACTTAGACATCCAGAACACCAAGTTTCTACTCCTCTGTTTTGAGGCCATGTCGGGCCTCAAAATTAACTTCGATAAAAGCGAGGTTGTGGTCTTGGGGTACCCCCGGATATTCAGCAGCGGATCGCTGACAACCTCAACTGCAGGTTGTCATCTTTCCCTATGAACTACCTGGGAGTTCCTGTTAGGGATTCTAGGATCCTTATTAGGGATCTTGCCCCCTTGTTGGGGCGAGTTAGAGCGAAGGCTGAACCATGGTGTGGGAGATTCACCTCCAAGGGTAGCAAGACGATTCTCATTGACTCTTGTCTGTCTAGTCTTCCCATGTATATCATGGGTCTGTACATCCTTCCCGAAGGGGTACATGCTGCCTTCGACAAGGAGCTATCCCGCTTCTTTTGGCAGGACATGACAGGACGCCGGAAGTACCACATGGTCAAATGGGCCGATGTGTGCGCCCCCAAGGACCTTGGGGGCATAGGTATTATTTCCTCACGCCACATGAACGTGGCCCTCATGTTGAAATGGGTGTGGAGGATCTTGTCAGACGACGGGGGCTTGTGGCTGAAGCTGATTAAGGCTAAATACCTGCGGGGTCGGCCACTCCTTGCTTGTGACCGCCGGGAGGGATCTCAGTTTTGGAGAGCCCTCCAGGACATCAAGCATGAGATTCGAGCCGGACTCTCCCTCTCCATAGGCGATGGTAGAGGGACCATGTTCTGGCTCGACCCATGGCTTGGCGACCGCCCCCTGAATCTGGACTTCCCGGACCTCTTCGCCATTTGCGCTAACCCCTCTATCCTGGTTGCCGAGGTGGCACAGGAGGGATGGGGTATTTTGTTCCGCCGTGGTCTAACCCAGGGGGAAGCCCTGAGTCTGGCCTCGCTGCGGGACCTCCTCCCGGACACCCTGCCGGGAGGATTAGATGCGCCTTCCTGGCGCTTAACCCCTTCTGGCTCGTTCTCAGTACGGACGGCCTACATGGCTATGTTTAGGGGGCCTCTGCTCCCATGGACGGCCCCGCTATTTAAGGCCCCTATCCCGCTTAAGACGAAGATTTTCCTTTGGCAGCTGCTGAGAGATCGCCTCCCCTCTGGGGTGGAGGTTCTGAAGAGGCACGGGCCGGGCGACGGGCTTTGCCCATTGTGTGCTGTTCCGGAGACAACGACACACATCATGTTCTCCTGCCCCGCGGCACGCTTCCTTTGGAGCTTCTTGCTGGAGGCGCTGGGGCCTGAGTGGCAGGCCTCGGCCCTCGGCGAGTTCATCGAGGTCCGTGCGAACGTTACTGGTAGGAGGAGGCGCCTCTTCTGGTTATTGTTCGCGGCCTTGACCTGGACTCTGTGGACTGTGCGCAATAAGATGGTCATCGAGCGTATCTTACCTCGTCGCGCGTCTGACTCTGTCTACTCTTTCTTGGCTTTGTTGCAGCAGTGGTACCCGTTGTGTAGACAGCGGGACAGGGAGCGCTTGGACGGCATGCTGGAGGATCTTCTCGCGGCTGCCCGTCGCATATCTACACCGTCCAGCCTCTGAGTGCACCTCTTGTGTGGGGTGATGTATCGTCTATCTCGTGTGTGTGGGCGTGTTGTGCTTGCCCCAGCAGACTCTTGATGTGGCGTGTGTGTTCTGTGTGCAGTATCTGAACTCTGTATGGTTGTGGTTGCTTTATTTATAAAGCGGGGCGAAAGCCTGTTTCGAGGAATCTGTAGTCGATGCCATGTTTGTTCCCATGAGAAATTCACACAATGCTGATGCTTCCTTCCTTTACACATGTCGTTAGCTGATTTCCAAGGCTATTGCTGAATAATCAAGTCCGAACATTTGGTAACCTGTTCTGCTGGAAACAATTTCTACTGGGTGGGTATGCTGGGAACACGATAGATGCTTCAGTATGTACTATTCTGTACTCTCAAGTTTGAATGCTAGGCGATCAAACAAATCATTGATTTTACAATAGCTTGATCCATTTATAACTTCAGAATACACTTTCAGGTAAAATTAATACTGAACAGTGGTGTGATAACAAGTAATCGGGTTTGATAGCCAGTGATAGGTACTGACAAGGGCCAGCAGCACGTCACTCGACTACTGTGGCACCGTGCCTCCGGAGTCACTCCTGTCCCTGCATAAATCACCGGGAGTCCCTCCGTCCACATTCAACTTCTGCAGCGCCCACTCCAATGAGGCGGAGTTTGACAGGTTCAGGATGTTTATGGACAAATTCTTTGACGCCAAGCACCTGCACCTGCACCATGGAAACCTGGAGAGCAGGTTCTTCTTGGGGTTCCTCTCGTTCACCCGCCTCACGCGTCTCGGGCTGCAAGGGCCCATCAGGTCATAGTGGGTAGAGTCCTTGAGCAGACCCCCAACCTGGAGGTTCTGTCGATGTACATGAGGAGGAGAAAGAAGACGACAAAGATGAATATGGATATGGTGCCATGGACGATGATGCCCTTAGCCATAATTTGTTTGTACCATCCGGCAAGTTCATGGTTCCCGACGAGTCGAGCTTCTCGGTGCCTTGCTTGCGGCATCGAGTGAAGGAGATCAACATGGTGCTGTTGTTCGGCAATGCGCTTGTTCTTGAGAGGTTGTGCGTTGTCCTCGTAAGGGGTACGTTAGCATTGCAGTCTAAGCTCAAGAATGAGATCGAGAGCTGGTTGGTGGCCCAAGTCCCGGGCCTCTGCCTGATGGGCCAGCATCACAGCTGGATGCCCCAAGCTACATGGTCGAGGAAGAACCACCTGGTGCAGTCGACAAACGGAGGATGGTTGTCAGGTCGAGTGCAACCTCGGGCCTGCTGTCTTCTTCTCGATTCGCGACGCCGCCGATCCAATTCTGCTGTAACAAGAGAGCACCGGGGCAGGCACAGGAGGTGCCTCGGCCACGCAACCTGGGCGAGTTCTTGCTTGCGGCAAAATCACGCACGGACATGCTGATCTCTTCTCCAGTGGTGAGGCGCCGGTTGATCGAGCTCAACTTCCAATCCCGTCGAAGCAAACGGATCGCTTGGCAGCCTGTCGGTATGGACACCGAGCAATAGGCCCTACGCGTCCTACTCCGCAAGTTGGGGATCATTGAAGGTGATGAGTCGATCTCGGAAGAGGCAATCACAGCCTACCATCGGTTGTTCGAGATGCCCTAGGAGGATGACATGTTAAAAGTGATGGCTAAGCTCTACGGGTGGTCCATGGGATCTCTTATGGATGATCCAAGTGTTGCCATGGAGTCGACGGGTTGCAGACTCATCGAGGTTTGACCACTCTTTGGTTGCATCGGGTGTCGTAATCGTTTCCATGACGATCGACCTAAGGATGGGGATCTGGAATGCGCGGGGGCTGAATGATCCAGCACGTCGTACTAGTGTGTGTAGTGTAGTTCGTACGATGGGTGCGTCAATTGTGTGTCTCCAGGAGACCAAATTGGATGGTGTAACTCCCTCTCTTGTTATGGGTGCCTTGGGCGCGGATTTTGATGGTTATTTCTGTTTGTCGACGGTTCACACGCAGAGGGGGGATTATTATCGCATGCAGGCCCTAATCACATGGGTGGGGCGCTCGGTTCAGCTGAGCAATGTCCACCTAGGGGATCACAGCCTAACGGCTTGGGTAACTCCGGCTCGGGATGATCCGTGGTGGTTGACCTGCGTCTACGGGCCGCAGGCGGAGCCAGATAAGATCGCTTTCCTTGCTGAGTTACGAGAGGCCCGCCAGGGCCCTTGGGTGGTATGTGGCACTTCAACCTTATCTACCAAGCCAAGGATAAAAATAATGCTAACCTGAATCGTCGCATGATGGGGAGGTTTCGACGCTTCATCAACGATTGTGAGCTTAAGGAGTTGTACCTGCATGGTAGGAGATACACATGGTCCAGTGAGCGCGAGAACCAGACCCTGGTATGTCTTGATCGGGTGTTTTGCACTGTAGGCTGGGAGGGCTTGCACCCTAGTTGCTCTCTTTGATGCATGTCATCTGTAGTATCCGATCACTGCCCTCTACTTCTCGACTGTACACCTCGCCTGCCTAGCCGGCGATGTTTCCAGTTTGAGATGTATTGGACTAAATTGGATGGCTTCAGTGAAACGGTTTCGGAAGCTTGGACTTCTGTGGCAGCCGACGAAGACGACCCCTTCCGGAGGCTTACGACACGGCTCAAGATGACAGCCCGTCGCCTTATGAGTTGGAGCGATCACCGGGTGGGCTGTGTCCGGTTGCAGCTCATGTTGGCGAGGGAGATTATCCTCCGGTTCGATGTGGCCATGGAGTCTCGACCGCTCTCAACCTCGGAGAGATGGTTGCGAGCGAAGCTCAAGCACGCCTACCTGGGTCTGGCTTCACTAGAGCATACCATGGCCCGCCGGCGGGCTAGGATCGCTTGGTTGCGTGAAGGTGACGCCAATATGACCTTCTTTCACCAACATGCGTCTTACCGGAAGCGCAAGAACGCGATCTACGAGCTTCAGGCTGATGGTGCGGTTGTCTCAGACCACGCAACCATGGATGAAGTTGCGTTTGAACACTTCTCTGCTCTTCTTGGCACGGCGGAGCAACATCAGTTCTCGCTCGACCTGGATTTCATTGGGTCTCGCTCGGAGGACTTGAGTTCCTTGGACGCCCCTTTCTCTCTTGAGGAGGTGTGGAATGTGGTTCGGACCCTCCTGCGCGGCAAGGTCCAGGGGCTGGGCGACTACGGCGGAACTCCTACAAGGTTATTGGGATACAGTAAAGTTCGACATCATGGCGTGCTTCGACAAGCTGTTTGAGGTGTAGAGGGTTTCAAGGTCTCAATCAGGCCCTGATTACCCTGCTACCCAAGAAGGCGGATGCAGCTGTGTTGAAGGATTACCGTCCGATTAGCCTTATCCACATTTTCACTAAACTGGTGTCCAAGACGCTTGCCCCACGTCTTGCATCGAGATTGGGAGATCTGGTTAAGGGGAACTAATGCGCTTTTATAAGAAAGTGATGCATCCATGATAACTTCATGATGGTGCAATAGACGGCTAAATACCTCACAAGCTCAAGGAGCCTCTGGTGTTGCTCAAGCTTGATATCGCGCACACGTTCGATTCAAGTGCTGCGTAAGGCTGGCTTTGGCCCACGGTTCTGCGAGTGGGTTGCTATCCCCCTATCCACGACCAACACGCGCATCATGTTGAATGGGGAGCCGGGTCCCCCATCTAGCATCGCAAGGGCCTCAGGCGGGGGGCCCCCTCTCGCCCATGTTGTTTGACCTCGTGGTCGAGACCCTCAACTGCCTCCTGGCTAACGCTAGCGAGTTGGGGGTGCTCCGTCAGTTGGCACCTCGGGAGTTGGGGGCGGGCGTCTCGCTCTACGCGGATGACGTCGTCCTGTTCTGTCACCCGGATAGGTCGGAGTTGCTCGTCGTGCGTGAGCTCCTCGCTTCCTTCGGGCACGCTTCGGGGATACACACCAACTTCGCGAAGTGTTCGGTGTCCCCCATCGGATGTTCAAAAAAGGTGGCTGAGGAAGCGGCAGCGATGATGGAGTGTCAGTTCACTCACCTACCGATAAAATACCTCGGCATACCTCTTACCCTACGTCGGCTGTCTCCGGCTGCCCTCCAACCTGTGGTGGACCGGATTGCGAACTGCCTCCCCAAGTGGAAGGCGGGGATGTTGGCCAAGGTAGGACGTTTGGCTCTGGTCAAGTCGGTCCTTGCGGCTATACCCCTCCACCAGCTGGTGGTCTTGGGCGTCACTGTGCGGGCACTCAAGCAGGTGGAGAAGATCCTTCGCGGTTTCCTGTGGGTGGGACGTAAGGAGGCTCATGGGGGCCACTGCCATGTCAATTGGCACAGGGTGTGTTGTCCCCTCGAGCTTGGTGGGTTGGGCATCCCAGATCTCGCCCGGATGGCGGTCAGCCTCCGCGTACGGTGGCTCTGGAGGATGCGTACGGACCTCGACATGCTGTGGCATGGGCTAGATATGCACTTCTCGATAGAAGAGCGGCGCATGTTCGCTGCATCCACCAGGATGGCACTTGGCAGCGGAACGTCTGCCTTTTTCTGGGAGGACAAATGGTTGCATGGTAAATCCATCGTCGAGATTGCGCCTGAGCTACTTAAGTTGGTTTCGGGGCGCATTCGGAAACGGAGGACTGTCCGGGAGGCCCTCATCGATAGACAGTGGATTGCTAACATGCGCGGGGCTTTCAGCAACCAGGTCTGGCGATTGACATGGGGAATTCAGTTTGTTGACACTCGTGACAGGCTATTGTGACGGTGGATGGCAGATCGTGTTTACACGACTGCCTCTGCGACCAAGATATGGAGACTATGGAGCACATCCTAGTCGGATGCCCCTACTCTCGGATCACCTGGCCGGCGGCAGTTCCGACTAAGGGGTTTTTTTGTTATGACTGGCACGGTCTATCACAGGAGGAGGCCCATTAGACAGGCTTAGTTAGGGGCTTAGCCCAATTAGCAGATTTCTCTTATATAAGCAAGTTGTAATCGACCAGAATCATCAAGCAATAAACTCATAAGTTATTGCCGACTCCCAGGGGAGTCGGATCCTAAACCCTAGCTGCCGCCTTGCTCCTGCGCCACGCCACCCAAGCTCGCCACGACGCCCTCTCGTCGCCGGCCACGCCTTCCTCCTCTCCAACCTCGATTCCTTCCATACAATCTACGCCCTAGGCCCGGTAGGCTACTCGCTCCTACCAATTTGGTATCAGATTGCTCTCGTTCGATCATGTCTTCGTCACCGCCCTCCACCACCATCGCGCAGCCGCTCCCGATGACATCCGGGCCGCCGTCGCCGGTCACCTCCGGGGCCCCTGCGCCGGTGATCCCCGGGCCCTCGTTCTCCACCACCGCCTCCGCGCCCGCACCTCCGGCCATCGTCTACACCCCCGAGCAGATGAGCGGGGCCATCAACGACCTCGCCACCGCCGTCCAAGGGATCCGCCTCTTCTTGATCGGATCGCAGGGGCCGCCACCGCCGCCGCAGGCGGCCGCCACCACCGGACAGCCGTGGTTTTCGGCGTTTTCGACCACGCCTCTCCACCAACAACCCCCCGCACCCCTGCTCTGGCAGCCGCCGATCACCTCCATCCCAAGCCCCTCGGCCTCGGGCGGGGTCCCCATCCAGCAGGTTCGCTTCTTGCCATCACCATCCCCGCTGCCGATACATAATTCCTGGGGAGTTACCTTTTGGGAGCGCTAAGACCTAAGAACATTTACACAATAAGTGGGCACATGAAGTCCAGAGCCGATACATCATTTCTGCCAAAATACTTTCAGCTGAATTAAGATTTCAATATTGCAAGCATTGTGATAATTGATAATGGAACTCTTCTAAGAAGGAAAATAAACTTACTGAAAATGGGACTCTTCTAAGAAGGAAATTTGCAATCACTGTCATCATTTGTTTTAAGTAATCTTATTGAAAATTGTTCTGCAGTACATATTTCTTTTTCTGAGACCAATATTGTAATCTAAATTCCATATTTTTGCACAGTAATATTGTCATTAATAGAGTCAGGCTGACCTTACAAAATTTGGCCAGGGAAATTTGATTAAATCAATCATCCCTCACAGGCATTGGTGAGTCATCTTATTGCTGAGGATGTATCTCTGGAAGTTGAATGTGATGCAAAGTTTGCACTATGCAATGTTACCAGCTGCTGAGACACACAACATAATTTCAGGGGAACTGCCTTCTGTGTGGGACAATACTCTTCCGGTTAGTGTTGTGAACCCTGTGCCCATTCAATCATCAGGTGCCAGAAACTCAGAATGATATATATGTTTGATTTTCTCTGCTTTGTTCTTCTTGTTTATATTTGCAGATGTATTCTCCCGGTAGTTCTTCTATTGCTTCTAGGACCTGATCTCGACAGTATTGAATGTTTTTGCTAAAGTAACACCAGGATTTATTGAAGGTATTATTGATCTTGCAACTGCAAATACAGCATTGCAAACTATATATCCTGGAGTTTTTCAAGCAGCTTAAATAATGCTTACATAATCTGTTTGTTTGTTCTAGATCAGCTTAATATTGTATAAATAGTTTTGTCAATCCCGTTGCAATTCATGTAAAATGTTATACATGGGAAATCAAATGGCAATAAACCATCAGATGTTTTCTTTTTTTTTCACCAGACGTATTCTCTTTTTTCTTTTCAAGTTGTCTGCCTTGCGGTTGCTACATTGTGTTATTTTCTTTCATTTATCCTAGAATTATCTGCTTTCTGCAACTTAGGGACATGACGTGACATTAATTATGTATCAGATCCTAACTGAGTTACTTGTCACTAAAAAGAACTTAACAGATAAATATTCCAGCAAGCAAATGATATCTATTATATTCCAAAAGTTCATTATTAAAATAAAAAGAGAAAATTCTCTTTAATTTTGGATGTTACAAGTGCAAGAAACTTTTGCTGCCATCTAGTTACAAGTTACTCTGATAGGGCGATTCCATCACCAGCATATTAGATCCTTTGCAGTCTCATCTTTCATTGCATTGATGCTTATTTGCTAAATTTATTAGAGAATTATGTGCCTTATGCAACTTAGGGGTATCCTGTGTCCGACGGTAATTGCTTATCAGGTCATAGCTGAGTTAATTCTTATTCAATATGGCGACACTAAAAAGGATTTCATTAAGAGAGAAAGTATTTGAGCAAACAAATGTTATCTATTATAATCTGGCTTTACTTCAAAATAACAAGAGAAAAGTATTTCTAATTTTAGATCTTACAAGTGCAAAGAACTTTTGCGGCTGTCTAGTTACAAGTTACTCTGGTATGGCGATTCCATCGCCAGGATATTAGCTCCTTTGCAGTCTCATCCTTCTGTAGTCCAGCTGCTAGTGTAGCTGAGAATTCCTCCAAAGCTGCAGCCCTGGAGAGAAGAAACCTTGCCAGCATCTTTTCGAGAGGCCGTCCTTGGTAGTTGTCAATGTTGATTCTTGTCAGATTATACTCCAAGCATCTGGCATATGCGCGCCAAAGACTCTGGGGCATCCGGCTGCTATATTCGACGGCCTCGTCCACCGTGACAGCTTCGGGCTCTGTATCTGAATCTGATTCGGAATTGTCATGGCCATAGAACCCTCTCGTCATCTTCTTCTTTGGAGGCTCTGGACCCAGAGGAAACAGCGACAGTACTTGGAGGTTCTTGGTGTTGGCAAGCAAGGCTGACACGGACCGAACGGCGTGGTCCGTGGGCAAGCAGCCCCGGAGGCTCAGGTGAGTGAGGCTGCCGAGGTCGCGCAGGACGCTTGTGAACATGCTGCTGTAGTAGGCCATTGATGGGCGCAAGGAAAGGTGAAGGTACGCCAGTTTGGCGCACTGGCTGATGAGCCTTGTGATTGGATCGAAGTCCCTTGGTCCTTTGCTGGAGAGGTTTTCGCAGATTTCAATGCCCACCGACTTGACTGTCGCGGGGTTTGCGACCGTGATGAATGAAGACCCGCGGGGAGGGAGGTCACCTTTGTAGCGCAGCAACTGCACGCAAGCGGAGTGCAGCTTGACGCTTGTGGCCTTGTGGCAGCAGATCATGGTGAAGGTCCGCAAGCGGGAGCTGGTCACGGCTATCTCTGTGATGGTCGGGCACTCCTCCAGGGTGAGGTTGACGAGGCACGGGCAGCTCGAGATCAGCCGATGCAGCTCACCACGTGGGTCCATGATCCTGCCCAGGCAGAGCGTCTCCAGCGACGCCATAACAACGGTTCCCGGCAGATCGAGGGTCCAGTTTGTCAGGCTCAGGCGGCGGAGCGTGCGGCAGCCGAAGATATGGGGCTGCGTCTTGGTGTACCTGTTCCTCTCATCTTTGTTGAAGTCCGCCGAGTTCCTCTTTCCGGTGTAAGGGCAGCGGATGGAGGGGCAGAGTGTGTTCATTGAGTCGTCATAGTAACTCAGATTGACGTCGAGGTCCTCGACGCCGGAGTTGACAGCGGTGACGATCCACTGGTCGAGCAGCTCGTATGGTGGGTGGCGGGCGGTGACATGGAAGGTACGGATCGGGGTGGCGGCGCCCTTGCCCATGATCGCGCTGGTGACCTGGTGGTCGAAACAGACCTTGAGGTCGCTCAAGCTGCGGCCGTACCGATCGCCCGACTTGGTGTCCACTAGGTTGACGACGGGGACGGCCTCGTGGACGCGGTGCCACCGGCGGGAGAGCGCGCTGCTGCGCACGGCCTCGTCGGACATGAGGTGGGAGAGGACGTGCTGTAGCGCGTTGTCGGGGAGAGCGCTAAGCCGGTCTCCTCCCTGCCTGTGCGACGGCGCCATCTTCGTCGAGGCGGCAGATGCGTCGGCCTTCCCGGTGATGGATCAGATCAGTACGTACGTATATCAATTGAGATCGATGCCGTGTTTGTGTTAACAGATTTTGTACTCCGTAACAAAATTTGTACTACTACCAAAATTTCCTCTTATCTCGTGGTTAGTCGGTTGAGGCTGCGGACTATAAACCTTGCCCTAGTCGGTAACGTGACCTTGCCTTATACGTAGTCGGTAACGCGACGAGATCAACGGCGTAATTGCCGGATCCACCTTAAACTCTACGGAAACCTTGCATATGGCCAGATCAACGGCGTAATTGCCGGATCGGATCGACATGGCTTCGGCGTCGCCGTCATCGGGGAGCAGAGACCGCCTCAGCGACCTTCCCGACGACGTGCTGGGCCACATCCTCTCCTTCCTCCCCACCAAGCCGGCTGGCCGCGCGGCGGCGCTGTCCCGCCGCTGGCGCCACGTCTTCTCTAACGTCAACACCGTCTCGCTCGAGGAGCAAGCAGCCAGCGCCAACACCATTTACCAGTCCCACGACTGGAACACCACTCACCACGACTCCCAGGAGACTCAGACCCACAGCGCCGCGCTCCTCAAGGACGTCTGGTCGGCGCTCCTCTGCCGTCGCAGCTGCGCCGGCTTCCACGTGCCGCTGCGCCGCCTCCGCGTTGCCTTCAACAGCTGCCCCGGCTGGAACAGGCGCCACGTCGACCAGTGGCTCTCCTACGTGCTGCGCCACAGCAGAAAAGAGCTCCACCTCGACCTCTGTTTCCGCCTCGGCCCGACCTGTGCACACCGCGGCCATGACGACGACAGGCCGAGGCTAGCGCCCGGGTCTTGGTACCAACTACCAAGAGGGCTCTTCTCCTGCGCCGCCATGCGCTCTCTGTGCCTCAGCTACTGCGGCCTGAATCTTCCCGCCGCCATCAACCTGCCCTTCCTCGAGACGCTCCGCCTCACCGGCGTCGACCACGGAGATTCCGGGAGCAGCATCCGGCGGCTGATCGCGAGCTGCCCCTGCCTGCTCGACCTCACGCTAGAAGCCAACAACAAGCTCCAGAAGGTCTCCATTCTCGACAAGCGCCTCCGGCGGTTCACCCTCTGGTGCTGCCACAGCATCTTGAGTGTCGACATCGACGCCTCTGAGCTGGTGTCGCTGGACTACCGCGGAACGGTGCCCCCGGAGTCGCTCCTCTCCCTGCACGGCTCGCCGGAGAAGATCATCCCCTTGTGCACCGTCGATTTCTGCAAAATCGACTATTGCATGATGGCGCAGCGTGACGGGATTAAAATCAACTCCTTTTTCGAGGAAATCTCCAACACCAAGCGCCTGCATCTCCACCATCGGCAAATCCCGTTCAGTTACAACTTCCAAGGGCTTCCTTTGTTTCCCAACCTGACGCAGCTGGCCCTCCAGGGGGGCATTCAGAGCCCCAACGCGGTGCGTGGGATCCTGCGGCAGACGCCAAACCTCCAGGTTCTCTGGCTATTGATGGAGATCCTGCGGCAGACGCCAAAGCTCGAGCCTCCCAACGAGGCCACCTTCTCGGTCCCGTGCTTGCAGCACCGAGTGAGGGAGATCAACATGATTCATTACCAGGGTGATGAGCTGCAGAGTACGGTTGCCATGCTCTTGTTGCGCAATGCGCTTGTTCTTGAAAGGCTGTGCGTCGTCTTCGTCAAGGGATCACTCCAGGTGCAGGCTGGGAGGAAGAAAGATATCCAGAGATGGGTCGTCGCCGCTGATGCACAGCAGTTCTTCCTCTGATTGGGTTTAGTTATCGTCCGTGAAGCAATCTCACAACATTTTTCTAAAGCAACATACATGAGAATAATTTTTCTGTAAGATGATTTCGGTACCTAGCTATTTGTTGTTGTGCCTAATAAAAACATGTGTTTTGATTCATCAAGCACTCTCAGAATTTGTCTTAAAGAACTAGAGAGTATTTGTTGCTGCAAGATTTTTTTGCATATTCTTACTACGCAGCGGCAGAGCTTGACACGAAACTTTGGGCGGGCCAGAAATATTTTTTCGCGAGAAAACAACAAGAAGCAGTGAGTTTGGAGCCAACGGTTTTTTTTTCGTTCTCGAAAAAATACCAGTGGGGTACCTGTATTACCGGTTACCGGAAATCTCGGTAATACCGGACTAAATACCACCCTAGATTCTTCAAACAAAATTTAAAACTTGTGCAAAATTACTTAAATTTGAGCAAATTATAAAATACCGTTATATATTGGCCGGTATATTTTAATACCGGTGGGTACCGGAGAATTCGGTTGAGTATTAGGCAGGGGATCCAGCGGGGGTGTCATAGGTGCCATGGTACCGTGACAAATGCACATTTTTGTAATTTAGTATTCCCTCCATTCAAAAATGTAAGAAGACATTTTCATTTTTTTTTATAAATGTATGTATCTAGCTATGCTTTATTGTGTAGGTTCACTCATTTTGACATGTATCAGATACAAAGAACCCATAGAGAAAAAAGTAACAAAACAAAAGAATGTTAAACATCCGCCCGTGATCAAGGTGTGATGCTGTGCAGTTAACAACTCACGGTGCTTAGCTGTGATAGCTTGTAGGTCTCCTAATGTGTAAATTGCTTTTAGAATATAGTTTATTTCTACCATCTTTCCCCTTTGTTTTGTTTTTTTTTTTGTTTTTGTTCTGGTAGTAGTTTAATTTTACGGGTAGAGCCCTATTGTTTTCCACTGTATTTTTTTTAACATCTGGAAAGAGAATACAAAAATAAAAGTTAAGGAAAAGATACTGGAATTTTTTTTAAATCACACTATATTAAGCAAGCAAGCCGCCTCATTAAAAACCTTCCAGCCTCCTTAGGTACCCTGATAAGGAAAAAAATGCGTAAAAAACTTTCTGCCCGAGTTCAATAGAATGTTACATCTTTCATTACAGCTTGTAAAATAAAACTAGGAGCATCATCGTCCCAGAAAAAGGTAGTGCTAGAATTAAACGAGTATCTTGGCAGAGTATGCGCCACACCATTTGCTTCTCTTGGACAATGTTGCACCATGATGTTACCAATTCTTTGCGCGATCAGGGAGAGGATGGTAGAATAAGGGCTCAAAACCTCCCTCTCTCCATTAAAAGCTTGCACTAATTCTAGACAATTTGACTCAACTATAACCGGAGCACATCCCAGATCCTCAACCAGCTGTAACCCTCTCAAAAGAGCACTTGCCTCAGCCGTGGTAGCATTTAGAAAATTATCTCCAATCCAAGTTTTACCAGCAACAGCTCTTCCTTTATGATCTCGGAGCACTGCAGCAACCGATCCTGTACCATTAGGAAAAAATTACCATGCAGAGCCCTCCATATATAAATTTTGACTTTGCTTCGAACTTTAAGTTTCCATAAAATTTCCCACACCGGATTATGGGAGGAGGAGCTCTGGTTTGCAGCCCGATCCAACTTATGCCCATGTAGATGATTCAATTGAACATAGTATCTTACTGGATTTTGTCATATGCCAAGCAATAAAATCTTCAGTCATATTCTCACTCACTCAGTGGAATTCTCAAGATTCTCATAGCATCGATCGGATTAAATAATTCCTTCACCATAATTTCATCCCATTGCATTGTATCCAGATTGATGAGTTCACTCACATACCTCAGCAAAATTTGTCCTTTTGGAGTTTGGATACTGGAAAATATTGATTCTCCCTCGTGTACAACATGTGTTTCCAGATTTTGTAGTTGTACTTTTTCTTTCACCTCAACCTACTGTCCCAACTCAATAGTACTGACATTTCAATCGTACCAATATACATGTGAGCATTGGATTGCAGTTTACTCTAAAATAACACTTGTGTGTACGTTATGATGGTTTGAATATCAGAATTCTGAATTCTGCTTCTTACATTTCCAACTCCTAGTTTAAAATCTTTGGATTTTGGGATACGTCTTATTTTGGCTCGCCCTAGCTGAGGCTCATCACCTAAGCTAGAATGCAAAGCCCATAATGTGCTCACATGCTTTTTTTTCTCTCCTGTCACCAAAACTGTATGCTGCAATCTGAATGGTACTCTCTAACTTTGTTCAATTCTGGTTTAAATTAGTTGCTTATACTCAGCCTGAATGCTAATCTTCAGCTTTAGTTTGGTTTATGATCAAGAAGATGCACCTATTAGCTACACTAGGCTTTAATTTGAACAAAATTACCAGTGCAATCACACTAGGCCTTGGAAATAAAATGTCAATATCCTTATCTGGTGCTTTCTTTTAAATCTATCAGTGTTTATTTTATCCTAGAGTTGTCTGCCTTTCGACTGCTCCGTTGTATTATTTGATTTTATTTTGTTCACAATTTCGAATGATCTGCCTTCTGCAACATAACAAGAACACCTGTCCAACATTAGTCGCTCAACATATCCTAGTGGGGTTAGTGAGCTTATAGTAGAAAAATATGCAGGCAAAAAAGTGTATCATTAAAACATATCATCCTCTTACATGTGCAGGCAACTTAATTTTGGTGCCATCTAGTTACAGTTCACTCTGGTATGGCGGTTCCATCGCCAGGATGTTAGCTCCTTCGTAGTGTCTTTCTTACGCGGATAAAGTCCAGCTGCTAAAGTGACTGACAATTCGTCCAACGCTGCAGCCCTGGAGAGCAGAAACCTTGCAAGCATCTTTTCGAGAGGCCGTCCTTGGTAGTTTGCAATGTTGATTCTTTTCAGATTGTACTCCAAGCATCCAACGTATGTCCGCCACAGACTCTCGGGCATCCTGCTGGTATACTCGACACCATCAGCGACAGTGCTATCTTGTGGCTCGGTATCTGAATCTGATTCAGTATCTTCGTCGTTCATCTCCCATGTCCGCTTCTTTTCCTTTGGAGGCTCTGGACCTAGAGGAAACAGCGACAGTTCCTCCAGGTACTTGGTGTTGACAAGCAAGGCGGCGACTGACCGGACGGCGTGATCGGTGGGCAAGCAGCCCTGGAGGCTCAGGTGCGTGAGGCTATCAAGGCCACGCAGGACACTTGTGAAGCTGCTGCTGTAGTAGGCCATTGATGGGCGCAAGGAAAGGTGGAGGTAGGCCAGCTTCTTGCACTGGCTGATGAGCCTTGTGACCGGAGCTAAATCTTCTGGTGCTTTGCTGGAGAGTTTTTCGCAGATTTCAATCCTGAGCGCCTTGATTCCTACATGGTTGTTGACCACGAAGAAGGATGAATGGCGAGGAGGTAGGCCGCCTTTGTAGTGCAGCGACTGCAGGTAGGTGGAGTGCAGCTCCATGCTGCTGGCATTGTGGCAGCAGATCATGGTGAAGGTCCTAAGGCGGGGGCTTGTGACGGCTATATCCTGGATGCTCGGGCACTCTTCCAGCGTGAGATGGGCGAGGGACGAGCAACCCGAGATGAGTTGCTGCATCTCACCATTTGGGTCCATGATCCTCGCGAGGCAGAGCGTGTCCAGCAATGCCATGTCCACTGTTGCGGGCAGATCGAGCGTCCAGTTGGTCAGCCGCAGCCGGCGCAGCGTGGGGCACCGGAAGATGTGGTGGTGCGTCGTCTTGTACCTGTTCCTGTCGCTCTTGGGAAAGTCTGCCGAGGCGGCGCGGGACAGGCCGTAGGGGCAGAGCGTGTGCCTGGAGGATTCATTGTACCGGAGCTTGACATCGAGGTCCTCGACGCCGGAGGTGGCGACAATGGCGATCCACTGGTCGAACAGGCCGTATGGCGGGTGGAAGGCGTTGAGGCGGAAGGTGCGGATGGGCGTCTCGGCGCCCTTGCTGATGATCGCGCTGGTCACCGTGTGGTCGAAGCAGACCTTTTGGTTGCTGATGCCGCACCTGTCGCCGGTCTTGGGGTCGACAAGGTCGATGACGGGGACGCCTTCGTGGACGCGGCGCCACCGGCGGGAGAGCGCGCTGCTGCGCACGGCCTCTCCGGAGGCGAGGTGGGAGAGCACGCGCTGCAGCGCATTGTCGGGGAGAGCGCTCAGCCGGTCACCTCCTCTTCCCTTCTTGTGCGACGGCGCCATCTTCGACGATCAGATGCGATCGGCCGGTGCCTGCCTATTTATCTCGATCTGTTAACCGACTCTTGTTGTTGTTTTTTTGAGGTAACCGACTCTTGTTGTTGATTGATTAAAGTCGGTTGATCTCTGTAGTCGGTAACGTGAATTACGAGGCCTTCCAGTATATTATATACTCAAGTTAATACGCAAGTTACAATTGCACAAGATCTGATCGCGATCAATATGGCTCCGTCCTCGCTGCCGAAGAGGAAAGATCGCCTGAGCGAGCTCCCGGACTTCCTGCTGGGCGCCGTCCTCTCCTACCTCCCAAATAAGGAGGCCGGCCGCGCGGCCGTGCTCTCCCGCCGGTGGCGCAACGTCTTCTGCAACGTCGACACCGTCTCGTTCGCGGAGCGCGACGGCGCGAGGTCCCAAGACTGGACCACCTTCTACTACGATGCTAAGGAGAGGAAGAGCTGCAGCTGGGTGCTCCTCGACAACGTCTGGTCGGCGCTGCTCTGCCGCCGGCGCTGCGCCTGCTCCCATGTGCCGCTGCGCAGCTTCCGTGTCTCCATGGACAGATGCCACTGGTGGGATCGCTGCCATGTCGACCAGTGGCTCTCCTATGTGCTGCGCTACAGCGGCCAGGAGCTCCACCTCGACCTGCGCTTCCGCCTCGGCCGGATCTGTGAACACGGCAACAACGACGAGTCTTACAACGAGGGGCGGAGGCGGGATGGGTGGTATGAGCTGCCACCAAAGCTCTTCTCCTTCACGGCGTTGCGCTCGTTGTGCCTTAGCTACTGCGGGCTGAATCTACCGGCGGTTATCCGCCTGCCGTTCCTTGAGACGCTGCGTCTAACGGGTGTTGAGAAAGATTCCGAGAGCAGCATCCGGAGGTTGATTGCGAGCTGCCCCTGCCTTGTCGACCTTACGCTCGAAGCCAACAACAATCTAGGCAAAGTCTCCGTTCTCGATAGACGCCTCCGCCGGTTCGCTCTCAGGTGCTGCCACAACATGAGGACGGTCGACATCGACGCGTCCGAGCTGAGGTCGCTCGAGTACCGTGGCACGGTGCCCAGGGAGTCGGTCCTATCTCTCCATGGCTTACCGGAGGTCTTCCCCTCGTGCACCGTCGATTTCTGCAGAGTCATCCCCGTGGATCCAGAGCACCACATGATCAACATGTTTCTCGAGAAAATATCAGGGGCCAAGCGGCTGCATCTGCACTATAAATGCCTTCCGGCTAGCTCCTTCGAGCGGTTACCGTCGTTCCACAACCTGACGCGGCTGGCGCTGCAAGGCCCCCTCCACAGCCCTGCCGTGGTGCGTGTGATCCTGGAGCATATGCCGAACCTAGAGATCCTCTCGTTTTTCATGGAGTTCGCCGAGGTTGTTGAAGGTCTCGTGGTTCCTGACGAGTCGAGCTTCGCGGTCCCGTGCTTGCAGAGCCGAGTAAAGGAGATCAACATGGTGCACTACCAGGACGACGTGCTGCAGAGGACGATGGCCTGGCTCCTGCTTCGGAACGCTCTTGTTCTTGAGAGGATGTGCGTTGTGCTCGCCAAGGGGCCGTTCCCGTTGCAGGAAGCACTGACGATGGAGATCCAAAGCTGGATGGTGGCTACCGACGCAGAACAGATCTTCTTGTGATCGAATAATTTTGTATGCAAGATTACAATCTCAGGACATTCTTATGAAAGAACATAGAGTAATTCTTCATGCAAGATTATAATCTCGGAATTTCTTTCTAAGCAACATGAGAATAATTTTGCATGTAAGATTGCAAATCTCAAGATATTTTTTTTTCCTGAAGGAACATGTAGATTCAAGAATAATGTTTGTATGTGAGAACACTCGTTACATTGTCATGCTATGTGGAGAGTGGCCTTTTGGAGGCCAAGCTACTTTATTTTCAGACTCAAAATTCGTATTTCAAAGTTTAAAAAATATCTGAAACAAAATCCTAGAGATAGCCAATGATGTGTATGCTACAAATAGTGCAAAATCTCAATGCAAACTTGTATTATAGGCTACACGAAATTGACAAAATTAGTAGTTTTGAAATGTGCACTGTTCACTATAAAATATGTCAGAATTTGTTATTTTTGTGTAGCCTAAAATATGAAGTAGTTTGTATTGAGATTTTACACCATTGTAGTATACATTATTAGCTATTTATAGAATTTTGATTTAAAGTTTTTAAAACTTTAAAACATGAATTCTGAGTGTTTGAAAATAAATGGCTACATGTAGCTTGGCCTCCGTTTGGAGGAGTTTCCTAACAAATCTCTTGGCTTCAGTGGCTACACACGAAACCAGTATGGTGGTAATACAAACAATGCCTACATTTTCTATCTGTACTGCGGGTTTCAGAATTTCTACCTTTACCATGCGTTGGTGCTACTCATGCTTCCAGGAGAGAGCACTTAGAGCATCTCCAGCCGCGTCCCCAAACCGTCCCCCAAAGGGATTTTGGGCGCGCCGGACAGAAAATGCGTTCCAGCCGCGTCCCCTAAAGCTCATTTTTGTCCGGCGCGACCCGATACGGTGTCCGGCGCCCCGAGCCCGTCCCCGTCCCACAGGGGACGCACCGGGGACGCCGGACACAACGAAAAGCGAGGCGGGGAGTGGCGGGGCCGACGCGTCAGCGGCACAGTTAATTTTAACCTAACCGTCGCCTACCTCGCGACGGAAGTTATTCGCGCGCAGTGACACACGGCGGTATCTTTGCCTTAATGGCGACGGAGGGGCAGGCGAGACGTCTCGTCGGTGCTGCGCAGCCTCCACGCGTCGCCGGCGTTCGCACGCCACCGCCCGTTCCGCGCGATCTTCCCGCCACTTCTCGTCTCGTTCCCGCGCTTTCTTCCCGACGCCGGCGTCTATAAAAGGTCTCCCGGCTCATCAATGGTAGCCACCACACCCCGCCGGCAACAAACACAGCCCTCGTCGCTCCACGGCCGTCTCCTCCATCACCAGTGGCAATGGCGAACCGCCCCGGCGATGGCCACTTCCCTCCACCGCCGTCTCCTCCACTTCCAGCCCGGCAGCGGCGTGCGGCACTAGAGGAGGCACTCGAGGAGGAGGCCCGCCAGCGGCGTGAGGCGCAGCAGGCGGCGGATCTAGCGGCGTTCTCCGCCCCTGCCTCCGCAGCTGAGGAGGCCGCGGCGGCAGCAGCGTGGCAGGAGCAGCAGTGCGACACCGTTGCGGCGTTCGACGCCTCGACGGGACAAGAGGCGCGACGGCGCCGGTACCGGGAGGAGATGGAGCAGCGATGGGCTGACGAGCGCCGGCGCCAGCGCGATGAGCGGCAGGCGCTGTTCCGTGAACGGCGTGACTCGATCGAGCGCCGGCGGCGTGAGTCGATCGAGCTCCAGCAGCAGGTGACGGCGGAGGAGCGTCGGCAGCGGGAGGCGGCGCTGACGGCGCTATGGGGGAGGCGGGCGGAGCAGTTGGCGGCGGAGGCCGACGCGTTTGCGGCGACGATGATGGAGGCGCCAACAGATGTGGAGGAGGAGGCGCCAATGGAGGAGGAGGAGGCCGAGGCGGAGGAGACCGAGGTGGGGGACGACGACGACGACGAGTTCGACTGGTCCGACGACGACGGGCCGCACCCGGACGAGACGGCCGATCAGCAACGCGCCCTCGTCGAGTCCTTCGAGTCGGAGAAGAAGCTCCAGGACGACGCCCGTGCCCGCGAAGAGGCGCATATTCGTCGCGCCATCGAGCTCTCCCTCCAGGCGGCGCAGCAGGGGACGGCGGAGGACGCGCGGCGGGAGCGGCACCGTCTGGCCACCGCCGAACGCAAGGAGAGGAGGCGCGCGCAGGAGGAGCTGCGGCGTAGGGGAGGCGACGACAGGGCGGGGCCATCGAACGCGCCGCCGGGCAGTCAGTAGTCTAGGTTTAGATGAAATCTAGCCGTTTTCATTCAAACTTTGTAATATATAATCAAAATTGAATGAAAACATTTATTTTCGTGCACAAATGTTCATTTGGGGGCGGCGTTTGGGGGACGCGGCTGGGGAGCGACGTCCCCCAAACGCGGCACGAACAAAACACGTCCCCCAAACGCTCTATCCGGCGCGGTTTGGGGGACGGTTTGGGGGACGCGACTGGAGATGCTCTTATGCGGTTTTCCAATACTAACAAAAGTTTCATACTTAATTCATGCTTATTTGATACTCCGTATAATATTTCCCGATCCATAGAGTTGTCACATGACCAACACAGTTTCAATGATTTGCATATAGTAACAATAAACTTGAGAGAGAAAAACCTCACCGGATCTGAGAAAGAAACACGCAATAAACTTGAAAGAAACAATAACCAAAAAGATCTGCCATACACTATTTGTTGAAGAAACAACATCGAACATGGGAAGATACATACAAGATCCCTCTATCGGTGATCCGCACAAGATTCAAAACAAAAACCAAGAAACATAATACAGATTTACACTAGATTCAAGATGATTCAGTAAGTGATACAAGAAAATAAAAAACAAAGAAACATGGAGGTGGTGGTCAAATACATGCCCTCCCAGCCAAGATCTGACTGTGCCGGCAGCCACCAAACGGTGCAGGCCAGATCCGGGGTGCAAACTCTGCTTAGGGGTACTCCGAGGCGAGGCTTGGTAGCCGTCGGCGTCGATATTCTGGTCATCGATGACGACTGTGTCGACCGTGAAGGTGGCGGGACGATGGTGATCTTGGCTATCTTAACCATCAGTCATGCGAGGGGAGCTACGATGGCGAGCACCGAGACTAGTGGGTAGGATGTCGAATGGATAGAGCAGCAAGGAGGGGTCGGGATCTAAGGCTAATGTCGCCGGGGATCACCCCGCTATGGAATCTACTAGGGTTAGAGCATATCTAGCAGATACCCCAAAACTCACCCGGATAGGGTTAACTGCATTGCGTGAGAAGATGAAGCCACGTAACACTATCCCAAACCCTAAACACGATTTCTCAAATTTGGCGTGAGATGTTCAAACTGGTTGGTCCATGATAATTTTACAAACATAGGCAAAATAGAAACCAAATGTTTCAAAAAAACAAAACTTAATCTAGCCTGGGATTCATCGACATCACTGGGACTTGGGGTTCTTAGTCGACAATGGCGGGAGCGGCGGAGCTTCACGTGTCCTCGGTGTCAGAGTAGTCATCGTCGGTGTCGATGTCGGAGGAGTCGAAGGAGTAGTCGGCGATGATGTATCCACGAAGCGCCTTCTCTGAGCGGACAGAGTGCGCTCGGGAGGAGGCCGAACCACGTGGCGGAGTGCGGGTTGCGGCAAGAGAGCATGTCTCGTCGACGCTCTTGCTCGGAAATGCATGCCACAAGCTCCACTGGCGTCTCTGTCGCGCACGTCGCCGCCCCGGAGCCGCGGCCACGCAGCGGATTTGTGTGGCCGCCATTGCTGAGTTGGGTCCAGCCATTGTGGGAGTATGTAGAGGGAGGAGAGGAAGCCGCCAACGGCATCGATTTTATTTTGGTGGGCGGTGGCACCGGTAATCGAAGAAGGGGTGGTGTTGGCGGCGCGAGGAGGAACAGGCGGAAATGGATGTTGGGTGCCGCATCCAACCCCTCAGTCCCGCTTTTGTACGGAGTTGACGGGCCGCGATGGGGTACAACCACATCGCCTTTCGCGCTGATCGGCCCACATTTGGGCTGAAACCGGAAAAAGGGATGGAGTGCGGGATGGGTTATCTGCTATAGATGCTCTGAGGAGACGATGTGAGTGGGACCAGGGTTTTCTACCCACAATGGACTAAGATTAAATTAATAAATTCATGAAGGGGTGCATTTACAGAACGGGAACACCAATCTGGACATCTCTGTACGTGTGCCATCCGATATGCGTGGTACGCGAACCTATGGGTGGAATCGCTGCGTTCCTATCTTTGGGCTGAACCTTCCAACAATGGAGACAATCATATATCGGCTCCAACACGTTTGGCCTCTCTTCCCTAGATTACGCTAAGCTTTGAAGAAAATAAATAGAGCGAGATGTCGCAAACCCCAGACGTACTCGCACGCTTGAATTGCTAAACATGGAGCATGCCGCCGACGCCTCTGACGCGAAGCCGGACAGGCTAAGCGTCCTGCCGGACTGCCTGCTCCACGGCATCCTCTCGCGCTCCTCCATGGGCGCCAGGCGGCTCGTGCAGACGAGCACCATCTCGCGGCGGTGGCGCCATCTCTGGCGAGACGCGCCGTGCCTCGACGTCGGCCCGGACGAGTTCCAGGGCGACGGCGACGAATTCCAAAAGTGGGTCAGGTTCAACAACTTCGTGGACAGCCTCGTCCTGCAGCACGCCGCCGTCGGCCTGGACGCGCTCCGGATGCAGGTCGTCGAGCCTCCCAAGGACCGAAGCGGACGCTGGAGCAGGCCCGACGGCAACAGCTGGGTCCGCCGCTGCCTGGCGCGCTACAGCCCCGCCGTGCTCGACATCCGCAACCAATCCACATCCGGCACTCATGTCCAGATGCGCCGCGTGACCCGCGGCACCGTCCTCTGCCGCCTCACCACGATGCGGCTCACCGGGCTCACCCTGTGCGCTGGGTTCGAGCACCTCATCGGCGCCACCGGATGCCCTCGCCTCCTAGAGCACCTCGAGCTCAGGGACTGCCTCGTTGGCTTCAGGGAGGTGGTCGTTTCTAGCACTCTCAAGACCCTCGTCGTCGAATCTTGCAACATGAGCATGGACAACAGCTCTCTCCGCATGGGCTACACCCCACGCATCGTGGCTCCTGGCCTCGCTTCTCTCCACCTCGTGCTTCTCAGCTGGTATGCTCCCCTGTGGGAGTTCGAGATGCCTTCGCTCGTCGAGGCCACGGTTGTCATTGACAGAGGCCGCATCGACAAAGAATTCGACCTTCTTTGCAGTCTTAAGAATGTGACAAAATTAGAGATATCCACCTTCCCGTCGCTACACTTGGTCCGTCTATCGTTAACTTCTCTCTCACTTAGTGCACGCCATCTATAATTCTTACTGTACATTCCGAGAAGATCACACATGCATGATGCGTGCATATAAATCACTACCTGGGATTTATGTATTTAACATCATACGTTCTCCTTTGTTTTCCAGGTGATGAATAGTAGATTTGGCAGAGATTTGCCAGAGTTCAATAACCTGAAAACATTGATCCTGGAACAATGTCGTTTCACTCATGATGGGACCACGCTCCTGGAGTTTTTTCTCCTTCTCGCTCCTAACCTGGAGAAACTTACCCTGCAAAACTGCACGGTACGCACAATTAGATTATGTCCGCTCAAAACTGCATGCATATTACTTATAATCTCCATTAAATTCTATTTTTATTTTAGTTTTCATACATAACAACATACTCAACATTATTGCTATCAAATGAAAGCAGCTTCCGTCGTCCTGCTCCGAAAGTATGGTAGAAAGGTCCATCTCTATGAAGATGTCCGGCCACCATTTGAACCTCAAGTTTGTGGAGATCAAACACCGTAAAAAGGTCGGCGTTTCTGAGATCATCGAGTATCTGTTGCGTGTTTCGAAGAACCTCCTAAGGACTGACATTGTGCTATCAGAAGGTCCAGAGAATACATGGTATCAGGCAGCATTAGCAGCTCAGGGTTGGTGGGATTAGCTTGGACACCTTGTACCTCCTCCATTATCCGTTGTATCAAAATCAATATCATAATCAAGTAGATAATGCGATGAGGCTCTCTCTTTTGTGAAGGAGTCTTTTTTCCGGACAGGGCGCTACTGCTGGTCCACGCATGAGAGCTCCTCTGTGTCTTTCCGGAAATTACTTCCCGTAGGTGGAAAACACGTGGATGAGTAGACTATGTGCTTTGCTTTAGGGGCACCGGCAAGAAACTTCTCAGCCACTCTACTCTGACTTGAATAGGTTTTTTTGGATCTTGACGAACCAGTGCATGTAGTCTTTTCTTCTTCTTATGAAAGTTACCCAGTGAAATTAAGAACTGCTACTCACATCATCACATGAGAAAGCAAACAAAGTAAGTAATACTCCCTCCGTCCAGCCTGCATCCAAAAATATAAAGCGTCTAAGGATTAGTCAAAATTCAAATTTTATTAACTTTGATTAAAAAATTAGGGAAAAAATATATACATCTACAATATTGAATGGGCACATTAAGAAAATATACTTTACGGTGAATCTATTTATAATGATTAAGTATTGTAGGTATTCAGATTTTTGTGTATAAAACTTGATCAAACTCAGAAAACGTTGATTTTTGACTAATCTTTAGACGCCTTATATTTTAAGAAGGAGATAGTACCAAAAAACAACACTATTAATTTCTCCTCCCTTAGTTGGTCGATGAGTATGATGATCACTTTCCAAAGTATCTATACGGAATTCTAGTGCTCCCGAGTTAATCTAATCTTGCTTTACACTCGCTACTTTGACACTTTGGAAATCAGGTTTGTGGACCGTTTCAAGTACTCCAACCAAATCACATCAAATAAGAAACACCAACAAATAGTCAGAACTGCTAGACCTCAGTCGACTTTTTTTTGTTATGTCTCAGTCGACGGACCATTCAATGCATCATCTCGTGATTAGTGAGTCGGTCCTCTCATGCGAGGAAAGGTTGGCGCCGTAGTTGACGAGAGAATACTCAACCGGGTAGGCTTAAGTAAGTTGGTCATTGCATAAGACCAGGATGGCCAGATCCAGTCACTACGCCAATGAACCTGTTGAATGAGGCCCATCATGGCATGAAGGCCCGGTCAATTCATCCAAGACCATCATGGAGAACAAGTAAAGGAATCAATGGTGATAATCGGCTAGGGTTTTAGATGAATCACTTGTATAATGTAAAACCCTAGGTCAAGTTGCCTATATAAAGCTTGGCCACGATAGCATACGCAAGAGATTCATTCATCCTCGTAGCCCCCATAGACGCCGTAGCATAGCCATCATCTACAATATTGGCAACAATGTAAATCAAATAGACATCAATATAATCAGGCAAGACTAGGCCTTTACCTCCACTGCGAGGGGCTGAACCTGGGTATATCATGTCGTGTACCAATCTCGTCCAGATGCTCCAATGTCATCATCGTCGACCACCCCTCCAAAGCTACCCACGGTAGCATCTGTCTCAACAATACGATAGTTGGCGCCCACCGTGGGGCTGACTATGATATTTCGGGTCATGTGCGCTTAAACATTTATGTCTGTTTTGTATTTGGTGTCCAATGACATTTTTTTATTAGAGGCAGGGATCCGGCAGTGGAGCACGGTTTCATGAATACGAACAACCAGGTTCTCCGCCCTCGTGCGCGCGGCGAAATTATTCACCTCTCATCCGCCTTAGTCTCCTCATGCCAGGTGAGTTCGAACTTGCGATTTTATGGATTTTTATTAATGTATGGAAATTAGTAAGCAAAATTGGAATAGTTGCAAATTGCATCTGAGGAGGATTTTTTAGAAATATTGTGTTCTATTTAGACCATTTGTTTATACATAATGAAATATCTTGAACAAATCCTGGTTTAATGTATTTTTTGTCCTTTTTTCCTTACGTCTACTTATTCACACGCTGACTACTTATCGAATTTTATTAATTCTAAACATTGTATTTTACAAATCATGTACCCCATGGGAACCATTCTATGTGTTTATCTAATGTTACCTCAAAACCATGTGTTTGTACCTAAATTTTCCCGTATTTATTTGTTGATGGTTACTATCGATTTGTATAGTTAATTAGTGTGGAGTTTTATAAAATATTTATAGTGTACAAGACGGGGTGGCGCGCTCCAAAATCTAGTGTGACAATAAAAAGAGGAGAGAAAATGAGACGATTCGGATCAGAACAAAAGTGTGAGAGGACTAAGTTGTAATAACTGCAATAGCCAATCCTCATTTTTCCTGCAACGTAACTCATAAAACAGTTTATCGTTATTTTGTTGTAATGTTTTTAATATATTTGAAATGCACAAATCATTTTCTAAACTTGTGTACAAATTTCGAATGACTTTTTTTTTTTTGCCACTAACATGTTTTTCTAGTAGATCTTCTTGTTGGTTTTACAAAATTTTACAAATTTTGTAAAATTGTTTTATTACCCCTATCTTTTCGCAAAGTGTAACCGTACGAAATTATGTTTACGGAATACGGACTCACGTCGTGATCACACGATGGGTTGCAGCCCTCAAATCACGGGAGGGTAGGGGGAATTAAACCAACCAAATGTTTCCACACGTATCTCCGTATAAGGCAATATTCCGTAACAATCTTTCCGTACGTCTAGTATTTTCGTTATTTTATACTAGTCGGTTCCGGGAGTCTCAAGGAATCGCGTAAATTAAGCGATTAGCAGCGTAGAGTCGGTTTACGATGCGAGATTGCCTGGTGAACCCTTGCCTTATATTAGTCGTTCCCTTGGCACGGCAGCCAAGGTTCACAGATCGACGCGGCGTAATTGCCAGATCGGATCCAAACTAGCATGGCTACGTCCTCGCCGCCGGGAAGCAGAGATCGCCTGAGCCAGCTCCCCGACTTCCTGCTGGGCCACATCATCTCCTACCTTCCCAACAAGGAGGCTGGCCGCGCGGCGGCGCTTGCCCGACGGTGGCGCAACGTCTTCTGCAACGTCCACACAGTCTCCTTCGGGGAGCACGAGGGCGCGAGGGCCAGCGACTGGACCACCTTCTATTACGAGGCTGAGGAGAAGAAGAGCTGCAGCTGGGCGCTCCTCAATGACGTCTGGTCGGCGCTGCTCTGCCGCCGCCGGTGCGCGGCCACACACGTGCCGCTGCGCCGACTCAGCTTCGCCTTCGACAGCTGCCACCCCTGGAACTTCGTCCACGTCGACCAGTGGCTCACTTACGTGCTGCGGCATAACAAACTTCAGGAGCTCCACCTCGACCTCCGCTTCTGGCTTGGCCCGATCTGCCAGCGCAGCAAGGGCCGCTATGGCGATGATGGTTCCGACAAAGAAGAAGAGGTGGACAGTGACACGGACAACTCCGACGCTGAGCACGGACGCCGGAAGTGGAGGCCGTGCTCCTACCTTCTCCCCAAGGGGCTCTTCTCGTGCATCGGCATACGGACGTTGTGCCTAAGCAACTGCCGGATGAAGCTGCCCAAGACGGTGGACCTACCGTACCTCGAGACACTGAGCATTACCCAACCCCGCCGCGACGGCGGTAGAAGCGTCCAACGTCTGATATCGAGCTGCCCCTGCCTCATCGACCTGACACTGGAGGCCATAGCCCGCCTGAAGAGCGTCACGGTGCTCGACAAGCGCCTCCGCCGCTTCGCCCTCCGGTGCTGCCACAATGTGCGGTCCGTCGACATCGACGCCTCGGAGCTCAAGTCCCTGGACTACAGTGGCTCGGCGCCTTTGGAGTCGCTCCTCTCCCTGCACGGCTCGCCAGGGATCCCTTCCTGCACCATCAACTTGTGCAAGGCCCCCTCTAATGAGGATGACCACGACAGGTTCATACGGTTCATGGAGAAAATCTCTGACGCCAAGCGCCTGCACCTGCACCACCGGTGCCTGCCAACCATGTCCTTCGGGGGGTTCCCGTCGTTCTCCAATCTGACGCGGCTGGCTCTGCAAGGTCCCCTCCAGAGTCCCAGCGTGGTGCGTGTGATCCTGGAGCAGACACCAAACCTTGAGATACTCTCTCTTTTCATGGAGCCCGCTGTGGTTCCCAGCGACAACGCAGAGCCCTCCGTGGTTCCCGGCGGCAACGCGGCTCCCGACGAGTCGAGCTTCTCCATCCCATGCCTGCGGAGCCATGTGAAAGAGATCAACATGGTGCACTACGAGGGCGACGCGCTGCAGAGGACGATGGCCAGGCTCTTGTTCCGGAACGCGCTACTTCTTGAGAGGATGTGCGTTGTGCTTGTGAGGGGCACATTCGCGTTGCAGGATGCACTGACGAGGGAGATTAAAAGCTGGGTGGTGGCTGCCCATGCAGAACAGATTTTCTTGTGATCTTTCATGGAGTGTAATCTCCTAAGTAAGAATGCAATCTCACAATATTTTTCTGAAGGTGCCTGAGCCTGAGAATAATTTTGGATGTAAAAGATTACACTCTCAGAATAATGTTTATGAAGGAGCATGAGAATTATTTTGCATGCAAGAACATTTGAATTACATTGTCGTGATACGTGTGTTGCAGTGAAATCTCTTGGCTCTAGTGGCTACTAGCTATCTGTGAAATGACTTTTTAGAAGGCAAATAAAAATGTGTACTACTCCCTCCGTCCCAAAATGTAAGACGTCTAAGAATTAGTCAAAAGTAACATTTTTTAAGAAGTTTATATATAAAAATATAAACATTTTACAGTACTGAA
Source organism: Lolium rigidum (assembly GCF_022539505.1). Taxonomy (NCBI): domain Eukaryota; kingdom Viridiplantae; phylum Streptophyta; class Magnoliopsida; order Poales; family Poaceae; genus Lolium; species Lolium rigidum. The sequence continues at coordinate 14,585,227 of NC_061514.1, read as the reverse complement.
TCAACATTAATAGATTCACCATAAAATATATTTTCTTAATATGTCCATTCGATATTGTAGATGTTAATATATTTTTCTAAATATTTTGTCAAAGTTAGTAAAGTTTGACTTTTGACTAGTTCTTAAACGTCTTTTATTTTGGGATGGAGGGAGTACGTAGTTTATTGTCGTTTAGATACTATATACTACTCCTAGATTTTACGAAATTTATCTGAGATTTATTAAAATTATACTATAAGTGTTGTACTGCGCATTACCAAAATACTGATGCTCGTTTGGATCAGAAAAGGTTGAAACGATCGATTTGATCGCCGCCCATCCACTACGCACTCCTTCCCGTAGCAACGCGCTTCCACCTCCACCAGTGACATGCCTCTCCGCGCATCTAAGTCCCAGCGACACTCTGCTATTTTAGACTTTAGTTGTCCTGCATGCTGGTGGCGACAGGTTCCTCGGTGATCCAGCTGTCCTTAACCATGTCTGCCTAATCACTGGCGGAATCAGTAGCGGACAAGCGTGACCAGGATCTGCCCCGAATCTGGACGTAGGAGCCTATGGTGGGATGTCCGGGGTGCAACATGCACATGGTCGGACACTTGATTCACTCTCAAATGAAAAACCAATACACCTTATGAGATGCATATTATAATTTATCAGATGTGTTGTGTTATTTGCCTTCTTTTATCCTAGATTTTGTTACTTTAGATAGCAACATTGTGTTACACTTTCTAGTCCTAAATACTTGCCACATGTTAAATGAATCCAGATACATTTTAGACTATATTTTGCCTAAATCTAAGGCAAGTATTTAGGACTGGAGGGAATACTTGACTTCTTTTATTCTACTCCCTCCGATTCATATTAATTGACTTCAATATGGATATATCTAGAAGTAAAATGTGTCTAGATACATCCATATTAGAGTAAATTAATATGAACCGAAAGTAGTATAATTATATGCCTTCTGCAAAAACACGATGTGTCTAGAACTATACGCTCATCATGAGGTCATAGTTGAGTTAGTGAAGTTCACATAGAAATATACAAGGATATGGTATCTCTTATATTCTACATTACTCCCTCCATCCTAGTTCTCAAGGCACAATCCCAAAAACTATGTGTCCCATAAACTCCATAAACTCCACCTCCTAGGTATAATTGTATTTAATGTGGCAGTAATAGCATTTGGGAACTCAATCAATTTTTCTGCATGTACCGTGTGAAACAATTAAGATTTTTGCATGCACAAGCTAAACCCAATCAATTTAATGGCCATAATTATAGATGGGTTTTACTTGAAAAAACTCGAACCAATCAGCTAGTACCTTAAGCCAAGATATTCAAAAATTATGACTTAGGTACTAGGACGGAGGGAGTACTAAAGATAAACTTTTTTTAAATAAGTGACTTCACTTTTCATAGATATGGATGTACTCCCTTCCGTCCACAAATAAGTGTACATCTAGGTTTTTGGATAAGTCAAATTTGTTTAATTTTGACCAACTTATTATCAAAAATTATACGCATATGTGACATTAGATTACTATATTATGAAACTACATTTCAAGGTGGATCTAGTGATACTAATCTAGTGTCATAAATGCTGCTACTTTTTCCTAAAAAGATGGTCAAATGTAATAAAGTTTGACTTATCAAAACACCTAGATGTACACTTATTTGTGGACGGAGGGAGTATCTACACCGTAAAATGTGTCTAAACAAAGTCACTAATACTAGGACGGAGGGAGTAGATTCTATATAAGTGCAAGGACCTTACTGTGCCATCTATTTACAAATTACTTTGGTACGTGGATTCAGCCGCCATGATCTTAGCTCAGTTGCAATAGCATTCTTGTGTGGATAAAGTCGAGCGGCTAACGTAACCGAGAGTTCCTCCAACGCTGCAGCCCTAGATAGCAGAAACCTTGCAAGCATCTTCTCAAGTGGCAGTCCTTGATAGCTTTGAATGTTGATTCTTGTCACCTTGTGATCCAAGCACCCGACGTGCATCTTCCACAAAGTTCCTGGCATTCGGCCACTACACTTGACGCCGTTGTTGATGGCACGGCCGCTGTCCTCTGTCGTCTCTGTATCTGATTCGTCGGAGTCGGACAAATCCAGCGAAATCTTCTTGTTTGGTGGTGGTTCTGGAACGTGTGGATGATCAAGAGGCAACAGCGAGAGTACTTCCAGGTTGCGGGTATTGAGAAGCAAGGCCGCGACAGAGCGGATGGCGTGGTCGGTGGGCAAGCAGCCCTGTAGGCCCAGCTGCCTGAGGCTGGGTAGGCCGCGCAGGACGGTCGTGAGCAAGCTGCTGTAGACTGTAGTAAGCCATTGATGGGCACAAGGAAAGGTCGAGGTACGTCAGGTTTTTGCACCGGCCAATGAGCGCCGTGATCGGGGCGACGTCTCGTGGTGCTAGTCCGGAGAGGTTCTCGCAGATTTCGATCCTCACCGCGGCTACTCCTTGGTAGTCCGCCGCCGTGATGAAGCAGGACGGCCCCGAACGAGGAAGACGGCCCTTGTAGTGCAGCGACCGGAGACAGGTGGTTTGCAGCTTGACGCCGGCGGCATTGTTGCAGCGGATCATGGCGAAGCTCCGCAGGCAGCGGCTGGTGACGAGGATCTCGTCATCGATGCTGGGGCAGTCCTCGAGCGTGAGGTTGGCGAGGCGCGGGCAGCTCGAGAGCAGCTGCTGCAGCATCCCGCCCTGGCCTTCGTCGGTGACCCTCGTGAGGCAGAGCGTCTCCAGCGACGCCATGTCCAAGCAGCTTGTCGGCAGATTTAGGGTCCAGTTGGTGAGGCGCAGGCGGCGGAGCGCGCGGCAACGGAAGATCTGGGGCGGCGTGAAGTAGTAGTAGCACTTGTTGGTTTCGTGATCGAGGCCGCCGCGCATGGAAGCAGGCCCGTTGTTGTTCCTGTGCGTGAGGTCGAGGTCCTCGAGGCCGGAGGTGACGGCGGTGTCGATCCACTGGTCCATGTGGTCGCCGCCGTCCACCACGGCGAGGCGCAAGGCGCGGATCGGCGTGGCCGGTCCCTTGCAGAGGATGGCGCTGGCCACCTGGTAGTCGAAGCAGACCTTGATGTCGCCGAACCTGTCGCACCACCGGCCTGTCTGCTTGGTGTCGACGAGGTCGACGACGGGGACCCCCTCGTAGACGTCGCGCCACCGGCGGGAGAGCACGCTGGTGCGCACGGCCTCGACGGACGTGAGGTTGGAGAGGACGTGCTCCAGCGCCCTGTCGGGTAGAGCGCTCAGCCGGTCGCCTCCCTGCCGGTGCGACGCCGCCATCTTCGTCGATGCCTGCCTAGCTAGACGCGTACGTAAAGCGATCTATAAGCCCTCTGTTGCCGAGTTGTAGACCATATCCGTAGGACTAATAAATACTAGGTGAATACCCGTGCTTCGCCACGGCCTTTCAAAAAAAAATTCTAGCCATACATTAAATATAAAGCATGCGAAAATTGATGTGTAAAAAATATAAACGCATAATATTGAAAAGTATACTTCGTCAAAATGTATTCTAAAATAACTAAAGATTTTCTAGGATGCTAAAGATAAATTTTCAAAATAGTTATATTAAATATGCATATAAATTAGGAAAGGCAACTAAGTATGCACTCATTTGTATGTGTAGAAAACGGTTCGACATCATTCAGTGCCACATGGTTGATTTTTCTGAAACGTACATAATCCATCCATGATCTATGGAAGGGAAACACATACTGAAATAAAATATGCAATATGTATGCAAAAAAATATTTAAAGTTCTATCTGAAATATTTGTAGTCATAGTTATCGTGCCGTGTCTAGATTCATACTTCCAATTAAGGCTCGTGGGGGATGCCGGTGATCCCGTGGACTCACACATGTGACAAAGAGCGCCTCAGTCAACAAGTGTTTCCAAGAAAATTGCTGCACTCCATACAAATGACCACATAGTTTACATCCTAGAAGCTATTATTACACCAGAACAATTTTACAAAGATGCACCAGAACAATTTTGTAGAGATGCACGAGCATGGAATGCTCATCGTATAGATGCTGACATATCGAAAATATATCAGGCATATTTTCTATCTAAAGAGCAATTACAGACCATATTAGATAACTAAAGTCCTAGGGCATTGTACAAAAACAAAACAAAAAACACTTCCAATCCTTATTCCAGAATTGAACAGGGGATGCACACCTACACAGAACACCTGATCATCTTGTATTTTCTAAAAATGATGTATTTCCATACTTTTCAATTATCATACATCAATTCATAATTTTAAGGGATTGAGCATCATAAGATCATTTTCTAGAAACTTCAATGCTGGTTTTATTTGTATTCTCAGAAAATTTTAATTAAAATTTAAGAACTACATTCACCTTTTTACAACTACTCTTTTCAAGATTTTGAAGTACATCCTCCTTTTGAAGGTCTATTATGGCAAAAATTAAGTGTTTAACTCTTCATTTCATGGTAATAGAGACATTTATTGGAGATACTATGGAAAACCATTTACCAGAGCACGGTCAATGCCAACGACCTAATCTTGTAGACCCATATATGACGATTGGGACAATATATATATATGTACTAAAAATAAATTTGCATTTGCTTAGTAGTTATTACCATGATAAGTGGTTGAAATATCAATTCACCTAGGCATACTGTAATACAAGTACCCTTAATCATCTTTCAAACAGATCACATTTGACATGCCTATATAATTATATAAATATAATATAATATTAAGCTACAGAAATGGAAGAAAAATAATATATTCAAATTGTAGAAAAAATAGGATAAGAGCTCAGTATTGAAGTATATGTTAGTTTGAAAAAATAATTGGGGGTATATATACCTTCTGCTCAAATATATACTCTCTTCATTTTATATTACGCTTATTTGGATGTATCGAGACACATTTTATCTATAAATACATCTAAATCTGCAACAACTAATATAGAACAGATGGAGTATGAACACAATAGTCTGTGAAGTTCTCTCAATTACCAATGATATCATAGCTTGACTATCTTAAATTATGATTTCACCAACAGTCTGGATGAAAACATCTATTCAGAAATATGAGCCAAAATTGAAGATAATCACAAACATCAACCTTGTGTACTTCAGGTGAAAGGAAAAATGGAACACAGAGGACCCTAAATATTGAGAGCAAAATATTGAACATGTCTTTAAGTATGAATTGGCATCATATGAACTTGTCACTTAGCTACTTTGCCCACGGTAACTTACTGAGCCATTAACGATTGCCGGAAGTGTAAGGTAATCAAAAGCATTAGTGCCAGTACCGCGCTCCATGCGTTCGCATTCCCATACTTCCTCTGACACTTATCATAAAAGCACACCTTCCACGCAAACAGTTTAGCTGACATTCTAGTCTTTGGTTTCACCAATATGGAGTAAGCAAGTATGTTACTGCAGAGACACTTTATCAAGCATGAATCAATTGTCCCATTTTGCAGAAATGGGTATCAAGTAATAGCCACTTGCATGTTCTAGCTTCACTTATGTGGCTGGCAATCGTAGATACAATCATCACATATGAACTCTCATCCGTTATTACACTAACTACATCATACTGTGCATGAATAAATTCAATTGACATATGTGCTTGAAAGTTCAGTAACCATAAATCATAATTGTGCAGACAAAATATATTTACTTAGCTGTCTATGCTTTATTACAGTAATGAAAAAAATGGACACTGCATGAACAATTAATCTCCATTAAGCTCAAGAATTTCCTCATGACAGTAGCTTAGTCAAGATGGCATTCACGCAACACCTCTCTTTGAAAAGCAAAAGAACGGTGAAGACCTCAAGCCTGTTGAACAGGTGATCCACAAACTCACCCTCGCTACATGCCAATCCAAACTCGGTTCGGAAATCAGAAAAGGCCACTCCAACATAAAACACCAAACGACCAGCAGAGGAAGAGACAATGAATATGCAGTTAATCTCCAACAAGCTCACCTGAATGGTTTCATCACATGGAAGCATCAGTCATTCAAAGCTGCACACCCAGGTGACTTCACGTACGGGCGTCGCTATGGCCGTGGAGGTACCCCGAGGTTGGGCTTTGCCTTGAAGGGACGCATGCCCAGGCTCTCCATGAGCTGGACCACTCAGCCGTCGCGCTGCTCATCCGGGATGATCCATGGGTGTGCGTGTGGGGATCTCAGCGAGTTGGTCTTGCACATGGAGTCGGACGCATTCAAGGACCGAACCAGTGGGGAATGGTGCAACGCGAACTGGCCTCGTATCGGAGAGAGCAGTCGCAGCGCTTGTGCGCATCGTCGTCCTCCTCCGCATCAGGCCCTTCCTCCCCGTGTGCCTGCGATGCTACTGCTTGGGTCTTCTTTGGAGGGAGACCACGACGTGGAGGCAAGGGTCGAGGCAACCGAGCAGGTCCACCGGGGGCGGCGGCAAATAGATTAGGGAGATGGATCGTGGCGACTTCGACCGGTTGCAGCCGAAAGCCGTGGCAGTGAGCCCGGGATGGGGGGCCGTGACAGTTTTCAGGATCCGTTTTCCTCGCCAGGCGGGACGGGGGAGTTGGACGAAGGAACCTCTTCGTTGAGGTTGTTAGCGGTGGCTACTTTATAATAGTAATAAAAAGAAATCATCTTGGTAGGATAAAGACGTCGGGGGTATTATTGTCCATCCTGAAAATGTGACACCAGGCATTCACCAGTTTGCTCTTAATAGTAAAGATCTGCTGATTTATCTCGAAAAAAAAAAATCTGCTGATTCATAGTCGGTTGCGGTGCAAACTTATCTGCTGATTACCATAAGTATCAGACCAACCATTGTTCTGGTGTTGGTACTCTTGCCGATGTTGTGTATGACTGCTTTAATGGTTGCGTGCGTGCACGCAGCCTTGGCATTGCGGCTCAAAAAATTATGAGAGAACTTTCATCGGTATCTACAGGTTTATGGTTCGTTATCTATCTTTGGCTGCCTTCAGAAGAGTACAAGATTATGTTCCGGAAAAAGAAAGAAATTGAAGACCTCGAAAATATGTTACTATCTTTTAGACTTTATTTTGTAATCGTTGGAGTCAGTTCATGTATCTCTACCATGTACTATTTGTTGCTATGAATATATATGTGGTATTGATTGTCAAAAAAAAAACCTCTTATGTGACATCTCCTGAAAACCAGGAAAACAAACCGATCGCTCTCGATCATTCCTCCCTCCCTCCCCGCTCTCGATCGTTCCTCCCTCCCTCCCCACGATGACAACGTCGCTAGCGGCTGCCATGGACGCCTCTCCGACGGAAAAACTCACACTAGCCAACTACATGTACTGGAAGGCACAGGTTCTGCCGGCTGTGCGCGGCGCTGAGGCCATGGGGCTGCTCGACGGCACCGCCCTGGACCCGCGAAAACCATGGAGGGCTAAAGACTCGGAGAAGAAAAAAATCTCGATTCTCAATCCGGCCTATGGGGTCTGGATCGCACGGGATCAACAACTCGTGAGTTTCCTCTTCAAGTCCATCTCGCCCGATCTCCTTGGCGAGATCCTTAGTTTGGTGCACGCCGCCGAGATCTGGGCTGCCATCACCCGCAAGTTCTCGGCCCAGGTCACGGTGCGGCTGGGGTCTCTCACCGCTGCCCTCATCAACACCAAGAAACGTGACCTCTCCGCCGACACCTACATCACCAAGAAGAAAGGGCTCATCGCCGAGCTTGTGTCCGCGGGTCGCATCGTCACCGACACCAAATTCAAGGAGTACCTGCTCGCTGGCTTGTCCGATGAGTACAATGGTTTGGTCGCTCCTTTTAACGCAAATACTTCTAGCACCTCCGCAGATGTATGCAACCAGCTGCAAGCATATGATCACCGTCAAGCCATGTTGAATGAATCTGAAGACACCACTGCCCCGTTCACCTCCTCGGCAAACTCTGCTGCCCGCCGTGGTGGTGGTGGTGGCGGCCATCACCCAGGCTATGGTGGCCGTGGTGGACATGGCCGTGGTGGTGGCTACCGACCACACCAAGGAGGAGGACAAAGGGGCTATGGTGGTGGTGGTGGCCACCAAAACCACCAGCAACAAGGACGTCCACCTCGTCATGAGAACGGTCGACGTCATCAACCAAAAGGAGGCCGTGGGCGTGGTCGTGGGAATCGTGTTTCCTCCCCCATCCAAGATGTGACATGTCAGATCTGCACAAAATATGGGCACCCGCCAATGAGTGTTGGTGGCGCTACGGCGATGATGACCATGATGATGATTCCCACCGTGAAGAGAAAATACCAACATTGCCTCATATGGAGTCGACACAAATTGGTATGTTGACTCGGGTGCCACAAACCACCTCACCAGCGAATTGAGCAAACTCTCCACTCATGAACAGTACAAGGGACATGATCAAATCGACATGGCTAGTGGTCAAGGTATGGACATTAAGCATGTTGGTCATTCTATTATTCATAACCCTCATAATTCCATTCATCTTCGCAATATTCTTCATGTCCCTAGTGCTTTGAAAAGTTTATTATCTGCTCATAAAATTGGTCTAGATAACAATGCCTTCGTTGAAATTCATCATTTTTTCTTTTCGATTAAGGATCGGGCCACGGAGGAAATCATGTTTAGAGGACCGTGTCATGGTGGCCTATACCCCCTTGTGCCCACATCCCCGGCCTCCACCAAGCACGCCTTCATCACCCTCACACCTTGTTCATCTACATGGCATCGTCGTCTAGGCCATCCATCCACCTTCATTGTTCAACAAGTTCTTCGGAAAAATAATCTTAGTCACTCTCGTGAAATAAATCCTTATGTATGTGATCCATATCAACAAGCAAAAAGCAAACAATTGCCTTATCCTATATCCTCTAGTGTTTCCACCGTACCTTTAGAGCAAAAAAATTCGGATGTTTGGGGACCTGCCCCCTCCTTCCGTTGGGAAACACACCTATTATGGAAGCTTTATTGATGATTTTAGCAAATTCACTTGGATCACCTTTCTTAAAAACGTTCGGATGTTTATCAAGCCTTTCTAAATTTCCAACAATTTGTTGAGCGCAAGTTTGATCGCAAAATAATAACTATGCAAAAATATTGGGGTGGTGAATATGAAAAACTCCATTCTTTCTTTCAAAAAGCGGGTATCACCCATCATGTCTCATGCCCACACGCCCACCAGAAAAATGGTTCCGCGAAAAGAAAACATCGCCATATAGTCGAAGTTGGCCTCTCCCTTCTTGCAAATGCATCTATGGCTCTCAAATTTTGGGATGAAGCCTTCTTAACAGCCACCTATCTCATCAACATGCTCCCTAGCAAACCTTTAAATTTTGAGACGCCAACGGAGAAACTCCTTCACTTCAAACCAAATTATGACTCTCTCTACATTTTTGGTTGTGCTTGTTGGCCCAATCTCCGTCCCTATAACAAACACAAACTCTCCTTCAGATCTAAACAATGTTTTTTTATTAGGTATAGTCCCTTACACAAAGGAGTAAAATGTCTCGATGTTCAAACCGGGAGAGTTTATATTTCTCGGGATGTCGTATTTGATGAAAACGTCTTTCCCTTTGCATCCCTCAACCCAAATGTCGGGTCTCGTCTTAGCTAAGAAATTCTCCTGGTTCCCCCACCTACATCCCCCACACCACCAAATATTGAGGGTATGACTAATCATGACCACATGCAATTTGTACCTGCCACTAACCATACTTAGATGCCAGAGAACAGTGGAGATACTGCAGCCACAAGACAGCAGTCAAATGCCGAAGAAATCACTAAAAATGGTGCAGAAATCACGTCAAACAGCCCACATATGCGTTCAGGAGAAAACAATAGCAGCAGCACGCGCCCGGAGATGATTCTCCCGCCTTGCCAGAAAAATCCGCCTCGGATCCCACGTATCCATCGGATCATGCGACGACATCTACTCCGGGATCTGCGCACGCCAACGACCGCGCATCAAACGCGCCCGGGGCCCCACCAGCCGGTCCCGGGCTAGGTCGAACCTCCGCGCCAACCGCGTCGCGTCAGCCGCAACGTTGCCCTCTGCCTCACGCCCCGCGCCGCGCCAGCTGTTCCCTGTCGGGACTGCGTCGCCGCACCAATCAGGCAGCGACACGCCACCGACGCCCTCTGCTGCGAGGACAGTCGGGTCCCTCTCCTCCGGATCTTCTGCAACCTCCACCACTCCAGCTTCGGCCTCTGATCCGGCCACAGGATCTCCTGCGCATGATTCGCCTGCACTAGATCCTGCAACCTCCAGATCCTCTGCGCGTACACCGCATGCATCCCCTCCTGTGCCACCTGCAGCACCACATGCTCCTGAAGGGCGTACACGTCTCCAAAAAGGTATTCGCAATCCGAAAATTTACACTGACGGTACGATACACTATGGCATGTTGACATCTACAGGTGAGCCAAACAGAATATTCGAAGAATTTGGTGATGACAAGTGGAAAGAGACTATGCAAGAAGAATATAATGCTCTCATTCAGAACAAGACATGGCATCTTGTTCCTCCTCGCTCTAACAAAAAACATCATTGACTGTAAGTGGGTTTATCGCATTAAAAAACTCCGATGACACTATTGACAGGTACAAGGCAATACTCGTTGCAAAACTTTTCAAGCAACATTATGGCATTGATTATGAAGATACCTTCAGTCCAGTTGTGAAAGCGGATACTATCAGACTTGTGCTAGCTCTCTCTGTCTCTCATGGTTGGGGTCTTCGACAACTTGATGTCAAGAACACGTTCTTACATGACGTTCTGGAAGAGGAAGTCTACATGAAACAACCACCTGATTTTGAAAACCCTCATGCTCCGCATCATGTTTGCAAATTAGATAAACCTCTCTATGGTCTTAAACAAGCTCCTCGGGCATGGTATTCAAAATTATGCACCAAACTTCTTGATCTCGGCTTCACTCCCTCCAAGGCCGACACATCTCTCTTCATATATCACAAGTCAGGTATCACCATATTTATGTTAATTTATGTTGATGATATTATTGTGACTAGCTCTTCAGATAAAGCTATTACGGCTCTCCTTCATGATTTGGGTGCTGCTTTTGCTCTCAAAGAGCTTGGTGCCTTGCATTATTTCTTGGGTATCTAAGTCAAGAAGACAGTAGATGGCCTCCTCCTAACACAAGAGAAGTATGCAAATGATTTAATTGGCCGAGTTGGCATGTTTCATTGCACATCTTGTCCTACCCCGCTATCAAGTTCGGAAAAATTATCCTTGGCGGATGGCACCCCTCTAGGTCCCGAAGATAGCACTAAATATCGGAGTACTGTGGGAGGTCTCCAATACCTCACCTTGACACGTCCTGACATCTCTTTCTCCGTCAACAAAATTTGTCAATATCTTCATGCTCCCACCACAGCACACTAGACGGCCGCAAAACGTATTTTGAGATACGTGCAAGGTACGATTAATGTTGGGCTTACTTTTCAGAGATCTCACTCTACTCTCCTTAGTGCATTTCCAGATGCAGACTGGGCCGGTTGCCTTGATAATCGGCGCTCCATTGGAGGTTTCTCCATCTTCTTGGGTCCAAAGTTAATCTCATGGAGTGCTCGCAAACAAGCCACCGTATCTCGCTCCAGCACAGAAGCCGAGTACAAAGCTCTTGCCAAGGCCACTGCTGAACTTATATGGGCTGAAGCTCTGCTCAAGGAACTTGGCATCTCACTTAAAGAAAAACCATGCTTCTGGTGTGACAATCTTGGTGCCACCTACCTATCCGCAAACCCGGTTTTTTCATGCTCGCACAAAACACATTGAAACTGATTTTCATTTTGTCTGCGAACGGGTAGCCAAGAAGCTCCTTGCTATTCGACATATCTCCACCAAGGATCAAATTGCAGACGGCTTCACTAAGGCGCTACCAATAAAGGAATTCTCCGAATTCAAGTGTAATCTCAACCTCTCCAGTTCTTCCAAGGTTTAGATTAAGGGGGGTGTTAGACAATACCATTGTAATTGAGACAATACAGTTGTAATTTCCTTTTTCGTTGGTATTGACTGTTATGGTGTAGATTACCACCGGTTAATACCTTTCCTTGTAATGCCACTGATGGGGCTTTTCTATCCTATATTAACATGTAACCGATCCTCCACAAGGGCAAGGATCGTTTCCTCCAAAAACTCACAACACGCACACACTCAGCCAAGGAAGAAGAATAAGATTTTGCCCAAAACTCTCTCCCTTGGTGAAGACGAAGGCTACATTGTTTTGTGCCCTCACGGTCTGATTTTCCATTAACTCTACGCAAGTATATATACAAGAGGCAAACACCAAAGGTACTCACCGCACTAACCTGGCCACTAACCTAATGCACTAATCCACTAACTAACCTTGACTGTTTCTCACTCCTATGGAGTCCTGTGTGGTTCCCGACAAACTTAAGGCTCCGGAGGAGTCGAGCTTCTCGTTCCCGTGCTTGCAGAGCCGTGTGAGGGAGATCGACATGGTTCATTACGAGAACGACGCGTTGCACAGAATGACTGCCAAGCTCTTGTTCCGGAATGCATTTGTTCTCGAGGGGATGTGCATTGTTCTGGTGAAGGGGCCATTCTCGTTGCAGGAACCACAGAAGGAGGAGATCAAAAGTTGGGTGGTGTCTGCCGACGCGGCGAAGATTTTCCTATGATCAATATCTTACAATTTATCAACTCCTTTTCTCGTTTTTTTCTCAACGGTAAATGTGAATAATTATCACCAGCAACAAGGACGTCCACCTCGTCATGACAACGGTCGACGTCATCAACCAAAAGGAGGCCGTGGGCGTGGTCGTGGGAATCGTGTTTCCTCCCCCATCCAAGATGTGACATGTCAGATCTGCACAAAATATGGGCACCCCGCCAATGAGTGTTGGTGGCGCTACGGCGATGATGACCATGATGATGATTCCCACCGTGAAGAGAAAATACCAACATTGCCTCATATGGAGTCGACACAAATTGGTATGTTGACTCAGGTGCCACAAACCACCTCACCAGCGAATTGAGCAAACTCTCCACTCATGAACAGTACAAGGGACATGATCAAATCGACATGGCTAGTGGTCAAGGTATGGACATTAAGCATGTTGGTCATTCTATTATTCATAACCCTCATAATTCCATTCATCTTCGCAATATTCTTCATGTCCCTAGTGCTTTGAAAAGTTTATTATCTGCTCATAAAATTGGTCTAGATAACAATGCCTTCGTTGAAATTCATCATTTTTTCTTTTCGATTAAGGATCGGGCCACGGAGGAAATCATGTTTAGAGGACCGTGTCATGGTGGCCTATACCCCCTTGTGCCCACATCCCCGGCCTCCACCAAGCACGCCTTCATCACCCTCACACCTTGTTCATCTACATGGCATCGTCGTCTAGCTAGGCCATCCATCCACCTTCATTGTTCAACAAGTTCTTCGGAAAAATAATCTTAGTCACTCTCGTGAAATAAATCCTTATGTATGTGATCCATATCAACAAGCAAAAAGCAAACAATTGCCTTATCCTATATCCTCTAGTGTTTCCACCGTACCTTTAGAGCAAAAAAATTCGGATGTTTGGGGACCTGCCCCCTCCTTCCGTTGGGAAACACACCTATTATGGAAGCTTTATTGATGATTTTAGCAAATTCACTTGGATCACCTTTCTTAAAAAACGTTCGGATGTTTATCAAGCCTTTCTAAATTTCCAACAATTTGTTGAGCGCAAGTTTGGTCGCAAAATAATAACTATGCAAAAATATTGGGGTGGTGAATATGAAAAACTCCATTCTTTCTTTCAAAAAGCGGGTATCACCCATCATGTCTCATTCCCACATGCCCACCAGAAAAATGGTTCCGCGAAAAGAAAACATCGCCATATAGTCGAAGTTGGCCTCTCCCTTCTTGCAAATGCATCTATGGCTCTCAAATTTTGGGATGAAGCCTTCTTAACGAGCCACCTATCTCATCAACATGCTCCCTAGCAAACCTTTAAATTTTGAGACGCCAACGGAGAAACTCCTTCACTTCAAACCAAATTATGACTCTCTCGACATTTTTGGTTGTGCTTGTTGGCCCAATCTCCGTCCCTATAACAAACACAAACTCTCCTTCAGATCTAAACAATGTTTTTTTATTAGGTATTGTCCCTTACACAAAGGAGTAAAATGTCTCGATGTTCAAACCGGGAGAGTTTATATTTCTCGGGATGTCATATTTGATGAAAACGTCTTTCCCTTTGCATCCCTCAACCCAAATGTCGGGTCTCGTCTTAGCTAAGAAATTCTCCTGGTTCCCCCACCTACATCCCCCACACCACCAAATATTGAGGGTATGACTAATCATGACCACATGCAATTTGTACCTACCACTAACCATACTTAGATGCCGAGAGAACAAGTGGAGATACTGCAGCCACAAGCCAGCAGTCAAATGCCGAATAAATCACTAAAAATGGTGCAGAAATCACGTCAAACAGCCCACATATGCGTTCAGGAGAAAACAATAGCAGCAGCACGCGCCCGGAGATGATTCTCCCGCCTTGCCAGAAAAATCCGCCTCGGATCCCACGTCTCCATCGGATCATGCGACGACATCTACTCCGGGATCTGCGCACGCCAACGACCGTGCATCAAACGCACGCCAACGACCCCACCAGCCGGTCCCGGGCTAGGTCGAACCTCCGCGCCAACCGCGTCGCATCAGTCGCAACGTTGCCCTCTGCCTCGCGCCCCGCGCCGCGCCAGCTGTTCCCTGTCGGGACTGCGTCGCCGCACCAATCAGGCAGCGACACGCCACCGACGCCCTCTGCTGCGAGGACAGTCGGGTCCCGCTCCTCCGGATCTTCTGCGACCTCCACCACTCCAGCTTCGACCTCTGATCCGGCCACAGGATCTCCTGCGCATGATTCGCCTGCACTAGATCCTGCAACCTCCAGATCCTCTGCGCGTACACCGCATGCATCCCCTCCTGTGCCACCTGCAGCACCACATGCTCCTGAAGGGCGTACACGTCTCCAAAAAGGTATTCGCAATCCGAAAATTTACACTGACGGTACGATACACTATGGCATGTTGACATCTACAGGTGAGCCAAACAAAATATTCGAAGAATTTGGTGTTGACAAGTGGAAAGAGGCTATGCAAGAAGAATATAATGCTCTCATTCAGAACAAGACATGGCATCTTGTTCCTCCTCGCTCTAACAAAAAACATCATTGACTGTAAGTGGGTTTATCGCATTAAAAAAACTCCGATGACACTATTGACAGGTACAAGGCAATACTCGTTGCAAAACTTTTCAAGCAACATTATGGCATTGATTATGAAGATACCTTCAGTCCAGTTGTGAAAGCGGATACTATCAGACTTGTGCTAGCTCTATCTGTCTCTCATGGTTGGAGTCTTTGACAACTTGATGTCAAGAACGCGTTCTTACATGACGTTCTGGAAGAGGAAGTCTACATGAAACAACCACCTGATTTTGAAAACCCTCATGCTCCGCATCATGTTTGCAAATTAGATAAACCTCTCTATGGTCTTAAACAAGCTCCTCGGGCATGGTATTCAAAATTATGCACCAAACTTCTTGATCTCGGCTTCACTCCCTCCAAGGCCGACACATCTCTCTTCATATATCACAAGTCAGGTATCACCATGTTTATGTTAATTTATGTTGATGAAATTATTGTGACTAGCTCTTCAGATAAAGCTATTACGGCTCTCCTTCATTATTTAGGTGCTCCTTTTGCTCTCAAAGACCTTGGTGCCTTGCATTATTTCTTGGGTATCTAAGTCAAGAAGACAGTAGATGGCCTCCTCCTAACACAAGAGAAGTATGCAAATGATTTAATTGGCCGAGTTGGCATGTTTCATTGCACATCTTGTCCTACCCCGCTATCAAGTTCGGAAAAATTATCCTTGGCGGATGGCACCCCTCTAGGTCCCGAAGATAGCACTAAATATCGGAGTACTGTGGGAGGTCTCCAATACCTCACCTTGACACGTCCTGACATCTCTTTCTCCATCAACAAAATTTGTCAATATCTTCATGCTCACACCACAGCACACTGGACGGCCGCAAAACGTATTTTGAGATACGTGCAAGGTACGATTAATGTTGGGCTTACTTTTCAGAGATCTCACTCTACTCTCCTTAGTGCATTTCCAGATGCAGACTGGGCCGGTTGCCTTGATAATCGACGCTCCATTGGAGGTTTCGCCATCTTCTTTGGTCCAAAGTTAATCTCATGGAGTGCTCGGAAACAAGCCACCGTATCTCGCTCCAGCACAGAAGCCGAGTAAAAAGCTCTTGCCAAGGCCACTGTTGAACTTATATGGGCTGAAGCTCTGCTCAAGGAACTTGGCATCTCACTTAAAGAAAAACCATGCTTCTGGTGTGACAATCTTGGTGCCACCTACCTATCCGCAAACCCGGTTTTTTCATGCTCGCACAAAACACATTGAAACTGATTTTCATTTTGTCTGTGAACGGGTAGCCAAGAAGCTCCTTGCTATTCGACATATCTCCACCAAGGATCAAATTGCAGACGGCTTCACTAATGCGCTACCAATAAAGGAATTCTCCGATTTCAAGTGTAATCTCAACCTCTCCAGTTCTTCCAAGGTTTAGATTAAGGGGGGTGTTAGACAATACCGTTGTAATTGAGACAATACAGTTGTAATTTCCTTTTTCGTTGGTATTGACTGTTATGGTGTAGATTACCACCGGTTAATACCTTTCCTTGTAATGCCACTGATGGGGCTTTTCTATCCTATATTAACATGTAACCGATCCTCCACAAGGGCAAGGATCGTTTCCTCCAAACACTCACAACACGTACACACTCAACCAAGGAAGAAGAATAAGCTTTTGCCCAAAACTCTCTCCCTTGGTGAAGACGAAGGCTACATTGTTTTGTGCCCTCACAGTCTGATTTTCCATTAACTCTACGCAAGTATATATACAAGAGGCAAACACCAAAGGTACTCACCGCACTAACCTGGCCACTAACCTAATGCACTAATCCACTAACTAACCTTGACTGTTTCTCACTCCTATGGAGTCCTGTGTGGTTCCCGACAAACTTAAGGCTCCGGAGGAGTCGAGCTTCTCGTTCCCGTGCTTGCAGAGCCGTGTGAGGGAGATCGACATGGTTCATTACCAGAACTACGCGTTGCACAGAATGACTGCCAAGCTCTTGTTCCGGAATGCACTTGTTCTCGAGGGGGTGTGCATTGTTCTGGTGAAGGGGCCATTCTCGTTGCAGGAACCACAGAAGGAGGAGACCAAAAGTTGGGTGGTGTCTGCCGACGCGGCGAAGATTTTCCTATGATCAATATGTTGGTTATCTTTCATGAAGTGAACTTAGAATAGTTTTGCAATAATCATGTGCCTCGTGTTATCTGTAGTTGGATTCATTTTCGTGAGACAAGTATGCAAGAAGAACCAAGCGTTACAGGTTACTCTTCCGATTATGGTGTAATAAGAATAAGTTTCTAGGTGGGATCCCACCTAAGTTTCACTTGTTGTACATTTTGCTTTTTGTAGTGTAAATTTTGACGCTAAAATATGAACTAGAAAACGTGAAATACACTGTAACTCAAATCCCATCGGGATTCCATCTTGACATCCTAGATGTCTACAAGATAGTGCTACATGTAGAGGTAGATAAGAAGAAGGTATGCTAAAAGAAAAGATAAGAAGAAGGTTAAACGACTAGCTGGAACTGGCTCGATAACTTCAGTGGACACATCATTGTAGGTTGTGGGAAATTTCCTTGCCTTCTTGGGTCCTAATTTTTTTCACTAAGTGCAGTTGTTAAACATTTTTTTAACAATAGGTAGGTTGTGGCAATTCCACTCCCGAAGCGACGCTGGCAGAGCCGGAGGCATGCACCGCACCATCTCGACCGGTTTTCCACGTCATTGCGTAGCCTCCCGCCCTCCCCATTTCCATCATCTCAGGCGAGCGCTCCTCCGCCCTCTCACTACCGAGAGCCGCCCTCCGTCGTGGGCATCGCCATAGCTTCGCTGAGAGTCACCTGCTCCGGTTGGTAGTCCAGCCCGTCCCACGGGAAACGCGCCTACGCCACCGCCACCGTGCTCTGCCTGCCGAAGGCCGGCCAATGAGCTGCTGTGCTGTACCGGTTCCTCGGTCGGGGGATGTTTTTTTCCCTCCCTAGGTGCTCCAGCTGTGTGGGCTCGCCGACCACAGGTAAGGTCTGGCACATGTTCGACGAAATGGTTCAATGCATGTTTTCTCCTTTCTCCTCCTCGAACACACGCGGATGTTTCCCCTTCCTCACTTTCTCCAAATTCTTTTGCGACATTTGGCAGAAAATCATGAGCCAGGTAACTACATTCCGTTAGACATGGATCTGGGGGGGGGGGGGTAGAAATTGCGAAACACAAGTCTGGTGCTCAAATCCGTGCTCTCCGTGATGCACTGGAAGCAGCGGCTACCAATCAAGTTCCTTCCAAGGATGAGCAATTTGCTCTGTTCCATGGCCAGCTAGCATATCCAGGAAGGCCAAGATTGAGGAAACCAAACCGGCTCTAGCTTCAAGATTTTGTTCTCGGGATTGCTCTTTCCTTGCTGTGTTAGGTTTATCGCCATGAACACAAGTTTAGTCAGCTGATTGTATTTTGGCGCACTTGTCTTTATTCTAGATATCTGTTTAATGTTGTAGCCGTAGGCAATTCATGTGTGGCTGTTCTTGCTGTTTTTATTTTGTGTTGTAGACTTATTATGCAAGCTGGGTGTTATGACCACCGGAGCACCTTCTTGTTTGTGTATTAGTTTTATCAAATCTGCCTGGATCATTGTATCTCTCTCTCTGTCATGGCATGGGCGATGTTATAAAGGACAACCTCATCACAATAGGTGCAGTCATTTAGATTTTGCTATTTATAGGTATAAGAACAACCCCTCTCTGTGCAGGGCAAAAAGGCTAGATACCATTTGCAGGGAGCTGCCTCTCTAGGGCCATGGGCATCCAAGGTACCCACGAGTTGCACAAGCCTCCATCTCCATTCTTATCTTCAAGAACACAGCCCAGATCTCTATCTCTCCACACTTACCCAACTCTCCCCTTCCCTTTCACCTCCCCATCCCACTCCACCCTCGCTCCTACCAAATGCACTCCTAGAGCTGCATCGTAGTTCCAGAACCAAAAGAGATGCCATAATCTATTTTGCTGCTTTATCCAACGCACAGGTTGCTATTTGACATGCTGATTTACTACATCTTTTTTCTTGCAATTTTTACATGCTATAAAGATGGAGCAGATCTTTTGGATTGTAACTTTTCCATGCTACAACCACAATGAGTAGTTGTTTTTTTATACTTTTCGATGCTAAGATGGAGTAGATCTTTTTGCTTGCAACTTTTTACATGCTAAGATGGAGTAGATCCGTTGTATTGTAACTTCTCCATGCTAAAACCTCTATGAGTAGATCATCTTTTCTGTTCTGATACTTTTCCATGCTAAGATGGGGTGAATCTGTTTGCTTTTACGTGCTAAGATTGAGTAGATCTGTTTTACTTGTTTCTTATGGAACAGTACATGAAGTCCTTTATTCTTTATTCTTTTAGATATTCATTTTGGTTGAATCTTGAAGTGAAAATGCTTCATTAGAGATACATTTTGGACTTCTTAATCTAGATCTGTGCCAAGTTGCCAATACCTACTGAAACCCATTTTGACAGTTTGTGTTCACAGTAGAACTACATGTCCTCATTTTTTCCCTCCTTAAATATTGCTTCAGATGCCTTTTGTTTGATGTAATATGTTGAAAAATAATCATAACATGTTGTGATTAAGTACAGGTATCCTCCCCCTTTGTGTAGATCATGTAGTTAGCCTTTCCATGCATGAAGTTGTTTTTTCCTCAGTAGTAGTATACAAATCTGATATTCGATTTACATCAAAATGGCAGGGTCAAAATGGAGGGAGCAAGACGCTTATGCTCCTCATGGGAAGGAAAGAAGGCAAGAACTAGTAAATTGGCAGCACGACAACTCAATGAGAAGCTAGACACAGTCGTAGAAGATAGTGAGGCAGAAGAAAGCAACAATACACAGCCCCTGCAAAGTGCCACCAAAAAAACATTTGCTACACCAAGGAACTCCACAAAAAGGATTGCAGGAGTCGTGGCGAAATGGGAAGGGAAGAAGGCAAGAACGAGTAAATTGACAGCTCAACAACTCAATGAGAAGCTAGACACAATCGTTGAAGATAGTGAGGCAGAAGAAGACGGCAAGACACAACTCCCGCAAAGTGCCGCCAGAAAAACATCTGCTACATCAAGAGGCTCCACAAAAAGGATTGCAGGTGTCGTGGCCAAATGGGTCAATACTTCGAAGCCCAAGCTCCTCCATGAGATGGCTTTCCAGGGAGTGCTCGATCTCCCTCAAATCAACACGGTTGACCCAGAATTCACTTTTTGGTTGCTGAGGAGGGTTGATCCCACAAAACGCATCCTCTGGATTGACGACATAACATACGTTCCAATACGTGATGTTGATTACAGTAGGGTGTTGGGAATCCCCTATGGCAAGCTGAAAGTCTGCGGACTTGATTCAAAAGATCCAGAAGACAAGATTGATTTCATCAACTTGTGTATAGGCAGAACAGGTGGCAAACAGGAGTACTGTAGCCTCAAAGCTGCTGAGCTCAATGTAGAGAAACAATATCATGAACCCATGGACAAGGTGCAGTGGGACAACTTCAAAGTGTCCTTTGTGGTATGGTTGGTCTGCAGGTGGCTCGCACCGATCAAGAAACCGAACAATGGCAGTGAAACATTCTGGGGTGCTCTGTTAAAACCAGACGAGATATCCTGCTATAATTGGTGCGCCTTTGCTCTGGAGGCACTGTTTGATGCTGTCCACAAATTTAATTCCAGCACGATATAACATCGAAGATCAAGATTGGTGATTTGTCTCTTTGCCCCATGTTCCTCCAAGTAGATTCTTTAACACCTCTCTTAATACTCAGTCTCTTTGCCCCATGTACTGTTAGCGCTAACCTGGCTGCGATGAGTCTCAGATATTTTTTCTTGACTATGTGAAGAACGGGGGCCTGTATCAGCCTGCAAGGATCCCCCGCATAGCCGACTATGAGAACCAGACAATTAGCTCCATGATTCAGGCCTTAAACGAGAAGGTATGCATTGCTAGGTTGTAATATATATGGTCAATCCATTCCTCTCTTTAGGCCAATATACTTATGACAAATCTATGCATGCAACATGTACAGTTGCAACGAGAAGCTGTTTTGAATAACACAATTAAGGAAAGCGAGGCCTGCACCTTGGATTCTTTTCAGAAAGCAATAGGGGCATCCAAGGTAGCTAACCTTGTTTCATGTTTATTTGTTATCTTCTTTTCAGACATGGGTTAGTGCAGAAAAAAATAATCATTTTCATATCTTTTGGCAGCTGCCGACAAAGAGAAAAATTGCACTCAGATGGTATGGTGCAAGTTTGCAGAGACACATACTCCTGTTACGAAGCTCAATATTCAGAGATGCCAGTGCGTTAGTCGAGAAGCTCGAAGCCGACGAGGGTACTGGCGATGAAGGATCGGGTGGTCTAGGTATCAAGAGGATTGCTAATGGATACACACGCGGATCAGAACACATGACAGAAGGTGCGTAAAGCTGGCATATATCTTCTTCTGGTTTTATGCCACACTTCTTTGTTTCGTGTCTGACGGTTGACAGAATATGGTGTCGCAGATGGATCTGGTGCACGTAAGGAGTCAGCATTTCGAGATAAATCGTTTCCAACTTTTTCACTTGGCTTGTCCGATGATGACGAAGATGAACCAACACCTAGTGTGGCAGATGGGCATGGAACTACCACAGACCGTCGACCTGTCGTTCCTCAAGACATTCCACATCACATCACCCCGTTGCGACCAGATATCAAGATACCCCTGGATCGTGGAACTGATGCTCGACCACCTCACGAAATTATCCATCGACAAATGCCTCCGCAGATTCGTCCACCGCTGCCGCCACAACCTCAAGTTTGTCGCCGATCTGACATTGGAGGGCATCGACGGCCTCACCGGAGTCTCCGTCATCGACAAACTCCTCCGCAGATTCTCCCGCCGCTGCTGCCACAACCTCAAGTCTGTCGTCGTTCTGTCGCTAGAGGTCATCGACCGCCTCACGAGAGTGTCCGTCATCGACAAACGCCTCTGCAGATTTGCCCTCCGCTGCTGCCACAACCTCAAATCTGTCGACACCTCGGAGCTGAGGTTGCTGGACAACCATGGCATGGTGCCCACGGAGTTGCTCATGTACCTGGACGGCTACCCAGTGGATATCCCTTCGTGCACCATCAATATCTGCAAAGTCCCCTCCAAGGTGGAGGAGCACTACGGGTTCATACGATTTATGGAGAAAATCTCCAACACCAAGTACCTGCATCTGCACCACCGGTGCCTCTGGTGCCGATCCTTCGAGGGTTTCCCCTCGTGTCCTTTCCTGACGCGGTTGGTGCTGCAAAGTGGTGAGTGGGATCCTGGAGCAGGCACGAAACCTGAGCACCCTCTTGTTTTTTCATTTAGTTCTTCATGGTCCCCAACAACCACGTGTCTCCCAATGAGGCAAGCTTCCCGGTCCCGTGCTTGCCGAGTCAGGTGAGGGATATCAACATGGTTCATTACCAGAGTGACGAGCTGCAGAGGATGACGGCCAGGTTCTTGTACCGGAATGCCCATGTTCTCAAGAGGTGCGTTGTCCTGGTGAAGGGGCCATTTGCGTTGTAAGATTCACTGTGCACTCAGGAGGTTGAAAGTTGGCTGGTCTATGTCGGTGTAGATATTTTTTCCTATGATTGTTTAGTTGGGTTTCCTTTCATGGAAGAACCCTGGAATGATACTGCAATAATCACATGGGTTGCGCTATGCGTTGCTGGGAAATATCTTGGTTAATAGAAACCAGTTATGTTATGTGTAAGATAGTGCTACATCCTCTGTTCAAACAGTTGGGTGGTGTCTGCCGATGCGGAGAAGATTTTCCTGTAACCGATCAGTTGGTTATCATTTTCATGAAGTAACCTTACCTTAGAATAGTTTTAAAGTAATCACATGCTTTGTGTTATCTGTAGTGCATGACCGAAGGTGCTTAATTTTCTTCTAAAAACATAGAACCTAAAGCAATCAATTTAGTTCGATGCAGTTCCTGAGACAAGTATGCACAAAGAACAAAGTGTTACAGGTTACTCTTCCTTTCATGGGATAATGATAATAATTTTGCAGTAATCACATGCCCCCTGTCATGCGTTTCGTGTGACCGATCAGTTGGTTATCTTTCATGAAGTGAGCTTAGAATAGTTTTGCAGTAATCACGTGCTTTGTGTTATCTGTAGTGCATGACCGAAGGGGCTTGATTTTCTTCTGAAAACATAAAACCTTAAATCAATCATTTTAGTTGGATGCATTTTGTGAGACAAGTATGCACTGGACAAGTAGTGCATTTTTTTCCCTCTCCTGCACCCCTCCCAATCCTAACCGCCTCCCGCCGCCGGTAGCGCCGCCGGGGCAAAGACCGCGGGGCGTGGCGGCGGCAGGGGCCCTTCCTCGTTGAAGCGCTGTGGACGGCGGACGAGACCCATCCTCCTCGATGCTGCGACCGGTCGGCGTGGATGGTATGGGCGGCGGCGGCCTGGCCTGTTCTGCGCCCGGGGCAGCAGCCTTGGGTTCGACGGTGGAGGCGGCTCTCTTCTTCGCCGTAGAGGGTCGGCCTGCGGATGGTGGTGCTGGATCTTTCGATCTATCATCGCGTTCCAGCGGCGAGGTGGAGAGGCGTGGAAGCCGGCGACAACTGATGTCGTCGGTGGTGGGCTGGCGTTCAGCTGCGGCCACACAAACCCGTGGATGCTCGTCGGCATATTTTGGCTTCGTTCCCCATGGACATGATATTGTTAATTTTATTGGATAGCAAGATCCCTGCTCTCATGTTCAACACAGTGGCGTGCAGGTGCAGTATCAAGCCACTTTGGTGTGTGCCAAATGTTCGATTGAATGCTCCTGAGGACCAACATATGATATGCTCTCTGAGATTGGTAAGATTCCATAAAGCATACTTTCTCATGTCCATCGATGTGAATAACTTTTTATGTATTTTATATTTTCTCTACTATTAAGAGCAAACTGGTGAATGCCTGGTGTCACACTTCAGACTATCTACGGAAATGCCACCGCGTTCAGTACCTCCTAATCTCGTGGGGCTAAAACAGAATACCTCTCCACACGATTCTTGTTGGATCTGTTTCACATAGCACAACAACCCTTCCGAGTTTCTGTTAAAAAATATCTTCCGAAATTTCTCCTCATCCTTATCGTGCTCATCCAACCCCTCATTCTGTTGCTTCCTGGTTACACCAAGGCGCAGCGGTGCCATCAACTTAGGTAGCTCGATCGAAGGATGATGGCGAGGCTCTAAATCAGAGAAACAATCGCAATTATTACTCACATCCCGCACACACAGCTGCATCTACGATGAGGAGTGCTCCCGACGTGGTGCCACACAGCCACATGCATCTTCAGGGCTGGCCGCCTGCGCGCTTCGGAGTTCTTCTGAATCCTGATTAGATACAAATCCTTCCGAACGACAACATTTTCTGCCTCCTTCTCATCGCTACATCAAAACGACCCCACTACAACCATCACGACCACCTCATCTCCTAGGCCAGATACTTCTCGCTTCTCTACATCCGGAATAAGTTATCATCCCGTTTCCTATTTAGCATTACCTGATGTTGTTTGATGGTTGGAGCTGGCGAGGATTTGGGTTCGATCTGATGAGAAGTTCACCCAAGACAATAGGGAGCGCTCGTGGACAGGTGTGTGCTCACTTGGGAATGAGATGACCTGATGCTAGCTCGTCAGTGATCCTCTTTGCCCTTTTCTGGTCCTCCTTTTGCCTTAATTATCTGTTGTTTTGTTGGTTTTTTCTACAATTTTTTATTTTTCGTGGGACTTAATAATTGCATTGATTGGGATTGATAACTTTCGATGCCCAAATGTTTGGCTAGGACCAAAACCAAGTGAGGTTTGCTTTCGTATCTGAACTGAGAATAAATAAGATCGCTTTGTTTGGGTATGGTGCAAATTCAGGATTGATCAGTATGCTCGTCGGCAAACTCTACAGAAACTGAGGTTTTTTGCCCTCCTCTTCCAGCTCTATTTCCATGTATGTAAGAAAACAATTGGTGTGCAAAGAAAGTGAGAAGCACTGCTCATGCTATGTGCAGTCACTTGGAGAGTTCAAGTTGTTTCAGTACAGAAAAATATATCTCCATGCTTCAAATAAAAGATTGTCATCTTGTGTGGATTATTTTGATAGGAAAGTAAGTGTTTGTTGGCGCAAAACCATGATAATCCACTTGGAAATTAATCTATTTGGGTCTGAATGTGTTGACGGTAATTGTGTTTTTGTTCCAGACAGAGACAATGCGTGCACCAGGAGATCGCCGAGCTCCCGTGACGACCCACTCTCTGTCTCCCTATCTATCTAATCAATTCTCTACTATTGGAAGTCAATTCCATTCATGTTTAGCAAATCTGCAGCAATCCGACCATTTTTGCCATGTGTTGTTAAGTGTTTGCAGTGAATTTTTTGTCACTAGATGCTGACGAATTGAAGCATTCTTTCAGATTTTTTTGTGCTTACTCAAATGTAACAATGCATTTTGATCAGTAGATGCACACGAATTGAACAATTTTCCATGCATTCTGTACTCTGAATTTTGTCGAAAACGTAATCATCAACCCGAATCTGAGGTTTCCATGGTAGCTAGGTCCACAACAATTGTACCACTGCATTTTTTGTATAACTGTAGCAAATGTTCTTGATTGTGATTCTTGGAAAATTAGATACATTTTGTTATGTGCCAAACACCTCATGCCTTTTCTACTTTTTCTTTCAAAAAAAAATTTCGCAAGATGCAGATCATACTTTTTTAAAGATTAAATCGTACAGTTAATATATTAAGTGTAAACCAAGGTAACGTCCTGCTCTTCTATGTGGGAATAAAGCTCTGACTTCTAATAATAACTATGTCTATTTTATGAAGTTTTCGTGATCCCTCTATCCATGTTATTTTCTCAAAATTTAGTTGAGATCCCTAGCATGTGTTGTTGATCTCTGCGAAGACTGAAGACACGAAAGCATCTTCTTTTATCATCAAGAAAAGTGCAAAACTTCACGGTTGATTTTTATTATCGGTGTTCATTGTATGAATCTTTACTATTAAGATGAAACATGCCAATACCTGGTGTCACAAATACAATAAACTACTAAAAGTATGCCACCGCAATATTTGTTTTGGTAACAGAAACCAATCTAAGTACCTCTCTAAAGTTTAGGCCTCCCTAGATATCTCTTCCCTAAATTAAATGATTTATTAGATGGAGCCGTTTCAGATCATGCCATCACCTTAGCTCCTCTCAAGATCAATCAAAAAACACTACCCGCATCAATTCTCTACTCTACCCTATGTCTAACACCTTCTGACATCCAAGCGGGAAGTGATCTATATATCTCCGTCCCCGGGGTTGGGAAGCACGCCATCCTTCTTAAACTCCGTCATCAGCGTCGTGAAGTTCCCATATAATCATCATCGATTACTGAACCTCGCAAACCAAACACTGGCCAGCGCCAACTATGCCTCCGTCATTCTCCCGCACAACCCTCAGCAGAGACGCTGAATCCCATCTGCAGCAGGCTCTCCCCACCGGCGCACTCTAGCCATCCTCACTTTCTTACTCTTGACATCGACGGTTCCTAAGATGCCGACAATGGCGGTGAATTTCACTCGAGCGCCCGACTGTTGTGTTTAGATGCACCGGCCGCATTGGCGGCTCCACGACCACCGTACTCTCCAAGCTCCTCCCCGACCTAAACATCCTGACTGGCGGGAGGACCAGATAGCTGCCACATCGGTGAGTTTAGTCGCATCCTAATATCATCCTCTATGTTTGAACTGGGAGGTTTTGGTTTCAGAATATTATTAAATTGACACGTTTGGATGACCAATGCAAACGCGGCCATTGTAGTTTAATTATCTCTGAAAACATCAGGGGCGTGTACTTACTTTTAATATAGCTAGCCTCTATTTGTTTGTGTTCTAACTTTCCGTGGAGAAGAGCGAATCTTTGGCATCTAAAGTGGCTCACCAATCTGAGCTCTGGAAAAGGATACTGGCAACACTACATGGTTGGAGGAAGCACTACATGGCCAGTAATGTAAATTATGAAAACACTGCTGATGTATCATTCTGATTTACTTGGTTTCTATCTTACATGGTATCAAGGCAAATTAAGTGGACAATCGTAGTTAATGGATAGTTTTTGGCTGTCGCTTTTCCCTTGATACTCCATATGACAAAGCTAGAACTGAATGCATGCAAATTTTGTCCCCTTTGAGCTAAGCACGAGCGGCATCCATTCGTCGGAGCACATACGCCTACATTGGCATGTGTTATGGTTCAAGGGATTATGCTTCATGCTAGCACTAGGGGCATCCATGCAGTACAAGGGGTTTATATTTTCCTTCTCGGTTCTGAAAAAACCAGACTAATCTACTGGAGGCCTCTTTTTTTTTCCGCCGAACTACAATGGGACGGCGCCGCCATCAACATCGTTCATGACGCATGAGGGATAAAATACAATCCTGGTGGAGAACGTTAGTATCAACGAGGTTGTTGTGTCGCCCATCGTTCAGTTCATACTTCATAGGTAATTCTTCCCCAATCCAAATACATGTGTGTCATATTTACTAGAGTCAGTCAATTGATGGTCGCACCTGTCAGCTTCTAAAATATGAATATATTTTAGTTATCGTCTCAATTTTATGTTGAATGAAAAAAGGGAGTAACATATTGAAGGAAATAAGGGTTCAGTTTCATATGTAGGGTGTGTCACCTAAAAGTTATATGTGCATTAGATGAGAAAATAAACAAGGAACACACTTCAACGTGGTTGCACAAGCCGGATCTACCCAAGCTAATGTTTGCACTTCAAGAAGTGCGGGAGGTGGGGAAGCCAATCAACAGGATTTGAACACTCTTCAGTGTGAGATCACCATTAGAAGAGGTGAAACACTCATGATACTATTGTTGCTAATTGAAATATATATTTTTTGTATATTATTATTGCACAATAATAAGTGAATAAACTTTTTTTTAATTGTTGTGGAGAGATCAAGACGCATAATTGTAAAGAGATGTCAAACCTAAATACATATGAATTGAAGAAATAAATCCCCTTATCTTTTGTTCTATTTTAGATATCACAATGGTTTTGCATTTCTTCTTTAAATCCAACATTCCAATAATCGTTAGTGATTCGTAGACACTGTCTTTCCCTTGTAGCTCTGATCTTCCTGTTTTGGATTATTTTGGTCAACTGCAAAGGCATTAAGAAGGCCAGTGATAAAGATTAACTGAGCTCATTTTTCGTCCATTTTAGAACATTATGCTTGTATTGTTGACACTCATACGCATTAACATCAAGCTCCATTATGAAATTGATGCTTTGAAAATCTAATCAAGTTTACTATGATTTTTACAGAAAGGCTGGCACCCATTATACGTCGGCATCGCCATAACAATTTTGGATGGCTTCTGAATTTGAAAAATGAAACCCTGTCCACCCTTAGATAATCTGAAAAATATTAGCTATTGTTTGCTCCGTAGCGAAGCACGGGCATTCTACTAGTAAATTATAACTAGGTAAAGGTCCATTCAGGACAGGTTAGTCCCTAAATACTTTTTATATTTTCATCGTCCAAGAATACTAACATCGATGCCAACTCAGACACATTTCTTTGTAATAATCTTTCTTGGCAATCAGTCTGTATGAATTCTTGCGCTTATGAATATAAGAACTTCAAGAGACGGTTCCAGATACGTACCATACTTACAGGAGCAGGCACACTACTTTGAGAATTGTGTTCCCTTTTTGTATTTGGTCTCAAATCTTCTGTCAATTATGGATATATATGGAGAAGAAAACGGTCAATGCATTATATTGCCATTAGCAATCTTGCGCCCATTTTGCATGTTCTCGATACATCTCCATAATCTGGTGTTTTCTTGCAGCCCTTTATATATTGTACTTAGTTGACAATGTCAAGTAGATTATCATTCATGACATTCGAGATGAGTATTCCATTAGTTGATCATGGGTAACTAAACCAATTATTATCACTTTATTATTTTAGAAGTGCCCGCAACAAGGTGCGGGGTATCATCTAGTTTTGAAGAAAATAAAACCAAATAACACAACGGCAAAAGGCAGACAACTCTAGGATAAAATAAACACTGATAGACTTAAACAAAGCACCAGATAAGGATATTGACATTTTATTTCCAAGGCCTAGTGTGATTGCACTGGTAATTTGGTTCAAATTAAAGCCTAGTGTAGCTAATAGGTGCATCTTCTTGATCATTAACCAAACTAAAGCTGAAGATTAGCATTCAGGCTGCAGTATAGCAAACTAATTTAAAACAGAATTGAACAAAGTTAGAGAGTAGCATTCAGATTGCAGCATACAGTTTTGGTGACAGGGAAAAAAAGACTGTGAGCACATTATGGCCTTTGCTTTCTAGCAGCAGCAAGAGAATGCTTTAGACAAGTTCTTGTTTAGGTGATGAGCCTGAGCTAGGGGGAGCCAAAATGATACGTATCCCAAAATCCAAAGATTTTAAACTAGGAGTTGGAAATGTAAGAAGCAGAATCCAGAATTCCGACATTCAAACCATCATATATAAGGCCAGAATTCCGACATTCAAACCATCATAACGTAACCACCCAAGTGTTATTTTAGAGTAAACTGCAATCCAACGCTCACATGTAAATTGGTACGATTGAGATGTCAGTACAATTGAGTTGGGATAGTAGGTTGAGGTGAAAGAGAAAGTACAACTACAAAATCTGGAAACACATGTTGCACACGAGGGAGAATCAATATTTTCCAGTATCTTTTCCTAACTTTATTTTTGTATTCTGTTTCCAGATGTCAAAAAAATACAGTGGAAAAGAATAGGGCTCTACCCGTAAAATGAAACTACTAACAGAACAAAAACTAAAAGAAGGGGAAAGATGGTAGAAGTACACTATATGCTAAAAGTGATTTACACATTAGGAGACCTACAAGCTATCATAGCTAAGCACCGTCAGTTGTTACCTGCACAGCATCGCACCTTGATCACCGGTGGATATTTAAAATTCTTTTGTTTTGTTACTTTTTTCTCTATGGGTTCCTTGTATCTCATACATGTTGAAATGAGCGAACCTACACAATAAAGCATATCTAGATGCATACATTTACAAAAAAGTTAAAAGGTCTTACATTTTTTAATGGAGGGAATACTAAATTACAAAATTGTACATTTGTCACAGTACAGTGGCACCTATGACACCCACGCTAGATCCCGTGCATAAAACTCAACCGGGTTTCCCGGTACGCACTAGTATAAAAATATATCGGCCAATATTTACCGATATTTTTATAATTTTCTCAAATTTAAGTAATTTTGCACAAGTTTTAAATTTTGTTGGAAGAATCTGGGGTGGTATTTAGTCCGGTATTACCAAGATTTCCGGTAACCGGTAATACAGGTACCCACTGGTATTTTTTCGAGAACGAGAAAAAACCCTTGCTCCAAACTCACTGCTTCTTGTTGTTTTCTCGCGAAAAATATTTCTGGCCCGCCCAAAAGTTTCGTGTCAAGCTCGGCCGCTGCGTAGTAAGAATATGCAAAAAATCTTGCAGCAACAAATACTCTCTATTTCTTTAAGACAAATTCTGAGAGTGCTTCATGAATCAAAACACATGTCTAGGTACCGTAATCATCTTACAGAAAAATTATTCTCATGTATGTTGCTTTAGAAAAATGTTGTGAGATTGCTTCAGGGGCGATAACTAAACCCAATCAGAGGAAGAACTGCTGTGCATCAGCGGCCACGACCCATCTCTCGATCTCTTTCTTCCTTGCAGCCTGCACCTGGAGTGATCCCTTCTGGAAGACGACGCACAACCTTTCAAGAACAAGCGCATGGCGCAACAAGAGCCTGGCAACCATACTCTGCAGCTCGTCACCCTGGTAATGAATCATGTTGATCTCCCTGACTCGGTGCTGCAAGCACGGGACCGAGAAGGTGGCCTCGTCGGGAGGCTCGGGCTTTCCATAGGGATCCACGGGGAACTCCATCAGTAGCCAGAGAACCTGGAGGTTTGGCGTCTGCTCCAGGATCCCCCGCAGCCCGTCGGGGCTCTGAATGCCCCCCTGGAGGGCCAGCTGCGTGAGGTGGGGAAACAAAGGGAACCCTGTGAAGTTGTATCTGTATGGGATACGCTCATGGTGGAGATGCAGGCGTTTGGTGTTGGAAATTTCCTGGAAAAAGGTGTTGATCTTGATCGTGTCGTGCTGCGCCATCATGCGATAGTCGAGCTTGCAGATCTCGACGGTGCACAAGGGGATGATCTTCTCCGGTGCGCCGTGCAGAGAGAGGAGCGACCCCGGGGGCACCGTTCCGCGGTAGTCGAGTGACATGAGCTCGGAGGCGTCGATGTTGACACGCTTCATGCCGTGGCAGCACCAGAGTGTGAACCTGCGGAGGCGTTTGTCGAGAATGGAGACCTTCTGGATCTTGTTGTTGGCTTCTAGCGTGAGGTCGACCAGGCAGGGGCAGCTTGCGATGAGCCGCTGGATGCCTGTCCCAGAGTCTCCATGGTCGACGCCGGTGAGGCGGAGCGTCTCGAGGAAGGGCAGGTTGATGGCCGCGGGAAGATTCAGCCCGCAGTAGCTGAGGCATAGCGAGCGCATGGCGGTGCAGGAGTAGAGCCCTCTTGGAAGTTCATACCAAGACTGGTCCGTTAGCGTCCGCCACTCGTGTTGGGTGCGTTGTGCACAGGTTGGGCCGAGGCGGAAACACAAGTCGAGGTGGAGCTCTTTTCTGCAGTGGCGCAGCACGTAGGAGAGCCACTGGTCGACGTGGCGCGTGTTCCAGCCGGGGCAGCTGTTGAAGGCGACGCGGAGGCGGCGCAGCGGCACGTGGAATCCGGCGCAGTGGCGACGGCAGAGGAGCGCCGACCAGACGTCCTTGAAGAGCGTGGTGCTGAAGCTCTTCATCTCCAGCTGGGCGTCGTGGTAAGCGGTGTTCCAGTCGTTGGCCCTCGCGGTGGCTTGCTCCTCGAACGAGACGCTGTCGACGCTCGCGAAGACGTGGCGCCAGCGGCGGGACAGCGCCGCCGCGCGGGCGGCCGGCTTGGTGGGGAGGAAGGAGAGGATGTGGCCCAGCACGTCGTCGGGAAGGTCGCTGAGGCGGTCTCTGCTCTCCGACGGCGACGGCGAAGCCGACGCCGAAGCCATGCCGATCCGATCCGGCAATTACGCCGTCGATCTGGCCATATGCAACTACTATAAGGCAAGGGTTTTTGTAGAGTTTCAGGCGGATCCCGATCTCAATCTCGCGTGACGTTACCGACTAAGGCAAGGTCACGTTACCGACTAGAGCAAGGTGTCGGCAGCCTCAACTGACTAACCACGAGATAAGAGGAAATTTTGGTAGTAGTACAAATTTTGGTTTTGCTATGTCTCAGTCAACTGAGATTTTCTTAAGTCTAAGTAACTTACAGGAAAGTGCTTTGAGTTGCACTTTTCTATTAAAAAAATGCAATTGTACTTTTCTGCTAGAAATGTGCAACTGAACCGAGTTGCACTTTTTTTAAAACTGCAGTTGCACTTTTCTGAGGTGACTGAGACTTAACAAAATCTCAGTCAACTGAGACATAGGCACACCCTACAAATTTTGTTATAAAAACACGGCACTGACTGATCCATCACTGCGAAGGCAGACGAATCTGCCGCCTCGACGAAGATGGAGTCGCCTCACAGGCAGGGAGGAGACCGGCTTAGCGCTCTCCCCAGCAACGCGCTAGAGCACGTCCTCTCCCACCTCACGTTTGACGAGGCCGTGCGTAGTAGCGCGCTTTCCCGCCAGTGGCGCCGCGTCCACGAGGCTGTCCCCGTCGTCAACCTGGTGGACACCAAGTCGGGCGATCGGTACGGCCCCAGCTTGAGCGACCGCAAGGTCTGCTTCGACCACCAGGTGACCATCGCGATCATGGGCAAGGACGCCGCCACCCTGATCCGCACCTTCCATGTCACCGCCCGCCACCCACCGTACGACCTGCTCGACCAGTGGATCGTCACCGCCGTCAACTCCGGCGTGGTGGACCTCGACGTCAACCTCAGGTACTATGACAAGCCAATGAACACACTCTGCCCTTCCATCCGCTGCCCCTACACCGGACGGAGGAACTCGGCGGCCAGGTACACCAAGACGCATCCCCATATCTTCGGGTGCAGCAGGCTCCGCCACCTGCGCCTCACAAGCTGGACCTAGCCTGGACCCTAGATCTGCCGGGAACTATTGCCATGGCGTCGATCACAGAGATAGCCGTGACCAGTGACCAAGGTTTTTTTTCTCGGTATCATTTTTTTACCGGAGGGAACCGGAAAATACGGTTACCGCGAAATCTCGAAAATCTCGGGTTTTTCTCATCCGAGTTTTTCAAACAAATTTTGAATTCAAATATTTTTGGCATCAAAAAAATAAATTATTAGCCTATGGTAACTCAACTTCGCAAGCAACGTAGCGGTAGTGCTGTCCGTCCACTAGCAACAGATTGTGTGGTCGAATCATGCTTCTACCACGTTTTCTTTTGTTTTACAGAAAACTCGCGTTGACAATGAGAAAACTCGCGTTGACAATGTAGGATAACGTTGCATAGAAAACAAAAAATTTCCTACCGCAAACACGCAATCCAAGCCAAGATGCAATCTAGAAGACGGTAGCAACGAGGGGGTATCGAGTCTCACCCTTGAAGAGATTCCAAAGCCTACAAGATGAGGCTCTTGTTGCTGCGGTAGACGTTCACTTGCCGCTTGCAAAAGCGCGTAGAAGATCTTGATCACGATCGGTTCCGGCGCCACGAACGGGCAGCACCTCCGTACTCGGTCACACGTTCGGTTGTTGATGAAGACGACGTCCACCTCCCCGTTCCAGCGGGCAGCGGAAGTAGTAGCTCTTCTTGAATCCGACAGCACGACGGCGTGGTGTCGGTGGCGGTGGAGAACTCCGGCGGAGCTTCGCTAAAGCTACGCGGGAGATATGGAGGAGAGGGGGGCGGCTAGGGTTTGGGAGGGGGTGGCCGGCCTCAAGGGGGTGCAGCCAACTTGTGGTCTTGGTGTGGCCGGCCCCCTCCCCTATGCCCCTCATTATATAGGTGGAACCCCAAGTGTTGGTATCCAAGTCTTCGAATAAGACCCGAACCAAAAACATTCCATATGGAGGGGAAACCTAGCCAAGCTAGGACTCCCACTAGAGGTGGGAGTTCCACCTCCCATATGGGGGGTGGCCGGCCCCCTAAGGGGGAGTTCACTTGGGACTCCTCCCCCACTAGGGTTGGCCGGCCATGGAGGTGGAGTCCCATGTGGACTCCACCTTCCTTGGTGGTTTCTTCCGGACTTTTCTAGAACCTTCTAGAACCTTCCATAGAACCTTCCGCGACATTTTAATTCACATAAAATGACATCCTATATATGAATCTTATTCTCCGGACCATTCCGGAACTCCTCGTGATGTCCGGAATCTCATCCGGGACTCCGAACAAATATTCGAACTCCATTCCATATTCAAGTTCTACCATTTCAACATCCAACTTTAAGTGTGTCACCCTACGGTTCGTGAATTATGCGGACATGGTTGAGTACTCACTCCGACCAATAACTAATAGCGGGATCTGGAGATCCATAATAGCTCCCACATATTCAACGATGACTTTAGTGATCGAATGAACCATTCACATACAATACCAATTCCCTTTGTCACGCGATATTTTACTTGTCCAAGGTTTGATCTTCGGTATCACCCTATACCTTGTTCAACCTCGTCTTCTGACAAGTACTCTTTACTCGTACCGTGGTATGTGGTTTCTTATGAACTTATTCATATGCTTGCAAGACATTAGACGACATTCCACCGAGAGGGCCCAGAGTATATCTATCCGTCATCGGGATGGACAAATCCCACTGTTGATCCATATGCCTCAACTCATACTTTCCGGATACTTAATCCCACCTTTATAACCACCCATTTACGCAGTGGCGTTTGGTGTAATCAAAGTACCTTTCCGGTATAAGTGATTTACATGATCTCATGGTCATAAGTACTAGGTAACTATGTATCGAAAGCTTATAGCAAATAACTTAACACTACTAGGGAAAGGCTTATAGCCGCACTCCTTACCGCCGGCAAATACGAGCTGAAGATGCTGGCGGTAATACCTTCCAGGGGGGCCTAACAGTACCGCCGGCGAACACGTAGGACGGCGCCGGGGGTAGCTCCTTTACCGCCGGCGAAACGAAAATTGAGGCGCCGGGGGTGCAATGGGCCGCGGGGTCCCATTTGGGCCTAGCCTTACCGCCGGCGTATTGGGCCCAAAGCGCCGGGGATACCGGGCTCTACCGCCGGCGAACGCGCGCGATAGATACCGGCGGTATTGCCGAGCCAGGGTGGGCCACCTGGCCTTAACTTACCGCCGGCGTTTTATGTTGTAGGCGCCGGCGGTAACGTGCCCTACCGCTGGCATTTTGGGTTGTAGGCACCGGCGGTAACCTGGGCATGTCCATTTAGGACGACCAGCCACCTACCACCACCCACACACACTCATATGTGATGGCAAATCAACCCAAGCACTAGTTAGCTCATTCCCCCACCCATTTTAGCTATTTCAACCAATAAAATATGATGTATTTGAGCAAATCATGCACTACCTAGCCCCTCTAGCATGATTTGCATAATCTAGATCTAGATCTATGTCCCCCCACCACCTCTTCCACTAGATCTAGCTAGATCTCTCCATTTCTTAGATCTCTAGATCTCTCAAGCATTAAAGTCGACGTGTGGCGTCTCTCGGGTGCTTTTGGACGTCGCGGCAACTAATAGGTACATAACTAAATGAGTGGAATGTTCATATGTTGGTGAAAATTCGCGGTTATATCACTAGTACTAGTGGTGGCAAAAGGTGGTCCATATATGTAAATGCATTGTTTTGCATTTGTTTACGCGTGCAGGAACATTGAGTTGCCAATGTTTTTGCCGGAATGTTGATTAACTTCCGTTCCGGCGAATTTTGGAACTCCAGCATGACAATATTTAGCAAAGGTCATGCCGAATTTTTTCCGTGAAAATCGAGACGGCGGTGTAATCAATTATCTTGTCTTGTAGGCGGCGATGGTCATCGCGATGAGGGAAAGCGTCGTGGATAGATACGTGGAACGCGCGACGGCCGACATGTATCGAAATAAGCGAAAGGATATAATGTGTCCTTGTCGAAGATGCAAGCTAGGATCGTTGTTTGACCCCTTCTCAGGCATAGTGAATCAACACCTGCTCAGGTATAGTTTCATGGAGGGGCATACTCAGTGGATGAGTGATGATGGAGATGATGATATCGATGGTGATGATGATGGAGATGATGATGGTGGAGATGATGATAACGAAGGTGATGGAGAGGATGCCCCACACGACAATGGAGAGGAGGTTGAAGAGGATGGCGCACACGTTGATGGTGATCAAGAAGGCCAGGAAGAACATGCGGCCGACGAGGACATGAGTAGAAATACCCCGCTAACCGCGGCCGTGCAGGACCGTCATGTTCAGGAACTTCTTCTCAGCAACACATCGACCGACCCCAAAATCGCTGGTAGATGGAAGGCTAAGCTGGATCAACTCGAGGTAGACTCGAGAACTCCGTTGTACGATGTAGCTCGTGGGACGGAGGAGAGCCGTCTGAGATACGCTCTCGATATTATGGAGATGAAGGCAAAGCACAAATGGACGGACACAAGCGTGGACGAACTCTTCGGATACTTGAAGATCCACTTTCCTAAAGATAACACGTGTGTCGGTAGCCTACAGGAGGCCAAGAAAATCGTGTGCCCTCTCGATTTACCGCACCAGAAATACCACGCATGCATCAGTGACTGCGTAATATATCGGAACGAGCATGCCAATCTCGATACATGCCCACAGTGTGGCGAATCTCGATACAAGAGAGGGACAAGAAAATCTCCTCGAAAAGTTGTGTGGTACTTCCCGCTCACGCCCCGTCTGCAGCGGTACTTCGTGGACCCCAAGGAAGCAAAGCTCATGCGCTGGCACGCGGAAAGAAAGGAGGCGGTGATGCGTGATGTGGAGCGGGTTGAAAACCCAGTGCTAACACACCCTTCGGATGCAAGCCGGTGGAAAACATTAGACGATGAGTATTACGAAGAATTCGGGAAAGAACCAAGGAACATCGGGTTGGGTGCGAGCACCGACGGACTCAATCCGTTTGGGAACCAAAGCGACAAGCACAACACCTGGCCCGTGTTTGTATGGATGTACAACCTCCCTCCATGGCTATGCACGAAG
Organism: Lolium rigidum; assembly: GCF_022539505.1. Lineage (NCBI taxonomy): Eukaryota > Viridiplantae > Streptophyta > Magnoliopsida > Poales > Poaceae > Lolium > Lolium rigidum. The sequence continues at coordinate 14,547,729 of NC_061514.1, read as the reverse complement.
AAGAAGTACATACACATGAGTATGCTAATCCAAGGGACGACGCAGCCAGGGAGCGATATCAACCTGTATCTGGAGCTATTGAAGGAGGAGCTAGTCACTCTGTGGGAGGAAGGGATAGAAACTTGGGACGCCTACGGACAAGAAACTTTCCGTATGAAAGTCGCACTGTTGACGACGGTGCGAGGACTATCTTGGATACGGATATATCGCGTGCCGGGTGTGCCACGGACACAAGGCATGTGTGAGGTGCATGGAAAAGACGCCGTTTTTACAGCTGGGTAAGGATCCCGGGTCTTCAAAAACCGTCTACATGAGGCATCGAATGTGGCTTCCCAAGAATGACCCGTGGAGGAAGCGTGGAGACCTGTTCAATGGGAAGGATGAGGTCGAGGGACCTCCACCTAGGAGAAGCGGCGAAGAGATAAATACTCTGTTGAAAAACTGGAAAGACTGCCCTCCGGTGGGTAAGATAAAGATGCAGAAGCGGAAGAAAGGAGACAAGAGAAAGAAAAAGGAACCCGGGCCGCTCTTGGGGGTATGGAAAAGGAGGTCCGTGTTTTGGGACTTGCCGTACTGGAAGATCCTCGGTACGCCTCATAGCCTTGATGTCATGCATATCACGAAGAACGTGTGCGAGAGCTTGCTTGGCACTGTGCTCAACATGCCGGAGAGGACCAAAGACGGGTCGAAAGCAAGACACGACCTGATGGCCCTTGATATCATAAAAGAGCTTCATTCCGCCCAGGTTGACCAGGAAACCAAGGAGGAGGAAACAGATGGTCGCAAACGCAAAAGGGTGGCCAAGCAGCGCGAAACTCCTCGCCCCTCCTGCTTCACTCTAAATCCCGATGAGCTCGAACAATTCTTCAAGTGCCTACTAGAAGTCAAATTTCCCCTAGGCTATGCGGGGCTGATACGCGGATGGCTGGACCCGACGAAAAAAATCTTCGAGCGGGATGAAGTCTCATGACTGTCATGTCATGATGACGCGGATACTTCCGGTTGCTATCCGAGGGATAATGGAACCGCACGTTCGTGCGACGCCGACCGACCTATGTAACGTCTTCGACGTCATCACTCGAAAGTCGATAACCGTCAAGAAACTCGGGAGGCTGCGAGGAAGAGATCGTCACCATCCTATGCGAGATGGAGATGTACTTCCCGCCCGCATTCTTTGACATCATGGTCCATCCGCTGGTGCATATAGTGGACGATATCGAGGATCTTGGGCCCGCGTTCCTTCACAACATGATGGCGTTAGAAAGAATGAATGGCTTCATCAAAGGATACGTTCGTAACGAGGGCACATCCGGATGGAAGCATCGTCCGGGGCTTTCTCACCGAGGAGTGCATCTCTTTCGCAAGAATTATTTAAACGAGGACGACCCACATCCGGTTGGATTGCCCGCCAACAAGCACCTCGGCAGATTCGAGGGAGTAGGCCACAACGCTGGCAGGAGGGAACTCGACGCGGATCAAGATGACAGGAGAACAGACTTTAATAGGGCCCACTTAGTAGCACTACAGCACATGAACGAGGTAGAGCCTTGGGTGGATCAGCACATAAACATGATCAAGAGCAGGGCTGACAAGCCGATGACGGAAGAAGAGGTATTTAGAGCGCACAACTCCTCTTTCGCGAGCTGGTTCAAAGACCAGATTGATGCCAATCCCCCACCAATGGCAAGCGGAGTAGACAAAATGATATTAGCCTTGTCTTGTGGGCCCGCCCCCAACCTCATGACTTACCAGAAATACGACATCAACGGTTACACATTCTCCACAGAGGAGAGAGACAAAAAAGCGACTATCAGAACTCGGGTGTGACGATGGAATCGTACACGGGTGAAGAGAAGAAAAGGTACTACGGAAGGATCGAGGAAATCGGGAGCTCGACTACGTCGGGGAGAAGCTACCGATGTTTCGTGTCGGATGGGCTACGGACGTCACAAAAGAAGATGCGTATGTCACCACCATGCGACTGCCCCCAAATCGAAGACCAAGAACCCCACCGCGCAAAATGAGCCTTGGGTATTGGCTAAGCACGTCGAGCAATGCTTCTTCATAACCGACCCGTCAAGGCCCAGCCGTGTTGTCGTAAGGAGAGGAAAAAGGGCCCTCGTCGGAATGGATGGAGTTGCCGACGAGCAAGACTTCGACGGCCTCGTCGGAGACCCAATGATGGAAGAACCCGATGAAGACGATAGAACCTACACACTAAGAAGAAGAAGGACGACGCTACCTAGGTCAAGTGTTCCTCCGTACACAAGGAGTCGCGACGATACCGGTGGGGTCACAAGGACCAAGCGGAAGGGACTTTGAAGTCATTTGTGTATTTATAATAATTATCTCTCGAACAACCATTTGTCCTTCTCAAGTGTATCCTAAATTTATGTCTTGGTTTTTCATCGGATATCGCCGAAAGGACTTTGAAGCCATTCAAGAATTAAAATCATAAATTTATGTCTTGCAATTTATCCTTCATTGATTTTTTATCGGATGTCGCCAAAAGGACTTTACAATTTAAGAATTAAGTCTTAGCTAGAAAAGGGAAGGGAAAAAAAGGTTGGCCTTTTTGCATCCACAGGGATTCGAACCCTGGGTGCTTCAGCATAACATCGAGAGTGGCACCACTGTGTTAAGGACTCGGTTTTGATTAATTAACATGTTTATACAACTAAAGGCGTCTCGCCAGCTGGGAAGGAAAAAAATATACCCCCGGCGAATTAGGCCCTTTCCGCCGGTGGAAACTAACTATGGCCCACATGTTAGTGAGTGCGAAGTTACCGCCGGCGTTTACGCCAAAACGCCGGGGGTAGTAGTTCCATGACTTAGTCGTGTGCGCGTCGCTCCCCTCCATGGTCAAATCGACGAAAAAAATCCCCCACCGCCGCCGTCGCTCCCCAGCCGCCTTCGTCGATCCACCACCGTCGCTGCCCCTGCCGCCGTCGATCCCTTCACCGCAGGTGCGCCCCTCTCCCCTGCCTCCCTCTCTCCCTTGTCGTCGTTCCCCTCTCCTCCTTCCTCACCATCGCCGCCTCCCCCAGACCGTCGCTGCCCCTGCCGCCGTCGATCCACCACCGTCGCTACCCCCTGCCGCCGTCGATCCACCACCTGCTGCCGTCGCTGCCGTCGCCCTCCACCGCAGGTGCGCCCCTCTCCCCTGCCTCCCTCTCTCCCTTGCCGTTCCTCTCCCTTGCTCATTCCTCACCTCGCTGTGATGCTGCCGCCTCCCCCAGACCGCCGCCGTCGTGCCACCAGGTCGTCGGCCACCAGCAGGCGCTCAACCCCGAGGACTCCGACCGCCGCCTGCCGCCATCGTCGTCGCCGCAGGTGAGTCCCCTCTCCCCTCCCTCATTACTCTAAATTCCCTGTTTTACCTATCCTAGTTCATCAGATCCTAGCAGGATTCTGTTGGTTTGGTTAGCAATAGCAACAGCAAGATGCTAGCTGAATTTGTGTTCATGGAATTGGTGTTTGTGTTAATTGAACGTCAACTAAATTGGCTTCTGTGTTAACTGAAACAATGCTAATTTACACCGATCTGTAGCTGATGCAAACTGAAGTTGACATCTATACTGCTAAAGAAGATAGTTAGTAAATTTAATTACGCAAAGCAGAGTGTTTGCAGTGCTCTGTTAACAGCTGCAGCACGTCTACACTCTACACTAATAGAGGAATGTGTGTACAAGGAAAAAAATACTCTAGTGCAGTAGTGCTAATGATGTAAGTTAGCCAAAATACATTTGCAAAGTATAAGTGAAGTTTATATGTGGCCCACCATACATAGGAAGTATTTGTCAATGGAATTTCCTGTTCTCATAGTTGTAACATAATCTTTATAGTGTCTGGTCGAGTTTGGATTGTTATTGACTTATATAGTGTTTTTTTATTTCATTCCACTTACTTACTACATTTGCAAATACCCTCCAGTCTAGTTCTTACTGTAAAGCTGTGTATATTGATATATGGTGATAATCATATATATTGGTAGTATATGGTACCCAAAGAAAAACGATATAGCCCTATTTAAAATGCAGCAAGTTTAAACAACATGTATTTTGTGTTTGGATGGTCCAAACTCTGTCATTGCCTTTTGATGGTGGTAGACCTGAGCCTCTCTTTCAACAGTGAAACAGGATGAATTTTTAGTTTAATACTCCTGCCAAAAGCAGCCATAGGGGTCTGTTTTCTCCGTGCCCCTGTTGATTCATATCCCGTTCCTGAACTGTGTTGTATCATGTCAAATGGAGTTGAACTGTCGATCACGTTGTGCGTAGTTTAACTGTTGTATAACGTAGACTCGTAGAGTTGGATTTGGTAATATTTTAGGACAATGACTTAGATGAAGCCTTCATAGTTCCTAGGACAGAGTAAGCAGAGTGCAGAGGGCAACCACTGCCATCTGTAAATCTGTAACCCTGAAAGTGTTCCTGTGCTGAACTATTTACCCTTGTTGGTACTTTCCAAGGACTGAACAATCACTCCTGTTGTGTGTCTTGTGACAAGTCCTGCTGGTGCTGGTGTGACTTGTCTATGGTGAGGAATAAATGTTGTCGTCTGTACGTGCGTGAAAAAGATTTTGGTTGTTTTATTACAATTAGTCCTGCAAAACTTAACAAAGGTTTAGTTTACCATTGACAAAGCCAACATGGAACCATGGCTGCCAGGGCCCAGGGCTAACTAGGAGATTTGTTGAGTTGATTAGTTGCACACAATCAAAAGTTGATGCGGCAGCTAAAAAAAAGTTGACGCGGCGATATGGTGACAGAGTACTACCAATTAGCATATCCTTAATTAAGCTACATCAAGGCTACTAGTACTACATAATTAGCTACTGATAGGTGGTTTGCAGGCTGCACAATTCATTTGTGCTGTCCGCCGAGCAAACATGCCCGAATGACCTCGCGTGCTCCTACTGCCTTATATGTAAATAGGATATGACTACAACCAGGTAATAAGAACATGTGGAGACTAAGTGTTGAATTTTCTGAATTGCAGGAACCGCCGCAGGAACAAGCTACCCGCCTCTCCGACCTCGTCTTCACCGCTCACTCCTCCAGAAGCTCAAGGTAATTAGAATGAGGATGAATGTGAAATGGCATAGCTGTGAAATAAGCTGGGTGCATATGCTATTTGGATATGCTTGTGAAATGGCATGATCTGTTAGCAAATGCTGTGAACTGGACCTGTTTGCATATGCTGTGAAATGGCATATAAATGCTGTGAAATGAGCTGAGTGTATCCTATGCATCTCTATGCTGTGAAATCTCTCTGCAGGTACACATTGAGTGTCCATGTTTCGCCGAAATGTCGATTAACTTCCGTTCCGGCGAATTTCGGGCACTCCGGCATGACCATTTTTAGCAAAGGTCATGCCGAATTTTCGCATGGCATTGTCTTGCTTCTAGATTGGCAGTGCACTAATGAATTTAGTATAGCTAGGTTCTTTGGTTTTGTCAAATTAAAGATAGGTCAATACATTGTCTTAAATAAATGTGTGAGTGCATGCAAAATAGTGGCTTGTCATCACTGTACCAAACAATGCTTGTCATCACTGTACATTGTCTTAAATAGTGGCTTGTCTTGTGTATGCTCTGCTCTATGCTTATTTCTTCGAGAGATCATTTCTGCACTGCTCTATGCTTGCATGCAGATTTGTTACCATAGGCACCAGTAGTTAAAAACCTGATCTACCGAAGTTGGTCAGCAAACAGACATATGTTTTACTTTAGAAAAACATGCAATTGAATAAACATAAGTTCTAAGTTTTTTGTTATTTGCTACAGAAATTAACATAATATTTATTTGACTCTATGTGAATTCCATTTAGTTATCTGGTTGAAATGTCTTAAATTTTGAATCCAATTGACATAGAGATTCTTTAAAACTACACTTGATATTTATATTAATGATGAGTAACTGTCGAGTCAATACTTTCCTCTACTCTTACAGTTTGGTATAACTTCAATTGAAGTTGCGGCTTTTCAAGGCGGTAGAGATTGTTCTTCCGGCTCAAACACTTACGAGTAGTACTTACTATACTTTTGATGCTATTGTTCTCTAGCTAGCGATGTCGTCTTCTGCAGACCCCAACGAAGACGTTGACGGGTGTTCTCAGCGGAAGTTGGATGAGCACTACAGGCTCATGGTCTCGGATCAGTTGGAGGAAATTCCAGGCAGCGATGACGGGTCCTCGGAGGAGGGGGATGATGAGATGGACAACGATGGTGAGGATGAGAGGGCCGCTGCCGACGAGACCACCGACAGTGGCGTTATCGGGGGTAGCTCGGATACTACTACCGAGGCCAAGAGGAAACGGAAGCAGCGGCGCCCAAACAGGGTCGGCACCACTCGCGACATAATCACCGCGGTGGACGCCAAGACCGGTCTTCCTACTGAGCCCAAGCACGTGGCGAAGGGGTACGGCCTCCAACTGGGAGCAATCCTTCGGGACGACGTCGACGTCAACGAGACGAAACTCCGAACCAAGAAGAAGCAGCATCTGCAGGCCCAACTCCTTGCGTGGCTGCACGCACGGTATGAGTTCCCTGTGGAATACAGGAACGAGGATCCCAAGGATAACATCATGAACAAACGAGCCCTCTCTAAGTTCTCCAAGAACCTCAGCGGTTATAAAACTATGCTGAGGGGGATGCTTGGTGACAATGAGACTTGGGAAGAGATCCAGCGCCACTTCCCGCGGATGACGGCTGGAGCGAGTATAATAAATTCTTGGAAACCGAGGAGCTCGAGTACACCAAACGACAATCGACCTGGGGGAAGGAGCTGGCGGATAAGAACATCGGTCACCACAATCTCGGTTGCCGTGGCTTCGAAGGCAAGCAACCGGTATGGGACAAGGAGGACCAGCCCTACATAAGGGCTGGCCTCGAGCCCCCTTTTGCCATGTACAAAGACCCACTCTTCAGGGCATATCTCAGGTCCCGATACCATAGAGAATTGGCTGGGAAACGTGTCACGAAACCTGATGTGGTGGTGGGAGTTGAGTTGGTCGCCGACGCGAAGGTGATGGCACTTGAGAAAGCAGTGGTAAGCAATTTACCAGCTTATTAATTTGATACTGCTCACCAAGTCCATTACATTCTAAAATTGTTCATGTTACTTCTGGCGAGTTGACGGAACAAGCAGCCGCCGAATCAGCTGGCTCCTCGTCCCAGACGTCGACTGGCAAAGTTCCGTGGGACACGCCTTTTATCAGGGGTCTGAACACCGTGAAGGCGCGGCCGCTTTTGGACAAGCCCCACCGTGTCCTCGGCGCCGGAGGAGGTCTCAAGCTTGCCGACTATGGCTTGGACGTGCCCGCAAGCACTAGGGAGTCGCGGCAGGCGCAGAAGGACCGGGAGCACGAGGCTCTTCTGAAAAAGGTGGCCGACTTGGAAACAACAATGGAGCAACGCGTCGGTGCCGAGGTTCAAGCAACGAGTCGGTGCCGAGGTTCAGCAACGCGTCGGTGCCGAGGTTGCTAGCAAGGTCGATGACGCGCTGGCCAACAGGGTCAATGAAATCATCCCCGATCTTGTGCTCGTCGATGAAGAATTACTTCGACGCCGGCGGTAAGGGACCGATGCCGGTTATCAGCCTAGGCGCCAGCAACTCGGATAACCGGCCTCCAACTAGACAAGCTCAATGCACACCCAACTTGGTGACTCCACCCGCCGGCAATGTCGGCGCTAGAGAGGATTCGCCGGACCTGGGGGGCCCCAGTACTAGCCCCTCAGTCACCTGCACGCCTGGCCTCGGTCCTTCAACGCGAGCCGAGCTCGACGCCCTCACGGTAATTAATTTAGTCTCTCAAGCTCTACAAATTAGTTACTTTGTCGTCGCCCCTCTCTGACCTACACATGTCTTCACAGGCGAACGCGACTCCTTGCACCTTGCTACTGAATGTGGACAACAAGTTGAAGGCTGTAGCGAGCGGCAGTGTCATCCTGCCAACACAGCGGATTTTCCACTACGTCAGGATGGATGATAGCGTGAGCCGGGTTCGCGTGAACCGGTCGTTACCGGGATGCCAAGACCTCCATCCTCCTTATCAACCCCCGGAAACGGAAACCCCGCTCACTCTCGGGGACCTCAAGAATCACATCCTTCTATGGTCGAAAGCCCTAATTCGGCTAAACACCGCCTCAGGTTCGGAGGCAAGCTATGGCATGGTCACTCCTCAGGATGCAACGGATGCCCCGAGCCAAGCCAAGGTCCCAGCTCCAACGACTGCTTTGACGGCAGGCAAAGGCAGGGCCAGTCCTCCACCGGCTTATGATCATTTTGAGCCCGATAGTCAGCCCGATAGTCAGCACGAGAGTCAGCACGACAAGGCTTTGGACATCGATCAAGCTCCCATTGATACGTTCATCGCCGAGCTCGACACCGACGCGGTTTCTCCTTACAAGCCACCCGCCGATCGTACGCTAAAGAAGAAGTTGTTCCTTTCACAAGAAACGCCCGAGCAGGAGGACACTACCGCCATCACCGCTCCGCCCCGAGTTGGGCTTACCCCGAGGACACTCCTTGGTGCGACCACGGAGGGTATGAAACAAAACGCCGCTCCGGCCAGTTGCAGTAAGAAGAAGGCCAGGAAGCGGAATAAGTCCGGAGATGTTGCCGCAAGCAAGAAAGTGGTTAATGACAAGTTGCCGACCCCGTGGAGGAAGATGCATCACATAGGCCAGCCTATGCTGCCGGCACACATTGTCCAGCAGGTGACGCCGGATATGAGGAGCTTGCATGATGCTTTTCTAATGAAGGAGGACCTACTTCTTCGAGATAGAAATCCCTCGTACCCGGTTTTGACGGCGAAGGTGCCCACTGGCTTTGGCTTTGTCACCACATACCCTGCGGACTTGATGTTCATTCGATATGAAGACATCTTCAGGCTCTTGAACATGCAAAAGCTCGACCGAAACTTGGTCCGCCTCCTATCGCTCAGCATGGCGCACGATATCGCCATGGAGAACACATCGCACATCGCTATCATGGACCCCTTCTACATGACTCCAGCTGTCGTCCAGAACGAACAAGCGTTTCTAGCGAAGTACATCAAGGATTTCTTGGTGTTAAACAAGGATAAGAAATGCTTTGTCATACCATATTTCCGCGAGTAAGTATTTGGTTACTAGAGTACCCTCTATTACATTCTTTCATGAATTTCCTTCATAGTTGATCGAGTATGATGGTTTATTTCCATTTTGCGCAGATTCAAGTACTGCACCCTCCTCCTCTTTTACCCGTATCATTCGGATGTCGGTTACCTCGACTCCGGGCTTGATCCGGACAAGGACTTCACCGACCTTAAGTCTACACTTGATAAAGCCCTCGGCGGCTTCATAGCCGAGGTTGGCATCGACAAAATCAGGCATGAGAAGAAAGTGAAAGGTTGCTATGTGTGCAACCACATAACCAAGTTCCCCTGCCTCAAGCAATCGGCGCATGACAATGGGATGGAGGCCTGGTTTGCCATCCTACGGATGAGGTCGATTGTAAGGTCTCGTAACGATCTCTTGTTGCCATCCGGTCTTCAGCGGATGTCCGTGAACATGTCGGACACCACCGATGAAAACGTGAGAGCCGAGTTCCGTGCCATCCGGCGGACCATTTGCACAATACTCTGGAGGGATGTCTGCGGTAATGGTGGCTTGTTCCACTATGGTCCCGAACTTTCTAAGGCCGAGATAGAAGGCCGATTAGAAGATGGATGTGACGACAGAACATTCAACACGCTCGAGGGCATCCGTCCCTTCCCGCCGAAGCCGACTTGACTCAAACACTTTTGTCCTTTGCAAATGTTAGTCATAAAATTACTTAAGTAATTTCCATGCTTTTTCTTTGCACTACTCTATGTTATATCTCTCTCTACTAATGTACTAACAACTTTCATTTCTTTTTTCTGTGTTTGCATAGATGACGTACTATGTCGTCTACCATGGCAGGTTCCTGGAGTCTACGAGGACTGGGAAGACTGTAGGAGGCAGGTCCACCGTTTCAGCGGCAACAGCTACAAGGGGTACACCACTTTGGAGGAGGCGGAAACTCGATACGCCAACTTTCGAGCGGGACAGAGGAGGGAGATGTGGAGGACCCCTTTCATCGTGATGATGCTTGCCGCCACCGTCTCTAGTTTATTATGTCATTGTTGTTTAGCTAGGTCATCGACACTGGACTTATATGTATTTCTGTAACATGTGCTACTTCGAGTTTGAACCATATGGTCAACTATCTAGTATCTAAACTTGTGTTATTGATGCATGCATGTTATGAACATTTGGGACTTTCTATACCTGCTGTGTTACTGATGTATATCTTATTCTGGTATTTCTCTGTATATTTTGTGTATATACTGTGTATTATGGTGTATATACAGTGTAATTCGAGATTTTTTTTTGGTTCATGTTATTATTACCCCTGGCGATTTTTTACATTTACCCCTGGCAAGAACGTAAGCGCCAGCGATACACAAAGTTACCCCCGGCGAATAGGCTAGGTGCCGGCGGTAACAAATACCGCTGGCGAATTGGAGAAGGTGCCAGCGATAAGTTGGAGTTACCGCCGGCGAACACGAAAGCGCCGGGGATAACCCCTTACCACCGGCGAGGTGATCGCTGGCGAATACGAAAACACCGGCGGTAGGGGTTTTTGGTGCGCCGGCGGTAAGCGATTTTGTAGTAGTGTAATGACGAGATCTTATGCTACGCTTAAATGGGTGTGTCCATTACATCATTCATAAAATGATATAACCTTGTTATTAATAACATCCAATGTTCATGATTATGAAACTAATCATCCATTAATCAACAAGCTAGTTAAGAGGCATACTAGGGACTCTTTGTTGTTTACATATCACACATGTATCAATGTTTCGGTTAATACAATTATAGCATGGTATATAAACATTTATCATAAACATAAAGATATATAATAACCACTTTTATTATTGCCTCTTGGGCATATCTCCAACGAGTCTCCCACTTGCACTAGAGTCAATAATCTAGATTACATTGTAAGGAACCTAACACCCATGGCATTACGGTGTTGGTCATGCTTTGCCCTAGGGAGAGCTTTAGTCAACGGATCTGCTACATTCAGATCAGTGTGTACTTTGCAAATCTTTACTTCTCCATCTTCGATGTACTCGCGAATCGAGTGGTAACGCAGCTTGATATGCTTCAGCCTCTTGTGACCTTGGTTCGTGTGCATTGGCGATGGCACCCATGTTGTCACAGTATATGACTAGTGGGTCCAATGCACTAGGAACCACATCGAGCTGATCTACAATGAACCTCTTCATCCATACCGCTTCTGATGAAGCCTCTGAAGCCGCTATGTACTCTGATTCTGTTGAAGACTTCGCCACCGTGCACTGCTTCGAGCTTACCCAGCTTACTGCAGCACCATTCAATATAAACACGTACCCAGACTGTGACTTAGAGTCATCAGGATCAATGTTCCAACTTGCATCGGTGTAACTTGTTACAACGAGCTCTTGGTCACCTCCATAACAAAGAAACATATCCTTAGTTCTTTTCAAGTACTTCAGGATATTCTTGACCGCTGTCCAGTGTTCCATTCCCGGATCACTTTGATATCTGCTAGTCAAACTAACAGCATGCGCTATATCCGGTCTTGTACATAGCATGGCATACATAATAGAGCCTACTGCCGAAGCATAGGGGATCTGACTCACCTTTCTCTTTCTTCTGCCGTAGCCGGTCCTTGAGTCTTACGCAAGACCTTGCCTGGTAACATAGGTAAAAACCCTTTCTTACTTTCGTCCATTCTAAACTTCTTTAGAATCTTGTCCAGGTATGTACTCGTGATAGCCCTATTAGGCGTCTTGATCTATCTCTATAAATCTTGATGCCTAATATATACGATGCTTCACCAAGGTCTTTCATTGAAAAACTGTTATTCAAATAACCTTTTACACTGCTTAATAGTTCTATATCATTCCCAATCAATAATATGTCATCTACATATAATATCAGGAATGCTACAGATCTCCCACTCACTTTCTTGTAAATACAGGCCTCTCCATGGCACTCGTATAAACCCGAAGTCTTTGATCACCTTATCAAAACGTCGGTTCCAACTTCTCGATGCTTGCTTCGAGTCCATAAATTGAACGCTGAAGTTTGCATACTTTGTCGACATTTTTAGGATCGACTAAACCTTTGGGTTGTACCATATACAACTCTTCCTCAATGTCTCCATTAAGGAACGCCGTTTTGACATCCATCCGCCAAATCTCATAATCGAAAAATGCAGCTATTGCTAACAAAATCCTCACAGATTTTAGCTTCGCTACAGGTGAGAAAGTCTCATCGTAGTCAACACCTTGAATTTGTCGGAAACCCTTTGCGACAAGTCGAGCTTTATAGACAGTAATATTACCATCAGCATCTGTTTTTCTCTTGAAGATCCATTTATTTTCGACAGCCTTGCGGCTATCAAGTAAGTCTACCAAAGTCCATACTTTGTTATCATACATGGATCCCATTTCAGATTTCATGGCTTCTTGCCATTTGTTGGAATCTGGGCTCATCATCGCTTCTTCATATGTCGCAGGGTCCTCATCATTGTTATCCACAATCATGACATTTAGACAAGGATCATACCAATCAGGAGTGGCACGTTCCCTTGTCGATCTGCGAGGTTCAATAGTTTCCTCGTTCGAAGTTTCATGATCATTATCATTAGCTTCCTCTCGTTGCCGGTGTAGGCGGTACAGGTACAACTTCCGGTACTGCGCTACTCTGATCAACGAGTATAGATTCATCAATCTCATCGAGTTCTACTTTTCTTCCAGTCACTTCTTTAGTGAGTAATTCTTTCTCAAGAAAGGTTATGTTCTTAGCAACAAAGATTTTTGCCTTCGGATCTGTGATAGAAAGTGTACCCTATAGTTTCCTTAGGGTATCCTATGAAGACGCATTTCTCCGCTTTGGGTTCTAGCTTGTCCGGTTGTAACTTTTTTACATAGGCTTCGCAACCCCAAACTTTAAGGAACGACAGCTTAGGTTTCTTATTAAACCATAATTCATACGGTGTCGTTTCTACGGATTTTGATGGTGCTCTATTTAAAGTGAATGCGGCTGTCTCTAATGCATAACTCCAAAATGATAACGGCAAATCAGTAAGAGACATCATAGAACGAACCATATCTAAGAGAGTTCGATTACGACGTTCGGACACACCGTTTCGTTGTGGTGTTCCCGGCGGTGTCAATTGTGAAAGTATTCCGCATTTCTTTAAATGCATGCCAAACTCATAACTCAGATATTCACCTCCGCGATCAGATTGTAGAAATTTAATCTTCTTGTTACGTTGATTTTCTACTTCACTTTGGAATTCCTTAAACTTCTCAAAAGTTTCGTATTTATGTTTCATGAAATAGATATACCCATATCTACTCAGATCATCTGTGAAGGTTAGAACATAACGATAACCACCGCGCGATGCTACGCTCATTGGTCCGCACACATCGGTATGTATGATTTCCAATAAGTCAGTAGCTTGCTCCATCATACCAGAAAATGGAGTCTTAGTCATTTTTTCCCATTAGACATGCTTCGCATCTATCAAGTGACTCAAAGTCAAGTGATTCAAGTAATCCATCAGTATGGAGTTTCTTCATGCACTTCACTCCAATATGACCAAGACGACAGTGCCACATATAAGTAGAATTATCATTTAATTTAATTCGCTTAGCATCAATGTTATGTATATGTGTATCACTACTATCGAGATCTAACAGAAATAAGCCATTCTTTTCAGGTGCTCGACCATAAAAGATATTATTCATAAAAATAGAACAACCATTATTCTCGGACTTGAATGAATAACCGTCTTGCATTAAACAAGATCCAGATATAATGTTCATGCTCAACGCGGGTACAAAATAACAATTATTTAGGCTTAAAACTAATCCCGAAGGTAGATGTAGAGGAAGTGTGCCGACAGCGATCACATCGACTTTGGATCCATTTCCAACGCGCATCGTCACTTCATCTTTCGGTAGTCTTCGTTTATTCTTTAGTTCCTGTTTCGAGTTACAAATATGAGCAACCGAACCGAGTATCAAATACCCAGGTACTAGAACGAGAACCAGTGAGATAAACATCTATAACATGTATATCAGATATACCTTCTTTCTTCTTCTTGACAAGGCCGCTCTTCAGATCCACCAAATACTTGGAGCAATTACGCTTCCAGTGTCCCATCTCCTTGCAGTAATAGCACTCAGCATCAGGCTTAGGGCCGTTCTTAGGTTTCATAGGAGGCGTGGCAGCTTTCTTGCCACCCTTCTTGAATTTTCCCTTAGACTTGCCCTCGTTTCTTGAAACTCGGTGGTCTTGTTGACCATCAACACTTGGTGCTCTTTCTTGATCTCAATCTCAGCAGCTTTTAGCATGCCAAAGAGTTCAGGTAACTCCTTGTTCATGTTCTGCATATTGTAGTTCATCACAAAGTTCTTGTAACTTGGTGGCAGTGATTGAAGGACACGATTAATCCCCGGTCTATTAGGAATCACTATTCCCAAGTCACTGAGTTTCTTCGCATGCCCGGTCATGGCGAGCATGTGCTCACTAATGGAGCTGCCTTCTTCCATCATACAGCTCGAAGAAATGTTTCGATGCTTCATAGCATTCCACGGCCGCATGAGTCTCAAAAATAGCTTTCAGCTCATTCATCAACTCATGAGGATCGTGGTGCTCAAAACGTTTTTGAAGATCGGATTCCGGACCGCACAGATGGCACACCGAACTTGAGAGTACCGAGTTTTCCGAGTCTCGTAAACAGCTTTTACTTCATCGGTTTCAGTTTCGCAGGAGGGTCACCTAGCGGTGCATCAAGCACATATTGCAGATTTCCGCCGAGAGGAAGATCCTCACATGACGGAACCGATCGGTGAAGTTGCTACCGTTGCTCTTAAGCTTTTCTTTCTCTAGGAACTGGTTAAAATTGATTGGGGACGCCATCTCTACAACATATATTTGCAATAGTTTAGACTAAGTTTATGACAAATTGAGTTCAAATTTTAATTCAACATAATTAAAAATCTAGGTGAACTCCCACTCAAAACAATATCCCTCGCATTGTCTTAGTGATCACACGAACCAAATCCACCACACCTAAGTCCGATCATCACGAGACAAGGTGTAATTTCAATGGCGAACACTCAAAGTGTTCATCATATCAATCATATGATTCATGCTCTACCTTTCGGTATCACGTGTTCCGAGACCATGTCTGTACATGCTAGGCTCGTCAAGGCCACCTTAGTATCCGCATGTGCAAAACTGGCTTGCACCCGTTGTATGCACTTGTTGATTCTATCACACCCGATCATCACGAGATGCTTCGAAACGACAAGTCTTGGCAACGGTGCTACTAAGGATGAACACTTTATTATCTTGAGATTTTAGTGAGGGATCATCTTATAATGCTACCGTCGCGATCTAAGCAAAATAAGATGCATAAAATGATTAACATCACATGCAGTTCATATGTGATATGATATGGCCCTTTTGTCTTTGCGCCTTTGATCTTCATCTCCAAAGCACGGACATGATCTCCATCATCTTCGGGCATGATCTCCATCATCGTCGGCGTAGCGTCAAGGTCAATGGCGCCGTCTTCATGATTGTCCTCCATGTAGCAACTATTACAACTACTTTGAAATACTACTCAACATGAAATATAAAGACAACCATAAGGCTCCCGCCGGTTGCCACAATACAATAATGATCATCTCATACATATTCATCATCACATTATGGCCATATCACATCACCAAACTCTGCAAAAACAAGTTAGACGTCTCTAATTTGGTTTGCATATTTTACGTGGTTTAGGGTTTTCGAGAGAGATCTAATCTACCTACGAACATGAACCACAACGTCGATACTAATGTTGTCAATAGAAGAGTAAATTGAATCTTTACTATAGTAGGAGAGACAGACACCCGCAAAGCCTCTTATGCAATACAAGTTGCATGTCGAACGAGGAACAAGTCTCATGAACGCGGTCATGTAAAGTTAGTCCGAGCCGCTTCATCCCACTATGCCATAAAGATGCAAAGTACTCAACTAAAGATAACAAGAGCATCAACGCCCACAAAACCATTGTGTTCTACTCGTGCAACCATCTATGCATAGACACGGCTCTGATACCACTCGTAGGATAACGTTGCATAGAAAACAAAAATTTCCTACCGCAAACACGCAATCCAAGCCAAGATGCAATCTAGAAGACGGTAGCAACGAGGGGGTATCGAGTCTCACCCTTGAAGAGATTCCAAAGCCTACAAGATGAGGCTCTTGTTGCTGCGGTAGACGTTCACTTGCCGCTTGCAAAAGCGCGTAGAAGATCTTGATCACGATCGGTTCCGGCGCCACGAACGGGCAGCACCTCCGTACTCGGTCACACGTTCGGTTGTTGATGAAGACGACGTCCACCTCCCCGTTCCGGCCGGGCAGCGGAAGTAGTAGCTCCTCTTGAATCCGACAGCACGACGGCGTGGTGTCGGTGGCGGTGGAGAACTCCGGCGGAGCTTCGCTAAAGCTACGCGGGAGATATGGAGGAGAGGGGGCGGCTAGGGTTTGGGAGGGGGTGGCCGGCCTCAAGGGGGTGCGGCCAACTTGTGGTCTTGGTGTGGCCGGCCCCCTCCCCTATGCCCCTAATTATATAGGTGGAACCCCAAGTGTTGGTATCCAAGTCTTCGAATAAGACCCGAACCAAAAACCTTCCATATGGAGGGAAACCTAGCCAAGCTAGGACTCCCACTAGAGGTGGGAGTTCCACCTCCCATATGGGGTGGCCGGCCCCTAAGGGGAGTTCACTTGGGACTCCTCCCCCACTAGGGTTGGCCGGCCATGGAGGTGGAGTCCCATGTGGACTCCACCTTCCTTGGTGGTTTCTTCCGGACTTTTCTAGAACCTTCTAGAACCTTCCATAGAACCTTCCGCGACATTTTAATTCACATAAAATGACATCCTATATATGAATCTTATTCTCCGGACCATTCCGGAACTCCTCGTGATGTCCGGAATCTCATCCGGGACTCCGAACAAATATTCGAACTCCATTCCATATTCAAGTTCTACCATTTCAACATCCAACTTTAAGTGTGTCACCCTACGGTTCGTGAATTATGCGGACATGGTTGAGTACTCACTCCGACCAATAACTAATAGCGGGATCTGGAGATCCATAATAGCTCACACATATTCAACGATGACTTTAGTGATCGAATGAACCATTCACATACAATACCAATTCCCTTTGTCACGCGATATTTTACTTGTCCGAGGTTTGATCTTCGGTATCACTCTATACCTTGTTCAACCTCGTCTTCTGACAAGTACTCTTTACTCGTACCGTGGTATGTGGTCTCTTATGAACTTATTCATATGCTTGCAAGACATTAGACGATATTCCACCGAGAGGGCCCAGAGTATATCTATCCGTCATCGGGATGGACAAATCCCACCGTTGATCCATATGCCTCAACTCATACTTTCCGGATACTTAATCCCACCTTTATAACCACCCATTTACGCAGTGGCGTTTGGTGTAATCAAAGTACCTTTCCGGTATAAGTGATTTACATGATCTCATGGTCATAAGGACTAGGTAACTATGTATCGAAAGCTTATAGCAAATAACTTAATGACGAGATCTTATGCTACGCTTAAATGGGTGTGTCCATTACATCATTCATACAATGATATAACCTTGTTATTAATAACATCCAATGTTCATGATTATGAAACTAATCATCCATTAATCCACAAGCTAGTTAAGAGGCATACTAGGGACTCTTTGCTGTTTACATATCACACATGTATCAATGTTTCGGTTAATACAATTATAGCATGGTATATAAACATTTATCATAAAGATAAAGATATATAATAACCACTTTTATTATTGCCTCTTGGGCATATCTCCAACAAACAAGATAAAAATAGAAAACTCCGCCTGCGTGCAGTCGCTGCGCTACAAAGGTGACCTCCCTCCCCGCGGGTCTTCAGTCATCACGGTCGCAAACCCCGCGACAGTCAAGGCGGTGAGCATTGAAATCTGCGAAAACCTCTCCAGCAAAGGACCAAGGGACGTCGATCCAGTCACAAGGCTCATCAGCCAGTGCGCCAAACTGGCGTACCTTCACCTTTCCTTGCGGCTGCGCCCATCAATGGCCTACTACAGCAGCATGTTCACAAGCGTCCTGCGCGACCTCGGCAGCCTCACTCACCTGAGCATCCGGGGCTGCTTGCCCACGGACCATGCCGTTCGGTCCGTGTCAGCCTTGCTTGTCAACACCAAGAACCTCCAAGTACTGTCGCTGTTTCCTCTGGGTCCAGAGCCTCCAAAGAAGATGACGATAGGGTTCTATATATGGCCATGACAATTCCGAATCAGATTCAGATACCGAGCCCGAAGATAGCACCGTGGATGATGGCGTCGAATATAGCAACAACCGGATGCCTCACAGTCTTTGGCGCACATATGCGAGATGCTTCGAATATAATCTGAGAAGAATCAACATTGAAAACTACCAAGGACGGCCTCTCGAAAAGATGCTTGCAAGGTTTCTTCTCTCCAGGGCTGCTGCTTTGGAGGAATTCTCAGCTACCCTAGCGGCTGGACTACACAAGGATGAGACTGCAAAGGAGCTAATATCCTGGCGATGGAATCGCCGTACCAGAGTAACTTGTAACTAGATGGCAGCAAAAGTTTCTTGCCCTTGTAAGATCTAAAATTAGAAAGACTTTTCTCTCATTATTTTTAACAATGAACTTTGGAATATAATAGATATCATTTGATTGCTTGAATATTTTGACCCTATATTATTACAATTTGATAAGCAATTAATGTCACATCATGTCCCTAAGTTGCAGAAAGCACATAATTCTAGGATAAATAAAAGCAAATATGTAGCAACTGACGGACAACTCGAAACGGGAAAAGTGAATAACACAACTGATAGTTTAATGCCATTTGATTTCCCATGTATAACAATTTTACATGAATTGCAACGAGATTGAAAAAACTACCTATACATTATTAAGCTGAGTTGGAACAAACAAACAGATCATGTAAGCATTATGTAAGAGCATCTCCACTCGTCTCCCCGAACAGGCCCCCGGCGTGCCATTTTTTCATTCGGACGGCGAAAAATGGCCCAGCCGCGCCCCCGGTTCCTCGTTTTTCGTCAAATTTGGGCTTTCATCCATCCGGCGAGCCCACGCCAACCCCGGCCTACCGGGGAGCGCTCGGGGACTCCGGACGAAGCGAAAGCGCGCGAAACGCCGAGAAATCTCTCCCGCGCTTTCGTTTCGTCTTCGCCGCGGAGGTGGCCCCCGACCGGTCAGCGGCACGCGCATCGTCTTCCGCGCGCAGTAAAGGCTGCCGCCGGTCAGTTCGCCGCGGACGCGTCGCATTCCACGCGGCATTAATCGCCGGCGCTAGCCGCGCCTATATACGCCGCTCCGCTCGCCGCTACGCGTATCCCTGCTCCACTCTCCCTCCACTCTCCCGATGGCGTTCTACGACGACGACGGCGCAGCCAACAACGGCTTCCCCCGCCGGTCGCTCCACGCGTGGGAGGGGCACCTCCTCCACCAGGCGGGGTACCCCTGCCCGCCGGACACGAGGCCTCCCGGCGGCGGGTGGCGGCTAAGTGCTGGCGGCGTACCAATCCCGCCGCCGCCCCGGGGCCACGCCCTCGACGTCGCCATCGAGGAGGCTCGACTGACGATGTCGGACGAGGAGCGCGCCGAGCCACACCACCACCCCGACAACTACACGGCGTGGAACTCGTACTTCCTGCGGCGGTGGGAGCAGGAGCTGGCCTCCTACGACGGACCGCCGCCTCCGCCTCCGCGCAACAACGCCGCGGGCCGCCGACGTTGGTGGAGCGCGCCGGATAGGACGCTGGCGAACGTCCTCGAGCACATCGAGGGCGGCAACTTCCCGTTGCTGACGATGCCCCCTCCATCGAGGGCATCGGCCAGCCGCCGCGGGGGAAACATCTAGCAACCACGGCGCATGGCTGCCAGCTCGTCGTCTTCCGGATCGGCGTCGAGGCCATCCTTGGCGCCGGTGAAAAAGGAGGCGACGTCTCCATCGACACCGGCGCGCGTCAAGAAGGAGCCGGCGTCTCCACCGCCGAGCAGAGGGCGCAGCAGCGGCGCCCTCGTCATCCGCGACCAACCCTCCTCCCCGCAGCGTGGGCGGAAGAGGAAGTCGGCGAAGAAGGAGGACGCCGCGGCCGCCATCAACGCCGCCGCAAACAAGTTCGCCGAGGAGGAGGCGAAGCGCGCGGAGGATGCCGCCGTGGCGGAGGCGATCGCCAGGTCGCTCAAGGACCTGGTGCCCGCCGACAACGCCCTCCCCGAGGACGCCGCGCTGGAGTGGTCGAGGCGCGACTGGGAGCGCGAGGAGGCGGAGCAGCAGCG
The DNA here is from genome assembly GCF_022539505.1 of Lolium rigidum. Taxonomy (NCBI): domain Eukaryota; kingdom Viridiplantae; phylum Streptophyta; class Magnoliopsida; order Poales; family Poaceae; genus Lolium; species Lolium rigidum. The sequence continues at coordinate 14,527,249 of NC_061514.1, read as the reverse complement.
GCGGCTGCTGGACCTGGCCGTCGCGCGTCAACTCGCCGCCCGCGCCGCCGCTCCAACCGCCGCCGACGACGTCGCTCGCTACCGCCGGCCTGCGACACCTCCATCCGGCGTCGCCGTCCCCGTCGTCGACCTCGAAGCCTCCGACGACGAATGGTACAAGCCATCGCCGTCCCCGCCTCGCACCAGCGGCCGGTGGGGAGACGCCGGCCAGGGCAGCAGCCAGGCCGCGCCGCCGCAGTTTGACGACGACGGCTCCGACGACGATGGCGACGACGGCGGCGACTACACGGTGTTCTACCGCCATTTTGGGCATGTAGAGCGCCGTGTTTTAAAATTTAGAGTTGTATTCCCCTAGCCGAATTCGAAATATAGTCGAATTCGGCCACTATGTATGAACTTCGCCCTCTATATAGTAAATATCATTAAACTTAGTCTAAATTCAGTCGTTTTTGCTGAATTTCGTCAGGTTTTTGCCGTATTTCGTCAAGTTTACGTTTTCCAAAATTAAATCAACGGCTAGGCCTGGGATCGCGGCTGGGAAACTGGTCCTCCCCACGCCATTTTTTCGTCCTATCCGGACGAAATTATCGCCGGATTTGGGCGTGGGGAGCGCCAACGAGTGGGGATGCTCTAAGCTGCTTGAAAAACTCAAGGATATTCAGTTTGCAATGCTGTATCTGAAGTTGCAAGATCAATAATACCTTCAATAAATCCTGGTGTTACTTTAGCATGTACATTCAATACTCTCAAGATCAGTTCCAAGAAGCAATAGAAGAGCTACCAGGAGAATAGATCTGCAAATAAAAACAAAAAGAACAATGCAGCGAAAATCAAACATAATACATCGTTCTGACTATCTGGCACCTCCTGATTGAATGGGCGCAGGGTTCACAACACTAACCGGAAGAGTATTGTCCCAGCAGCTGGTAACATTGCGTACTGCAAACTTTGCATCACATTCAACTTCCAGAGATACATCCTCAGCAATAAGGTGACCCACCAATGCCTTTGAGGGATGATTGATTTAATCAAACTTCTCTGGCAGAATTTTGTAACCTCAGCCTTACTCTATTATTACTAACATTATTACTGTGCAATGGAATTTAAATTTACAATATTTGTCCCAAAAAAAGAAATATCAACTTCAGAGCAATTTTCAATAAGTTTATTTAAAACTTAGAATAGCATTAACACTACCAAATAGTACCATTCTGTTTTGTAAGGGCCATTGTTATCATCACTGTTTCCATACATGTACACTTCACAGCATTGTTGATTAGAAATGGAAAAATGTGTTCTTAGACATAATCAAGCATAAAAATTGCAAGAACATCCGCATGTGTGATCTTCTGGATCTGAATGGTTGATTCGAACTGTTCAATATTATAACATACAAGCACAGATGGTTCTAGAAAAAGGAAGTCATGGATGCTGGTTAATTCCAATCTTAGTTATGTGGTATTACAGTGAAAACATGCTATTGTTCTTGTATTTTACACCTATAATTATTTAATGAGCACAACAAGCACCAGTAATACAGATTAGCATAAGTGAATATGCGATGATGACTAACTACTTGATATCACACTGATGTTCAATATCAGTTACAGGTACATAGTGCACTCATTGTCTTTCCATCATGTGCACCCAATAAGGTTACATAATGTTCTTTAAAATTGATTTTCCAACGGCCCGATATCATGTAAGCTTATCTGCACATATTTTGGCATTTAATTTGGCCGAAACTATTTCTGAAGCAAATTTGACATGTATAACATATAAACAGTATGAGAAAGGAAACACAGATTCTGAGTGAATTTCGGATGAAAAAAATCTAACGACTACAATCTTAACTTATATTACTTTTATTAATTTAGCAAATATGCAGAACTACTTGCGCACAAGGGGTTGAAATTATATGTACACTGTAGTGCAAGCTTTTCCCCTACTCAGGCTCAATGGATTATCATGTGAGAGCAGCAAGTACTGGACACATCCTGACCAACACCAGTAGGGCGACATATGGTGGGGCTTCGTATTTGGGCATGTGGCGGCAACGGATGCCCTTCCTGACCGAAACCGATGAGGCTCCTACACCAGCTGCAAGCAGGAGACCCGTATCTTGCCCTCCCACAAATTCTCAAGATAGCTACAGGCTGCAAGAGATCTGACAGATTTTGTGTGTTGCTCGGTGTCTATTACAGGAAATCGACGAGTGTGTTGATCAGCTGAGGCCAACAGCAGATAGGACTCCTCCCAATTTGCTTTGCCCATCAGAGATCGGCAGCACCACAGTTGGCACAGGCAACTCCAATCAAGCAGCAGCTTTGTGAGGTGGCTTCACACCATGCATTCGGTGAAGGAGCGGAAACAGGTGAGAGAAATCATCCGACGAGTTGATATTGTACTGCATCCCGATGGATTCTCCTAGCGTTTTCTTCTGATAATCTCCAATGTCAAGCTACTCATGTACAATCTCCTGAAACTACCTCTGAACCTTTCCTGGGTGTGCGTGGTCAAGCAGAGGTGTTCTCACAAGGCCAGAGCTACCGTGAGAGAGAAAAATAGGCACCTCAATCAAGTTTGTCATGTTAGAATATATGTATAGCTGTTTTTGTATCTAGCCCAATAGTCTAGCCTGGCCCAAGTTGGCCCATGTAACCTTTGTACATTAATCTCACAGTAATAGAGAAAAGTCAAGCTGGTCAAATGATATGGTATCAGAAATTGGTCTGGTCGTGACCTAGCTCATCGCTGCCACTGTTTGCCAGTTGTGCCGCTCCCATCGTCTCCGCACAAGTTCAAGTCGGACTTGCCATCTCCCGTCGTGCCGCCCGCCGAGTCCACGTTTGATTCAATGTCGCCGCCTCCGTCCTCCGTCACCATAGAGGATCCACGTCCCTCTACGAACTTGACACCCTTCACCTTCCTTTAGTTTCCGCATCGTCTGCTTCATCTACCTCAGCATCAAGATCCACCTCGTCGTTATCTTTTGCCGAGTGGCATCATCATTTAGGTCATCTATGTGGTTCTCCTCTATCTAGTCTTATTGGACAAGGGTGTTTTGGGTCGTGTTCCTGTGGATGCTGGTTTCCAATGTAAGGGTTGTAAGCTAGGAAAACATATACAACTTTCATATCCTTCTAGCACCACTTATTCTAGTCGTCCTTTCGATTTGGTGCACTTTGATGTATGGGGTCCCTCCCCTCTTATTTCGAAAGGTGGTCACAAACATTATGTCATATTTGTTGATGACCACTCTCGATATACTTGGGTTTATTTTATGAAACATCATTTCTAGTTGAAACTTAAATATCAGGCTTTTGCACGAATGGTTCAACTCAGTTTGCAGTGCTATTCGTGTTTTTCGCTGACTCAGGGGGGGGGTATCTCTCTACATCTTTTCGTGAGTTTCTTTCTTCCGAGGGTACCCTTCCACAGCTGTCTTGTCCTGGTGCTCATGCTCAAAATGGTGTTTCCAAGCGTAAACATCGCCATATAATTGAGACAGCTCGTACTCTTATGATTTCTTCTTTTGTCCCTACTCATTTCTGGGGTGAAGCTATTTCCACAGCTGTGTATCTCACAAACATGCAGCCCTCCTCACGTCTTCAGGGCAAGTGTCATGGTGAGGTTTTGATTGGTTCTCCTCCTACGTATGGTCATCTTCGTGTTTTTGGTTCTACATGCTATGTTCTATTAGCACCTCGGGAGCATACCAAGTTGGCTGTCGAGTGTGTTTTTCTTGGATATAGCCTTGAGCATAAGGTGTATCGTTGCTATGATCCTTCCGCTCGTCGCATTCGGTTCTCTTGTGATGTCACTTTTAACGAGGATCAACCATTTTTATATCCATCTCCTACTCCTTCATCATCCTCCACAACGTTCGAGTCCACCTCTTTTCTTTTACTTCCACCGATCTTATCTTCAAATGAGTCAGTCTCCAATCAATCACAACTACACACCTTCCTCACCACTGTGTTGGAAAAGGCGACGTCTAGGAGACGCTTACTCACGCTTAAGCACTAGGCAATGGAGAAACGCCTCGCCTAGGACATAAGAGAAAGTCTAGGCAGGGCAACCATGAAATTGTCTTCCCCATGAAGAAATCATGACATATTTCACTGTCGAGACATATGGGCCATATTCTAATGGTAGTTGATAGTAATTTACTCATTAAAATGATCTAGATTAATGTATATTCACATATGATAACATATTTACACACTTTATAGCACAAACTATATGCCCGCCTAGGCTGCGCCTAGGACGCTTAAGCACCGCCTAGGCACTAGGCGAATGCCAATCGCCTCGCTTACGCCTAGCGCTTTTTCCAACCTTACACCAGTCCTGACCCAATACTTTCACACTCCACTCTTTCCTCGACGATTGCACTAGCCCCACGTTTTTTGGAGTCATTTCCTTTTTATTATAGTCGTCGCCCTGTAGTTTCATCTGATACTCAGTCTTCTATTCCTTTGTTTTCTGATCCTCCGGCCAGTACCGCTGAACCTTGCACTGATGAATCCTCTTAGAACAAACAGGTATGCCCTTCGTGGTCGCTCCTCTCTTGAGCTTCCAAACAGATAATGATTTCCGCGTAGGGCAGCTTGTGAGCCTAGTACTTATCAGGAGGCAGTCGTGTTGCCCGAGTGGCAGTTGGCTATGTACGAGGAGCTTGCGGCCCTAGAGGGTACGTGTATGTGTGATATGGTACATACCCCCTTGGTCAGTTCCTATCACTTGCAAATGGGTATATAAAGTCAAAACTAGGGCAGATGGTTCTTTGGAGGGTTATAAGGCTAGACTTGTCGTAAGAGATTTTCAGCGGGCTCATGGGAGAGATTATGATGAGACATTTGCTCCAGTTGCTCTGCTGCTGCTCATGGAAGATTTCACAAGTGGATGTGAAGAATGCCTTCCTTCATGTTGATCTATATGAGGAAGTTTATATGCAGCCACCTCCAGCTTTTGAGACCCCAGCTGGTCGTGTTCGTCGCCTCCACAAGGCACTTTATGGGCTTAAGCAAGCCCCTCGTGCTTGGTTTGAGCAGTGCAGTTATGTGGTTCGAGCTGTAGGCTTCTTTCCGAGTGAACATGATCATAGTATTTCCATTCATACATTTGACCGTGGTCGTACTTTGCTTCCACTCTATGTGGATGATATGTTGATAACTGGAGAGATGATCAGAAGTACATTGCTTGTGTTACAAGAAAGCAAAGTGAGCAATTCAAGATGTCAGGTCAAGGGTCTCTCAGTTACTTCATGGGAATTGAGGTTGATTGCAGTGATGATGCTAAGTTAATATATTTCCCAGTCTCGCTAGACTCATAATTTGATAATGCGCTCAGGCCTAACTGATACTCGTGTTGCTGCTACACGAGTGGAACCCCGGCTGCAATTGCGTTCAACCGATGGCATTCCTCTTGAGGATTCCTCTCGCTATCGTCACCTTGTAGGTAGTCTTGTATACCTCACTGTGACAAGACCGTACATTGCTCACGCAATTCACATCCTGATAGTTGTTAGTGCTCCTACGTCGGTTCATCATAGTCAATTGCTTCGTGTCCTTCGGTACTTGAGGGGAACATCATCTCGCCGGTTATTTTATGCCTGCACAAATCAGCTCCAGCTTCATGCTTATTGTGACTTCACTTGGGCGAGCGACCCTGCTGATCGTTGCTCTGGCTATTGTCTTTTTCTGGGCACCTCTCTTATTGCATGTAAGTCAAAGAAATAGACTGCAGTGTCATGCTCTAGTGTTGAGGTTGAACTACGAGCACTATCTACTACTACATCAAAGATTGTTTGGCTTCATTGGTTATTGGCTGATCTTGGTGTCTCATGTGATGCACCCACAACCATTTTTTGTGATAGCACAACTGCTATCCAAATTGCAAATGATCAGGTTAAGCATGAGTTAACCAAGTATATTGGTGTGGATGCTTTCTTCACACGCTCGCATTGCCAACAATCATTCATCTAGAATATGTTTCATCAGAGTGCAACTTGCAGATTTCTTCACAAAAGCTCAAACTAGAACAACATAAGTTTTGTGTGTACTCAAACTCAATGTCTCAAATCTAGAATATGTATAGCTGTTTTTATATCTAGCCCAATAGTTTTTTTTAAACAAAATCTAGCCCAATAGTCTATCCTGGCCCAAGTTGGCCCATGTAACCTCTGTAGATTACTCTCACAGCAATAGAGAAAATTCAAGTTGGTCAAATGACATGTCACACTTGGAAAAGCGAACATGCAGTTTACACTGTAACAGAAAATTCAGTATCAGCGCAATTCAACTGCTTGAACTTGGCGTCTAGCTTGAACAACTCTGCGCATACCTCATCTACAATATGTGCTACGGGCACTCGGGTAGCGCCAACACCTCTGTAAGCTCCTAAAGAAACTTGAAGCTAGGTTGCATTCCACTTCTTCCAAACTGCCAGAGCAGCACTTGTGCAAGAATAGAAACAGAGATCATCAAGCCCACCTATGTGCTCAATGCTACACAAAGATAATCCCAGTTCACGGAAGGAGAACATTTGGCGAGTCGTATTTACTAACACATGGATTTAGGCATATGAAAGGTTATTGATTTGATTTAAAATGGTGCCGTAGCAACACATGGGCCATTGTGCTAGCATAGGATAAAAGAAGGAAACTAACACAATGCAGCAATCAAAATTAAGATAAGTCATCTGACAGAGTAAAAACAAATCTGGTAGTGTAAGCAAAATATTCTACATGGGGTGCACATTGCAATGCGATTGAAATAACTCTGTATGCATTATTAAGCTGGCAAATTAACAACTTTTTATTTAGAAAGAGCATCATTTACAGCGTGATTAAGCTTCTTCAAACTAGAATATGTGGTTAGCAATGTCATATGTGTTTGATGTTCAAGATCAACACTATCCGACAAATATTGGTAACTTCAACAAGAACATTAACCTACTGTCGAGATCAGCTCCTGGAAGCTTTTGCAAAAAATAAACAAACAGAACAAAACACTGTAAATCAAACATATAGAATGAGTGACGAAAATATTGAATGGAAAAGACATGCAAGGTTTAGATCGCTAACTGGAAGGGCATTAGCACTCCCAAAAGGCAACTCCCCAGGAATTATGCTATTTGTCACAGCAGCATCCTATTGGAAATTACCTTTTGCGCTTCTTTGAACCCTGCTGAAAGTATTGCTGCTGTGCTTCTATTTATGAATTACCTTTTGCTTTTCTTTGAACCCTGCTTCCCGGGGTACAAGAACCTTGTCCAGATCTGATCACAGGTTTTCATTTATCTTATATATAAATGGAGCCCCTTAGGTGATCTCCCTCTGATTCTACATAAATCAGTAATACCAATTTCATATAGTGAATGCTGGCAAGATGTTTCCATACTGACAGTCAAACCTGTGAATGTTTCTATATATGTATAAGAAGGTAGGATACAGTCTACATATTCCAAACAGACCGAAGTCTTGGCTATAAGTACAGAACACACATAGTTTGAGTGTACAGAGTTGTGAAACAAATTGATTTTCTATGACATAGAGTGTATGTAAGACAACCCATTCATATTGTAAACAACGACATTTGTATTGCTTCATCTCCTTTGTGTATTGCTTCTATGTGTGTAGAAACTACAATTTTCAGCAAAACAAAGGATGGCACGCAACTAACCATGCCACCGCAGGATTATTCTGAGATTGCCTCTAGGTAGATCACAAGAAAATCTTCTCTGCATCGGCCAACAACCAGCTCTCGATCTCATTCTTGAGCTTAGACTGCAACGCGAACGTACCCCTTACGAGGACAATGCACAACCTCTGAAGAACAAGCGCATTGCTGAACAACAGCCTGGCCATCATCCTCTGTGCCTCGTCGCCCTCGTAGTGCACCATGTTGATCTCCTTCACTCGATGCCGCAAGCAAGGCACCGAGAAGCTCGACTCATCAGGAACCGTTAACTCGTCGGGTGGTACAAACAAATTATGGCTGAGGGCATCATCCTCATTTTCCATGGCACCATATCCATATTCATCTTCGACGTCTTCTTTCTCCTCCTCCATGTACAAGGACAGAACCTCTAGGTTGGGGGTCTGCTCCAGGACTCTACCCACTGTGATGACGGTGCCGCAACTCTTGATGGGCCCTTGCAGCCCGAGATGCGTCAGGCGGGTGAACGAGGGGAACCCCAGGAAGAACCTGCTCTCCAGGCTTCCATGGTGCAGGTGCAGGTGCTTGGCGTCAGAGAATTTCTCCATAAACATCCTGAACCTGTCAAACTCCACCTCATTGGAGTTGGAACTGCAGAAGTTTAATGTGGATGAAGGGACTCCCGGCGATCTATGCAGGGACAGGAGTAACTCCGGAGGCACGGTGCCACAGTAGTCGAGCGACATCAGCTCCAACGCGTCGATGTCGACAGACTTCACATTGTGGCAGCAGCGGAGGGCGAATCTGCGGAGACATTTGTCGAGGACAGATACTCGTTTTAGGCGGGGAATGGCTTCCAGCGTCAGGTCGATGAGGCAGGGGCAGCTGGAGATCAGCCGCTGGATGCTTCTCTCCCCATCATGGCAGGGCCCTGTAATGCTCAGCGTCTGGAGGAACGGCAGGTTGACGGCCGGCGGTAGTTTCAGCTGGCAGTAGGCGATGGATAGCGTCCGTAGGACTGTGCACCTGAAGAGTCTCCTCGGGAGGACATACGACCAGTAGTCGGAGCCGTTGTCGGAGCGGCTGTCCACCTCTACTCTCTTGCCGCTGTCTTCGTGGTCATAGTCATAGTCTTTGTAGGTGCGACAGATCCGGCCAATGCGGAAGCGCAGGTCGAGGTGGAGCTCCTGGCTGCTATGCCGCAGCGCGTAGGAAAGCCACTGGTCGACGTGGACGAAGTTCCACCGGTGGCAGTTGTCGAAGGCGAAGCGGAGGCGGCGCAGCGCCACGTGGTGCCCGGCGCAGCGGCGGCGGCAGATGAGCGCGGAGCAAACGTCGTCGAGGAACTCCCCGCTGCAGCTCTTCATCTCCTCGGCCTCGTGGTAGAAGGTGTCCAAGTCGGCAGATCTCTCGCCATCTTGCTCCTCGAACGAGATGGTGTGGACGTTGCAGAAGATATGACGCCACCGCCGGGACAGCACCGCCGCGCAGCCAGCCTCCTTGGTGGGAAGGAAGGAGAGGATTTCACCCAGTAAGGAGTCGGGGAGGTCGCTCAGGCGATCTCTTCCCCCCGGCGGCGGCATCAAATTCATATCGATCGCCCGGCTAGTTCGTATCAGGTCGAATAAGGTGTTTTAGGTACCCAAAAAAAACGCCTTATAATCTGGAAGGGAGGTCATGACGTGACCGCCCACAGTACTAAATCACGTTACATGGACCGACTATAATCATGAGACAGATTACGATTATAATTCAGTTCAGATCAGAGGCGGCGCCAGGACCTTCGGAACCAGAAGTAAAGCATCGACCGCTTCTGATCTCGCCGACAATGGCGACGTCGCACAGCCACGGAGGGGACCGGCTGAGCGATCTCCCAGACAGCGCGCTCGTCCGCGTCCTCTCCCACCTGGCATCCGACGAGGCCGTGCGCAGCAGCGCGCTCTCGCGCCGGTGGCTCGACGTCTACGAAGCCGTCCCCGTCGTCAACCTCGTCGACACCAAGAAGAGCGACCGGTACGGCCGTGGCGTGGGCGGCCTCAAGGTCTGCTTCGACCACCAGGTGACGAGCGCCATCCTCTCCAAGGGGATGACGACGCCCATCCGCACCTTCCGCCTCAGCGTCTTGCAGCCACCCTACAAACTGCTCAACCAGTGGATCGGCACCATCGTCACCTCGGGCGTCCAGGACCTCGACGTCATGCTCAGATACAGGGACACCAACATGCCCACGCTCTGCCCATTGTTAGCCTCTGCGGAGCTGGACGAAAACGAAACGGCAGGGTCGTACACCAAGACGCAGCGCCAGATCTTCGGCTGCACCACGCTCCGCCGCCTGCGCCTCAAGAACTGGACGCTTGATCTGCCGCCTACTATGGTCATGGAATCGCTGGAGACCCTCTGCCTCGCGAGGATCATGGACCCAGACGGGTTGTTGCAGCAGCTGCTCTCGAGCTGCCCGCGCCTCGTCGACCTGACGCTGCAGGAGTGCCCCAGCATCAAGGAGATATCCGTGCCAAGCCCCTGCCTCCGGAGCTTCGCCATGATCTGCTGCCACAACGCCAGCAGCGTCGAGCTGCACACCACCTGTCTGCAGTCGCTGCACTACAAAGGCGGCCTCCCTCCTCGCAAGTCATCGTTCTTCACGGTTGCAAACTATCAAGGGATCAAGGCAGCGACGATTGAAATCTGCAAAAATCTGTGCAGCAAAGGATCAGGTGAAGTTGCTCCGTTGACTGGACTCATCAGACGGTGCCGCAAGCTGACGTACCTTCACCTTTCCTTGCACCCATCAATGGCTTACTACAACAGCATGTTCACAAGCGTCATGCGTGACCTGCGCAGCCTCACGCACCTGAGCCTGCAGGGATGCTTGCCCACCGATCACGCCGTCCGGTCGGTCTCTGCATTGCTTGTGAACACCAGAAACCTGGAAGTGTTGTCGCTGTTTCCTCTGAAAGGGACATCATCCGATTTTTCTGATGCCGAATCAGATACCGATTCAGATGTTGAGTTGGATGCTGATCCAGATGATGGAACAGATACCGATGCAGATGCCTCATCATATGGCGGCGTTCCATATGGCGAATCAGATACTGAGCCAGATGTCGAATCAGATACCAAGCCAAAGGACAGTGCTGTCAACAATGCCATCGAGTATAGCAGCCGGATACCCGAAAGTCTGTGGCGTACGTATGTCAGATGCTTGGATCGCAGTGTGAGAAGAATCAACATTGGAAACTACAAAGGACGGCCTCTTGAAAAGATGCTTGCAAGGTTTCTGCTCTCCAGGGCTGCAGCGCTTGAGGAATTCTCGGTTACATTGGCAGCTGGACTTTATCCACAGAAGGATGAGATTGGATATGAGCTAGCATCCTGGCGATGGAATCGCTGCACCAGAGTAACTTGTAAGCTACGGCAAAAATATTAGAAAGTTGCTTGTACATGTCAAATATAAAAATATTTTTTTTGCTATGCCTTTAACTATATGAAATATAGTAGAGGTGTTTTTGTTTTTCTCTGTTAAATTTACTTTCTTTCTGGGTCTATAGTCGAATGGCATAACTCAATTACACTAACGAGCAATTAATGTTGGACACAGCATGTTCCTACGTTGCAGAAAGTAGATAAATCTAGAATTAAAAAAAAGGTAAACACAATGCAGCAATCGAAGGGCAGATAACCCTAGTAAAATAAACCATATAACACAATACATCTGACAAAGTAAAAAAATACATGTGCTAGCAAAATATTCTCATGGGTTGCAATGCGATTGAGAAAACTCTATATGCACTATTGAGTTGGCAAATGAACGGCAATTTATTCAGAAAGATCATAATTTGCAGCTAGATTAAGCTGCTTCAAAAACTCTAGGATGTGCAGTTAGGATTGTCGTATTTGATGTTCAAAATCAGCACTATCTGAGAAATACTGGTAACTTTAGCGAGAACACATTCACATACTGTTGAGATCTGTTCCTGGAAGCAAGAGTTATGTGCAAAAACAAACAAACAAAACAAACAAACAAAACAAAACACGGAAAATCTAACATGGAATGACACGTGATGAAAATATTGCAATAAAGAGCCGTATGCATCGATTGATGCAGAGGCAGGGGATGCCCGATTTCGAGAAAAAAACATGATGAAAATATTGAGCGGACAACACATGCAAGGTTCAGATCACTAAGTAGAAGGGAATTAGCATGCCGAGAAGGCAACTCCCCTGGAATTATGCTATTTGTCACAACAGCATCCTAGTGGCAATTCTTTGCATTGCCTATATACTCTGCAGACTGTCCATTCTGCTTCAGGAGATGCACCCTCATCAATATGATGACTCGCCAAAGCTTGTGAGGGTTTATCTAATCAAACTTCTGTGGAAAAATAATTAAGTTCAAACATGCCATATTGAACAATAATTTGAATTTAGATTGAGTAGAGATTTGGTGCACATACACACCAGTGATCTTGTTTTTTCTTTAAAATTAAAAATCACATTTCAAAGTTTCAAAAAATGCTGAAAAAAATCATGATGTAGCCAGTAATGTATCCCACAAACATGCAGACTTTCAATTAGAAATAATGCGTATTTTGGGATACACAAAAATGACAAAAGTGTGGATCTGTGTATAGTGATTTCAAATCTCTAAAAAAAGTCAGACTTTGTCATTTTTCTGTAGCTTAGAGTACAAAACATTTAGAATTGAGATTTTACATGTTCGTGGGATATATAGTTATCTACTTTTAGAATTTTGTTTCATAATTTTATAAAACGTGTAAATTTAATTTTCATTTTTTTAATATGCCAAGAGCACTGGTGTCCAGGAGCCAAAATGACTTTCTGATTTAGATTTGCGATATTTTTGAAACGAAAATCAAGTCTCTACTGCAGAGAAATTTTCAAAAGCTTGTTTAAAACTGCGTATGGCATTAACATTCTCCACCTAGTACTATTCGTCTTGCCAAGACCAATTTTTATCAACACCGACTATTCCCATATGCGGAAAGAACATGTTCTTAGATGCAATCAAACATGCAATTAGCAGAATAACAGGAGGCACGATTAGTTTTAGAAAAAAATGTTTTTCTTATCTCTATTCTGTTATAGTATAGCGAATATGGAATTGCTCCTATATTTTTGTACTTCATACTGATCTACTGAGCACAACAGGGCATCAGAAATTCTCAACCACATTCTCGTCGTGTGCTGCTGGCCCTTGTCTCCGTACATATCATGACTACCAAACCAGTCATACGTGATGATGACAATTAGTTGTTATCACACCGCTGTTCAGTATCAGTTTTACCTGAAAGTGTATTCTAAAGTAATAAATGGATCAAGCTATTGTAAAATTAATGATTTGTTTGATCGTCTAGCAAACCAACTTCAAACTTCAGAGTACAGAATAGTACTCACCATCTAACATGTTCCCAACATACCCAGCCAATTAGAAATTGTTTCGGGGCAGAACAGGTTACGAAATGTTCAAGACTATAGGAATGGAATAGGTAACTCTCGGTTAACATGTGCATACATAAATTGGACATGTGTAAGAAAGGAAGCATCAGTATTGTGTGAATTTATCGTGGGAATAAACATGGCATCGACTACAGATTAATGCAAGCGCATTGCTTCTCCTACTTCACCAAATATGCAAAACTAAGGTGTAACTAGCACAATACCCATGCGTTGCTATGACGGTCTATAAAAGGACGATAATTTTTTACTACAGTATTTGAATTGAAGTGCAGCAAACATACAAACAAATCTGATTCGTTCAGAAGACATCAATGCTAGATCATCTGAGTCTATAACATACAAATTTGCATGATAAGAACGTCTGAAGACATGCCTCACTGCAACAATCTTCGTAAACAAAACATGTATGTACCCAGCCATGTGTTGTTCGGTTACCCTAATTAGGTTTACCATTACCAAAAAAAGAAACAATTCTAGGTATTCAGTTTTCATTTTGAGTTGATAATTCTCATAGGGCATCCATATGCATGCAAGTATTGTCATTAAAAAAATGAATACCGATATCTAGGTATTTGGGACCTTTGGACGTATGTATCCAGTACCCCAAACTGAAAGTTAGTGTGGCTCTATCAGTACCTTCACATGTTGTCACACATTCACTTAATGAAAATGAGATGAAGGATTATAACTTGTACATCTAGATGAATTCTTACTGTCAGCTTCAGTAAGATTGTAATCTGCCGACCTTCATCTCATGGTAAAAATAACAAAAGCAAGGTCATTTTTCTTTTATTTTCTAAAAGAGAATCAGCAAAGGATGAAAAAGAGAGCATCTAGCCTAAGTAACAAGTATCTTCAGTATGTCTCCTAACCTGAAGCGAAGGTGCTAACTGCTAGGGAACTATGGCACCGACGCCGTAGAGGAGACCGGACCATTCTCCTTTGGAATTTTCAATCTGGGACACAAGAACACACCATGGAGGCATGCATCATGGTCGGACCCATCGATTGCGCTATGCAAACTAAAAAAAGAGTACGACAAAATCCTCCCTGCTGCAACCAGACAGGAAATGGAGCATTCGGACTTCGGAGCTTACCGTGATGCCGTCGTAGCAGAGGAGACAGAGCAGCGCGGACCGGGGTATCCGTGGCCGGCAGAGAGGACGGAGGGGCCGCAGTCAAACTGTTGGAGCTCGTCGAAGGGGGAGGTGGCCCTACGCAGCGCAGCGCCGCAGCCCATGGGGAGGCTGGAATTGGCCTTCTCCACGGCGTCCACGGACTGACGGACAGGAATCGCGCGCATTGTGTCCTGCTCCCGGCTGTTGGACTGGATCGGCGGCCGCCGGATCTAATTTCGGCAAGATGGCAGGGGTGGGCGGGCGACGCTGGATGAGGAGATTCGGCGTCCACCGGGGGCAACTGGCGAGGAGGGAATTGCCGTCGCCGGGGAATGCGCGGCTTGCCAGGAAGTAGAGTGTTGTAGGATCGAAATAATCGTGACCGAGAAATGTTAGTCCCACGCATCGACATCCAGTGCATGTTTATACCATCGAATTTACTTTCTTTTGCGAAATGTAGTACAGCCGTAGCGTTCAGATATACGCACATACGCTCACCTCTATAAAAGCATCTACGCACATCCTACTTCTACGAGTATCTTCGAGAGACTGCGTCAAAAAAACTATCCAACAGATCTTGAGATTGAGGAAATTCTGTTAAGTTCATTTAGTTTTGTTAAGTTTTAAAAATCGGAAACTAATTGACGCGTAACGGAATTTAATGACAGGGGAAATCCCGTGTACGGAACAAACATCACTCTCGATCGTGACCTATTTTTGTCTGCCTACGTGCATCCTCTCCCTATAAAAAAACAAATTTGGTACGCACATAAATCTACCCCCAACAAGCCTAGCGCACAAAACTCACACGATCTACCGCCACCACCGTTGGCCGACTAGAGCATCGACAAGAGATCTCGCTGGCTTGCCGAACACGACTTCCGATTGACGACCAATGTTTGCAGCAATGTGGGCCTTCTATCGTTGCCATGATAATGATAGTACCATGAGGGGTTTTCACGGCTAGGGTTTATGGTGGAACTAGAAGACGGGATTGATGGTGCTCCGGTGATGGCGCTAGACAATCTTGCTGAGCGTTGTTGTGAAAACGGTTGGGAAACCCCAAGAGGAAGGTGTGTGATACGTCTCAAACATATCTATAATTTCTTATGTTCCATGCTAGTTTTATGACAATACTCACATGTTTTATATACACTTTACATCATTTTGATGCATTTTCCGACGCTAACCTATTAACAAGATGCCGAAGCGCCAGTTCCTGTTTTCTGCTGTTTTTGGTTTCAGAAATCTTACATAGGAAATATTCTCGGAATTGGACGAAACAAAAGCCCACGGTCTTATTTTGCACGGAGCCTTCCAGAACACCGAAGGAGAGACGGAGAGGGGCCAAGGTGGCCCCACACCCTAGGGCGGCGCGGCCAGGAGGGGGCGCGCCGGCCTGTGGGGTGGGCCCCTCGGGCGCCCTCCGACTCTGCCCCTTCGCATATTTATTCTCCCCGTCGGGAAAACCCTAGTACCGAGAGCCACGATACGAGAAAACATATTGTGACGCCGTCGCCACCAATCCCATCTCGGGGGATTCAGGAGATCGCCTCCGGCACCCTGCCGGAGAGGGAATCATCACCGGAGGACTCTACATCATCATGCCCGCCTCCGGATTGATGCGTGAGTAGTTCATCCTTGGACTATGGGTCCATAGCAGTAGCTAGATGGTTGTCTTCTCCTCTTGTGCTATCATGTTTAGATCTTGTGAGCTGCCTATCATGATCAAGATCGTCTATTTGTAATGCTACATGTTGTGTTTGTTGGGATCCGATGAATATGGAATACTATGTCAAGTTGATTATTGATCTATCATATATGTGTTGTTTATGATCTTGCATGCTCTCCGTTGCTAGTAGAGGCTCTGGCCAAGTTGATACTTGTGACTCCAAGAGGGGTATTTATGCTCGATAGTGGGTTCATGCCTCCATTGAATCTAGGACAAAAACAGAAAGTTCTAAGGTTGTGGATGTGATGTTGCCACTAGGGATAAAACATCAATGCTTTGTCTAAGGATATTTGTGTTGATTACAATTCGCACAGTACTTAATGCAATTGTCTGTTGTTTGCAACTTAATACTGGAAGGGGTGCGGATGCTAACCCGAAGGTGGACTTTTTACGCATAGATGCATGCTGGATAGCGGTCTATGTTATTTGTCGTAATGCCCTAAGTAAATCTCATATTAGTCATCATGATATGTATGTGCATTGTTATGCCCTCTCTATTTGTCAATTGCCCAACTGTAATTTGTTCACCCAACATGCTATTTATCTTATTGGAGAGACGCCACTAGTGAACTGTGGACCCCGGTCCATTCTTTTACATCTGAAATACAATCTACTGCAATCTCCGTTCTCTGTTGTTCTTCGCAAGCAAACATCATTCTCCACACCATACGTTTAATCCTTTGTTTACAGCAAGCCGGTGAGATTGACAACCTCACTGTTAAGTTGGGGCAAAGTATTTTGATTGTGTTGTGCAGGTTCCACGTTGGCGCCGGAATCCCTGGTGTTGCGCCGCACTACACTCCTTCAACAACAACCTTCACGCGGCATTCATCTCCTACTGGTTCCATAAACCTTGGTTTATTACTGAGGGAAACTTGCTGTTGTACGCATCGCACCTTCCTCTTGGGGTTCCCAACGGGCGTGTGCTTCACGCGTCATCAGTGTGATGAGCACAGCAGGTAGTTTTCCCTCGGTACGAAACCAATGTTTAATCGACCAGTATGAGAAAGGAGTGATTTCTAAAGGTGTTGCTAGCTGACTAGTGGCAGGATGCACTACCGGCATCAGCAACAACGTGGAATCTACACACAACAAAACCAAAATACTTTGCCCCAACTTGCAGTGAGGTTGTCAATCTCACCGGTTTACTGAACACAAAGGATTAGACGTATCGAGTGAAAAGAGATGTTTGCAGTAATTAAAGAGAACATGAATTGCAGTAAGTAAAAAAGAACATGATTGCAGTGGTTGAATTTATCAGTGTAAAGAAAATGACCGGGGTCCACAGTTCACTAGAGGTGTCTCTCCATAAAGATAAATAGCATGTTGGGTGAACAAATTATAGCTGGGCAATTGATAGAATATCAACCATACATGACAAGATGATTACTATGAGATTTGATTGGGCATTACAACATAATACATAGACCGTAATCCAACTGCGTCTATGACTAATAATACACCTTCCGGTTATTGTCCGAACCCCTTTCAGTATGAAGTTGCAAGTAACAGATTATCGCATTAAGCAATGTGTGTAAAGTAAACAATAGAATTACCCTTCAATTCGATGAAACATTTTTGTTTTCTCCCTACTAGCAACAACACATCTACAATCTTAGAAGTTAATGTCACTCTCCCAAATTACTAGAGGCATGAACCTACTATCGAGCATAAATACCCCCTCTTGGAGTCACAAACATCTACTTGGCCAGAGTATCTAGTAGAAATGGAGAGCATGCAAGATCACAAATAACATATGACATGAATATATAATCGACCTCAACATAGTATACAATATTCATCGGATCTCGGCAAACAAAACATGCAGGATTACATAAGGATGATCTTGATCATGTAGGGAAGCTCACAAGATCTATACATGAAGCACAAATTGGAGAAGACAACCATCTAGCTACTGATATGGACTCATAGTCCAAGGATGAACTACTCACGCATCACTTCGGAGGCGGGCATGGTGATGTAGATTTCTCCGGCGATGATTTCCCCCTCCGGCAGGGTGCCGGCAAGAGCTTCAGAACCCCCCGAGATGGGTTCTGCGATGGTGGACGTGACGAAACTTTTCGTGGATGGAGGCTCTCTAGGGTTTTTCCGAGAACATATATAAATAGGCGGAGGATTTAGGTCGGTGGGGTGCCTGGGGGCCCACACCATGCCTTTGCGCGGGCCCAGGCTTGGCGCGCGCCAAGGGCAGGTGTGGCCGCCTTGTGGCGCCTCTTCGACCCCCCTCTGGGCTTCGTCTTCATTTCGGTAAAATATTGACTTCGGCATTTGTTTCTTCAATTCTGAGAATATTTTCTATACAACTTTTCTGAAATACAAAAACCGCAGAAAACAGGGAGCTTGCACTATGGCATCTTGTTAATAGGTTAGTGTCGAAAATCATATAAAAGTGCATCGAAGTGTAAGCAAAAGATATATGAATTAATGTAAAACAAGCATGGAACATCAGAAATTATAGATACGTTTGAGACGTATCACGGATGCGTAGGATGGTGTGACTTGGAGATTCACTCATGTCCATGTCCTCTTGATTTAGAATCTCCACATATCGTGCTATAATTCACTATAACAACACAAGGTTACAATGATATGTATTGATATTTCTTGTGTTCCTGAAGGCGTACGCTAGGCCGATTTATAAAAACGCCAGGACCTATGGTTTGCTAGAGGTAAATACGTAACCGATTACAGGGTCCTAGTCTATGTCGGCAAGTATGTCTTGTCTTGTACAACAAGCCTTCCTTCTTCTTGAACTTTCCTGGATCTGGCCTGGTAATTAGTTGGTTTGGCCTCCATCTTCTAGCAACTAGACCACCCCGCTATCTTGACAGCTTCACCAACCAAATGGGCCATTCGGGCTTACTAGGTTAAACCCTTGTCATGGTTTACCATTTTGCATACACCTTCGTCAGTAGATCCGGTGACCATGGCTGGCAACACGACTTCCTATCGCTCGTAGCATCATCGCATGATCCTTGCAGTACCGCCGCTTCTCTTTATAGCACCGCTGCCCGCCAATGGAAGCAACTCAATTGTTTACTCTTTGAAGCACCGGCGGCCACCATTGGTAGCACTATTTGCATGCCTTTGTAGCACCGCCAAAAAGCATTGCTGACTTTCCCTCGTAGCATCGACATCTTGGCCTCAAAGCAAGGTCGGCTCTCCCTCGTGGTTGCCCCCACCACTTGCAGCATCTGCTCCAGTCACCACCAGCGGTAGCACTGCCCCGCATAATAGAACTTCTTCCCTGGCTTCTTGAAGTTGTCGTTTCCTTGGGGCACTACACGATTTTCCCCCGATGCGTCACCATGCTCGCAGGATCGCCGGAGATAGAGATGGAGGGGAGACCAACGACAAAGAGAGGGAGGGATATGGGGCGGAATTACGTTGCTAGGACTAGGGCAACGTGAATGGAGGGGTGGGTTCTTGGATGGTGACCTAAGTGGAGCTAGTCAATGGCGGATGAAAGCACGAGATTGAAAATAAGAAGGGAAAAGGAAGGGTGGAGAAGAAGGACCAAGTATATAAGGCTCATGGTGGACCCCACTCCCTCATTGTCTCAGCGGACGAGTGGCGCACACACGAGCAGGATGGCGCAAGCGTCGAATCTCCAGGGGGATTAAAGTGTTTCCCGTTTTTATTGCATTGACGAGAGTATAAAAGACATGAATACAAATAAAAATAAAACTGAACAATTCAATTGAATTCAAAAATGTGGGAGGAGGAAGTGAACAAACAATTACTGTTTAGTTTGTTGGGAAGAGGAAGACGGAATACGGGATAAGGGAGATCAATGCCAATGGCGACCAGCAACCGGCACCCCTAGGACTCATGATGTCAAAAATGGGTCCTCTAACGTATGATACCCTGATCAAGAATCAAAGGCTCTAGCTAGCTGGCGATGGCCATAGAAAACCCCATCCGTCAAGATAGACATGTGTGTGATATCCCGTTGCATTATAAGACTCGTGTGTTCAAAGGGTCATGCATGCCACTAAGGCTAGCGGGGATGGGGTCAAGTATTTGACAGTTATGGAGACGGAACTAGGAGGTAGAAAACTTTGTCTTTTTATGCAAGGAAGCTAATGGGGCAAAAGAGGAATGTGGCCTCATCACGGAAAAGTGACTGCAGTGCTCATGAGGACTATATATGTCCATATTATGTTTTAATTAAGGTATGAATTATGGGCACAAGGTGATGTGCCCATGAACATGGTAAAATTTTGCCAACTATTTTGACAACTCAAATTTCCCAAATAATTACTAAATCAACTCTTATAGTTTCAGTGCAGCTATGTACGTTAGCACTCATATGTTTTGAAATCAGCCTACCATTGTACTCACCATGTGTTGCATTGGCCTATTTTAGACATTGTAGCTTGCTTTTTTCATGTGTTTTGGACTAAATTAGTTCAGTTGATGTAGTTTTTTCTTTTATGCAATGCACTATGTTGCTTTTTATTAGTGTTGCATCTTACTATTGAGATGAGTGGTGACTTCGGCTACTATTATCTTTGTTTATCAATCTTCAAATTGGTAAATTAGTCAATAGGAAGTGCGCCCCGCTAGCACACTTCATGTTTCTAGTAAGAGTTGTTGTTGCTTGTTTGGTCATTAGATCAGTGGTCGTTCATCTGTTGCTTGGTACCTCAAAATGAGATACCATAGGCTTTTAATATCTGCTCTGTCAAGAAACCTTGGTTCAATACAGGCTTCTTTCCTCCTAAAAAAGGCTTCTTTTGGACCTTATCCTGAAAGAGGCCAACAATTCTTCTGTGTAAAAGCTTTTATTCACTGGTCCTTCGCTACAAGCAATTCCATTAGTCCAAGCGGTAATACAAAATAAGAAATTATGGTCGTAGACTCGCTCACCTCTAGCTCTTTTTCTTTGTGACGACCCGATGGTTTTTTGAAATTATTCATCTAGAAATAAATCTATCTTCTCATGTGTGTGTAGCTACAATGGGATCCGACCTTTTAAATATCAGGAAATGCAGCTAAGTTTGGCCTCAAAAGAAACATATTTGTAGGCTGAAGTTGGCTTACTTAATTCATTTGAGCTCCCCCTTAGATAGTTTTCTAATTTGTTCCTTTTTGTAGCTTGATAATTCAAGAACAAAAACATGTATACTTCCTCGATTTTTTAATTTTTTTGATGGCATTGAAGAGTGGATACATGGATACTTCATGCGGATGGATATTTTCACGGCAGTGCGGGAAAAATTTCACAATTTATGTGACGAATCTAGAACAGTTAGTAAGGTTCCAAGGAGGCTTCAACTTTATAAGGGAGAAGCCGGGAGGAAAGATGTGACTAAGACCAAGTCAACCGATGTCACTATCGCCTCTTCCCCTTGATCTTCTTCTCCACCTTCGATGAGTGCTCCTCCTCTGCACCTTCTGGCAAGCCGCACCTCCCCTGCAACCACCGCACCACCCCTCCTCCTCCATCGTGGCTAGCACGTTGTTGTGAATCCTCACCGCCCCGCCCTGCCCCGAGCTCCTCCACTGCCGTTCCACCGCCGCCTGTCAATCCCTCTAAGCCAGATCTTCTTCTTGGAGTCGGCCACCTAAGACCTCACACCGGCTAAGAATCCTCCTTCGACGAGCTGGGTTGGCATGTTCTCTCAATATCTCTCTTTTCTATCGTGCGACATGTGAGTGAGTGAGAGGTTGCTATTGAGAAGAAGAGTTGGGGAAGAGATAAGACTAGGTGGAGCCTAGTTATTGGAATAATTGCACAAAATTCTAACAAAAGTTAAATTGGCCGAACACTAATCTAAATCTTAGCTAGCCGAAAATAAGCAGATCGATCTAGTTTTATTATTGAAAATAGCATAAATTTGCTTCAAAAATAGCATAAATCACTTATAGCCAAAACCCATAACTTGACAAGCAGACATAAAACAAAGGTCAATACCATATCCGAGCAACCACCAACATGGGCACCCCCTACAAAGCCCCGACGTCCGGTTCAACGGAACCGCTGGCTCCACCGTTCATGGCCGCCGTCGCTAGCTCCCACGCCTCCAGCTTGGAGACCTTCACGGCACATGTCCCTTTGTTGAACACGTACAGTCGGCTGCTACTCGTCGCCACGTGCTCCGGGTACACGCGGGCCGTCATGCAAGTCCTCCCGCCGTCGCCGAAACTCTCCACCACCGTGTGATCGATCTACATTTGATTGTACATGACGTGTTAATCATCTCAGCTCATTTGGTACCGTGTCAATGTACGAAACATGTTTTGTTTGCCTTGGTATTTTTCTACCCCCTCCGTCCCAATAGAGGTGACGCACTTGTCTTGCGTATCTAAACTTTGACCGCTAATTTGATAAGTTAGATATTTGTCAGTTGTTACAAAAAATTATACCATTAGAAATTTTATTCAAATACAAATCCAATGGTCTAACATGCATAACATATAATTAATATTTGGTTAACCAAATCAATAGTGTGCGCCGTTTAAATTGGGATAGATGGAGTAGGGGTTCAACTCACGAGTGTTCTGAGCGACAAGAGCTTGTCCTTCTCCACGTCCACGTCCAGAAATGCTCCGTAGGATGTCTTGTGTACCCCTTGTTTCGTAGATGACCTGTGCATTTTTCAGGTTTGCAAAAAAATGTTCAGCGATCGTGACATTTCTTTACCTAGATGTCTGCAAAAACTAGCATCTGTAACATTGTAATATCTCTTCTTCAAAGAAAAGGTTCAATGATGCTTACTTTGTGAGGTCGGTGCACATGAGGACCTTGTACGTGTCCAGGTGCCTGAACACCCTGAAGAACACAGCCGTGTGCTCCTCCAGGTCGGCGGAGGCCATGACGAGCAGCCCGAACGGGCCGACTCCACCGTGCACGGACGCACCCTTCTCTGCGCAGAGCCCCCGCGGATCCAGCAGCCATTTCGGGTCCAATGTCTCGGCCTCCTCGAGGTTTGGGATCTCGAAGACGACCTCCACGTCCGCTTGGGAGCTCACGATCCCGGCGATCTCCTTCGTGCCGCCGGCCTCCACCTCCGTCGCCCACTGCAGGCCGACCCGCTTCCTCCGAAGTGTTTCGATCTCCTCCACGGGCCACTGCACCA
This sequence comes from Lolium rigidum, assembly GCF_022539505.1. Lineage (NCBI taxonomy): Eukaryota > Viridiplantae > Streptophyta > Magnoliopsida > Poales > Poaceae > Lolium > Lolium rigidum. The sequence continues at coordinate 14,504,154 of NC_061514.1, read as the reverse complement.
GCCGCTTCCCGTCGGCGTCCAGCCCCATCGCCCTCGGGAACGCCTGGAGACCGGCCCAGCCTCTGGCAACGCCACCGCCGTCCGTCTCGTCGACCCACGCCCACAACACGCGCCGCTTCTTGCGCGCGTCGTAGAAGGACTTGGACGCGTAGAGGTGGCCGTGGTCGAACCGGCGCCAGTTCCTACAGTCGACGCCAAGCTCGGGCTCCGCCGCCACGAAGGTGTCCGTCTCGTCGTCGTACCGCCCCACCATGTAGTGGTCCTCCCTAGCCAGGTCACTGAGCTTGAGCACGTGCGTCACCCCCGGGCCGCTCGGAGTCGACGCATCGAGCCCCTCCGTGCCTTGCTCCGCCACCGGGAACAGGTCGGGGCACTCGAGCTCAGGGATGTCCCGCGAGCTAACGTGCAGCGGCACAGCGTTGCGCTCCCAGCGAAGGAAGTCGGCGCTCCGGAAGACGAGTATCGAGCCCAGGCCGCCGACCTCTGCTCCGACGCCGACTCGCCACAGGCCGTCGCGGCCGCGCCACGCCTCCGTCGGGTCGCGGAAGTTGTTGCGGGTGACGTCCGCAGGGATGGGGATGACCGGGTTGCAGCTGGGCTTCTCCCACTCGCGGAGGAGCGGGTCGGAGGGGTCCTTTGCGAAGGCTACGTTTTGGACCTGCGCCCTGTCGGTGTCGAGGCCGGTGTAGAGGATGGCCGGCCGGCCGCCAGGGAGGACGGTGGCGGAGCCTGAATAGCAACCGTTGACGTCGAACGGGGCTGTGGGATTGATTGCATTCTCGAGGGCGGCCCAGTTCACGAGGTCGCCGGAGACGGAATGGCCCCACGAGAGCTTGCCGTCGCCCCAGGTGGCGTCGCGGGGATTGTACTGGTAGAAGAAGTGGTAGATGCCGTTGTGGTACATTGGCCCTGCCGGCATAACGGGAAACAACCGTCAGTCTGTCACTTCTGCCAATAATCTTACAGCAACCAAGATGGATTACTAGCTGATTAAAACAACATTGTTCCACAGTAGCATCATCTGCTAATTAAACTGTTGATTAGCATTATCGACAGTATGTAGGGAGAAAAGGGACCGAGAAGAAAGAGAGAACAAATGTACCATTGGGATCATTTTGCCAATTCTTCGCAGGTTGGAAGTGGTACGCGGTTCGGCCATTGCTCGGGTGCTCGATTCCATTCATGGCGCGAATCAGAGAGGAAGACGAAGCTGTTGTTGGATGGATTGCAAATTGCACAGGACTTCAGGGCAAGTTATAGTCGTCCACTTCTCCAAGCTTAATGCAAGTCAATGAGACTTGCATCCATATGGACAATAATTTAGTTCTTAAATTTGGGTTGAAGATCGCAGAAGATACCAAACAAAGTACTTGCTGTCGAAGCACACGACTTTGCCTCCATATGGGCAATGATGTAGCTTAAGATTTTGGTTTAGCGATCACAGAAAAGATCAAGCAATGTGCTCGCTGTCTTGGCGTCAAAAATATAAATTCAAGTCAACAAGACGTGCGTCTTTGAAAATCTTATATACATTTCTGCTAGACGCGCTTACCACTGGCTGACTAGGACGAGTGCTAATCAGATAAGATGCTTAGTTAAGAAGTTGTTTACTTAGATGCCACAGAACAACCTACCATGCGAACTTTGCCATCGGAAGATTATTTTCTTTACCTCGTCAGAGGGCGGGAGCTCCCGCATTGCATTATAAGAAAAAGGAAATGATCCAGCTAATAAGAAAAATCAGACCCGAAGACCATACATGCACGGTTAATTAAGGCAAACCGGCGAAGACTGCACAGTCGCACACCATACACCGGTATACAAATCAAGGCACATCGTCCGATCCAGATACAAGAGTCCCTAGACCCAAGACCATCGGAAACACCTCGTATCTAGCCGAACCAACACCTGCAACCTCGAGGGCATTCACGCGAAAGACCACATGACCGTGACTAAGCATTGATCTCTACCAACTCTCGAACAGCCTGGTTATCACCGGCGTGATAGGCTTCTTAGACATCCGCGGATAGGTCTTCATTTTCTCTTGCACCTCTTCCTCGGAGCCTCTCTTAGAAGTCGGTTCCTTTGGCCGATCTCCAAAAGACTCGGTCAACCAATGCTCATCGCTCTTGGCTGTCGGGATGCTGCAATCAGTGTTCTTCTTTTCAAGACGTCCACTACGCCTCCCGACACAGGTGGACTCCCCCTCAAGCTGCACAAGGATCGGTGCAACAAGCAACGAAAACGGCCCAATGCTGCAGAAACTGCTCAAGTACTCATCCAACAAGGTGGACTATGTTGGGCCCGGCGGCATGCCATTGCCACCAATCGGAGAGCTCCAATCCATTGCCCAAAGGCATAGACATAACAACCTTGGCATGCTCCTTCACGCCTTCAAGCGCCATCTGGGGCAAGACACCATCCAAACCAGGGAGAACATCTGAGGCATGCGTCCTCACATCCAACTCAGACGAACAGCCAGCCACAATGTCTGCATCCATTTCCTCACCATCTACGACACTGAAAGGCCCAGATTCCTCATGCTCGCCCGTCACCGAGGAATTGGCTAGAACAAGGCTGCCACCAAGGGCTTCCATAGGATCCCAAATTCTTGAGACCTGATCAGTCCACCCATGCACAACAACAACAACCAAGTCACGAAGAGGTTGGAACAGCTCCTCCAAACAAGCAGAGAACAACGCCTGCAACTTGATGGCCGGAGAAGGGGATGGCTTCTGCTAAGCCTCGGAGGAAGGAGTCCGTTAAGTGGAGGACCTTCGGCCTCTGCTTCTGATGCTTGGCTTCAAACCACTTCGTTGTTGAATGCAAAGGCTCTGTCCGGTGCTTAAGTTGCGGACACTCCGGCCATCGCTACTGCGAATGCAAGGCGCGCCACACTCCTGGTCAGGCTCCTCACCACCGCCAGGCTCGCCCCCAGTGCCTCCTGGTTGTCCAAGTGGCATGCCTGCTTGCCAAGCGCCACTCCCTTGCAACGGTTCGCAGCCGGCCCATCGTCCTCCTCGCTCCTGGGCAGCGGTTGCTGCCCAACATGGGGACTCCGCGGCTGATCCTGGTGCATCGGCAGCTGATCCGAGCGTGGTTGCGGCTGTTTCTGGGTCGCTCCAGCCTCTCCTTGCAGATCGGAAGATTTCTCTCAAACTGTTCAGATACAATCTCTTACTCTAGCACTATCCAAACTTAGATACAATCTCCCCACCTGTTTAGAATCATCTCCTCTATGGATCCACGTTCATGTGCGAATATTCGGTAAAATAAACCTAGAAAATTATCATCTTGTAATCCTCTGTAGGTTTAATGGATACATGAGGAATCAACACATACCAAAGTAAGCAACATGTATCCTTCAGTGCTGCTAAACCCTTGAAACATATTCAGTGTTGTCAAAACCCTTGCATATTAATGCACAACTATGGTGATTACGTGCTAGGTACACAACATGGTAGAACACAGGTACAAGATAAACATGAGACATCACTATTTCAGAATGATCTCAACATAGGGAAATTATTCCATGGTTGGTTAAATGTCGGTAGCGTATTAATTTTGACTCTCTAGGTTTTGGAAAAAACATGACAAAAGAGGTCCAAGCACATGCATGCAAACATGTTCCTACAATCAAAAAATGCACAAGAAATGTTATTTCATCATCATTTTCATGCATTCAACCTGGTTCGAGTTGCCACATGATACCTTCAGTGTGACTTAAATTTTTTTATGTTAACAAATAATTATTTTGGTAAACTTTAAATCTAGAACTGACAGATAATATCTGTGAACAACATGCGTTGACAGTGAAACTCACTTGTTTTGGTTTTGCGTCCAAATCATAAATTAAACTATGCAGATGCTTCATGCCATTTTGACCACGACCAGTACATGTATTGCGAGTACAAGAAAAAAAGATCAGTACTAATAAGAAGACCACCACATTTTGTTAGAAACTAAAAATCAGAATATTCATGCATCTAAAATGCATCTACGTTTTGTGTAGTTTATTATGCCATATTCCATCATTATTCATTCATATAAGGTGTTATAATCATGATTTATAATGATTATAGGGATTTTTGTGTAAGGACCTTTTTTATTTGTATCATAACCCAGTAGGGCAGAAAAACATTGTTTTCGTATTTTTAATTTTCAGGGACCTTCGCTAATTCAGAAGGACCTAGGATTTTTTCTACACTATTATTTTACTAAGAATAAAGTCACTGACCACTTCAATCTCACCCATGACATGACTGATACCCTGTCACGCCATGGGCCCACTTGCGCCCTCGTGGTGCCGTTGCCTTCCAGCTTTGCGTCGATCTCTTCTTCTTGACCTAAAACCTTCTATGAATGGGTCCCAATCGCGATCTTGAAGCACGACAAACCACGAAACAGAAATACGGATCAGAGGTTGGTGTTATTATATCTTTGTGTTTATGATAAATATTTGCATCCCATGCTATAATTGTATTAACCGAAAACATTAATACTTGTGTGTTATGTAAACATGAAAGAGTCCCTAGTAAGCCTCTTGTTAAGCTAGCTTGTTGATTAATAGGTGAACATGGTTTCCTGATCATGAATATTGGATGTTGTTAATAACAAGGTTATGCCATTAGGAGAACAATATAATGGACACACACTCATAATAAGCGTAGCATAAGATCAAGTCATTAAGTTCGTCTTGCTATAAGCTTTCGATAAATAGTAACATAATCCTTCGATCATGAGATCATGTAAATCACTTACACGGGATGGGTACTTTGATTACATCAAATGCCACTTCATAAATGGGTGGTTATAAAGATGGGATTAAGTATTCGGAAAGTATGAGTTGAGGCATGATACGTCTCCGACGTATCGATAATTTCTTATGTTCCATGCTACTTTATTGATGATACCTACATGTTTTATACACATTATATGTCATTATTATGCGTTTTCCGGAACTAACCTATTGACGAGATGCCGAAGGGCCGATTCTTTGTTTTCTGCTGTTTTTGGTTTCAGAAATCCTAGTAAGGAAATATTCTCGGAATCGGACGAAATCAACGCCCAGGGTCCTATTTTTCCACGAAGCTTCCAGAAGTCCGAAGGGGAAACGAAGTGGGGCCACGAGGTGGGGACACAGTAGGGCGGCGCGGCCCAAGCCCTGGCCGCGCCGGCCTAGTGTGTGGCCCCACCAGGACTCCACCGACCTTGCCCTTCCGCCTACTTAAAGTCTCCATCGCGAAAACCCTACCACGTTCGACGAAACCAGAGAAAACCTTCCAGAGCCGCCACCATCGCGAAGCCAAGATTTGGGGGACAGGAGATCCTGTTCCGGCACGCCGCCGGGACGGGGAAGTGCCCCCGGAAGGCTTCTCCATCGACACCACTGCCATCTTCATCAACGCTGATGTCTCCCATGAGGAGGGAGTAGTTCTCCATCGAGGCTCGGGGGATGTACCGGTAGCTATGTGGTTCATCTCTCTCCTATGTACTTCAATACAATAATCTCATGAGTTGCCTTACATGATTGAGATTCATATGATGATGCTTGTAATCTAGATGTCATTATGCTAGTCAAGTGGATTTTACTTATGTGATCTCCGGAGACTCCTTGTCCCACGTGTGTAAAGGTGACGAGTGTGTGCACCGTGTGGGTCTCTTAGGCTATATTTCACGAGAATACTTATTCACTGTTATGAATGGCATAGTGAAGTGCTTATTTATATCCCTTTATGATTGCAATGTGTTTTGTATCACAATTTATCCGTGTGCTACTCTAGTGATGTTATTAAAGTAGTTTATTCCTCCCGCACGGTGTAATGGTGACGAGTGTGTGCATCGTGTAGTACTTGGCGTAGGCTATGATTGTGATCTCTTGTAGATTATGAAGTTAACTATTGCTATGATAGTATTGATGTGATCTATTCCTCCTTTCGTAGTGTGAAGGTGACGAGTGTGCATGCTATGTTAGTACTTGGTTTGGTTATGTTGATCTGTTATGCACTCTAAAGTTATTTAAATATGAACATTGAATATTGTGGAGCTTGTTAACTCCGGCATTGAGGGTTCGTGTAATCCTACACGCTTAGTGGTGTTCATCATCCAACAAGAGGGTGTAGAGTCTAGCATCTATTTATTTATTACTGTTATGTGATCAATGTTGAGAGTGTCCACTAGTGAAAGTATGATCCCTAGGCCTTGTTCCTAAATACTGCAATCATCGCTTGTTTACTTGTTTTACTCGCTTGTTTACTTCCTCGCAATATTACTACCATCAACCGCACGCCAGCAAGCACTTTTACGGCGCCGTTACTACTTGCTCATATTCATTCATACCACTTGTATTTCACTATCTCTTCGCCGAACTAGTGCACCTATTAGGTGTGTTGGGGACACAAGAGACTTCTTGCTTTGTGGTTGCAGGGTTGCTTGAGAGGGATATCTTTGACCTCTTCCTCCCCGAGTTCGATAAACCTTGGGTGATCCACTTAAGGGAAACTTGCTACTTGTTCTACAAACCTCTGCTCTTGGAGGCCCAACACTTGTCTACAAGAATAGAAGCACCCGTAGACATCAAGCTATTTTCTGGCGCCGTTGCCGGGGAGGAAAGGTAAAAGGCTCTCATACTCCGGTCTCAGGTAAAGTACTTTTCTGTTACCGTTGTGTGTGTGCTCGAAGCTATTTCCTTTAGATCCTGCAATTGCATCTTTTTGTTTCTTGTTTACACCAGTTTGGCATAATGGACAACAATGAGCTTCTTATTCTATTTCCTGATTTAAGACATGGATGGTTTGATGCGAAAATTAAAAAACCTATGGAACATATTAGTATGAACGCTTTGAACACCATTGTTGCTAATGATATGGAAAATTCTAAGCTTGGGGAAGCTGGCTTTGATGAGCATGATATTTTTAGTCCCCCAAGCATTGAGGAGAAAATTTACTTTGATGATACTTTGCCTCCTATTTATGATGATTATAATGATATTGGTCTTTTAGTACCGCTTCGTTATGGAGGATAAATTTGATTATGATTACAATATGCCTCCTATATTTGACGATGAGAATAATAATGATAGCTACTTTGTTGAATTTGCTCCCACTACAACTAATAAAATTGATTATGCTTATGTGGAGAGTAATGATACTTTTATGCATGTGAATAAGAATGCTTTATGTGATACTTATATTGTTGAATTTGTTCATGATGCCTCTGAAAATTATTATGAGAGAGGAAAATATGGTTGTAGAAATTTTCATGTTACTAAAACACCTCTCTTTTTGCTGAAAATCTTGAAGCTGCACTTGTTTTATCTTTCTATGCTTGTTGCATTATGCTTCTTGAATTTATTTATTTACAAGATTCCTATGCATAGGAAGCATGTTAGGCTTAAATTTGTTTTGAATTTTCTTCTTGATGCTCTCTTTTGCTTCAACTCTTATTTCTTGCGAGTGCATCATTAAAACTGCTGAGCCCATCTTAATGGCTATAAAGAAAGCACTTCTTGGGAGATAACCCATGTGTTTATTTTGCTACAGTACCTCTATTTTATATTTGTGTATTGGAAGTTTTTAATACTGTAGCAACCTCTCCTTATCTTATTTTATTGCATTGTTGTGCCAAGTAAAGTCTTTGATAGCAAGGTTGATACTAGATTTGGATTACTGCGCAGAAACAGATTTCTGTCTGTCACGAATCTGGGCAGAATTCTCTGTAGGTAACTCAGAAAAATCTGCCAATTTACGTGCGTGATCCTCAGATATGTACACAACTTTCATTCAATTTGGGCATTTTCATCTGAGCAAGTCTGGTGCCACTTTAAAATTCGTATTTACGGACTGTTCTGTTTTGACAGATTCTGCCTTTTATTTCGCATTGCCTCTTTTGCTGTGTTGGATGAATTTCTTTGTTCCATTGACTTCCAGTAGCTTTGTGCAATGTCCAGAAGTGTTAAGAATGATTGTGTCACCTCTGAACATGTGAATTTTTGATTATGCACTAACCCTCTAATGAGTTTGTTTTAAGTTTTTTGTGGAGGAAGTTTTCAAGGGTCAAGAGAGGAGGATGATATACTATGATCAAGAAGAGTGAAGAGTCTAAGCTTGAGGATGCCCCGGTGGTTCATCCCTGCATATTTCAAGAAGACTCAAGCATCTAAGCTTGGGGATGCCCAAGGCATCCCCTTCTTCATCGACAACTTATCAGGTTTCTTTTCTTGAAACTATATTTTTATTCGGTCACATCTTATGTACTTTACTTGGAGCGTCTGTGTGCTTTTGTTTGTGTTTTTGTTTGAATAAATGCTTGTGTGGGAGAGAGACACGCTCCGCTGGTTCGTATGAACACATGTGTTTTTAGCTTTTAATATTCATGGCGAAGGTTGAAACTGCTTCGTTCATTGTTATATGGTTGGAAACGGAAAATGCAACATGTAGTATTTGATAAAATGTCTTGGATAATTTGATACTTGGCAATTGTTGTGCTTATGTTTAAGCTCTTGCATCATATACTTTGCACCTATTAATGAAGAAATACATAGAGCTTGCTAAAATTTGGTTTGCATATTTGGTCTCTCTAAAGTCTAGATAATTTCTAGTATTGAGTTTTGAACAACAAGGAAGACGGTGTAGAGTCATATAATGTTTACAATATGTCTTTTATGTGAGTTTTGCTGCACCGGTTCATCCTTGTGTTTGTCTCAAATAACCTTGCTAGCCTAAGCCTTGTATCGAGAGGGAATACTTCTCATGCATCCAAAATCCTTGAGCCAACCACTATGCCATTTGTGTCCACCATACCTACCTACTACATGGTATTTCTCCGCCATTCCAAAGTAAATTGCTTGAGTGCTACCTTTAAATAATTCAAAATTTATCACCTCTGATTTGTGTCAATGTTTTATAGCTCATGAGGAAGTATGTGGTGTTTATCTTTCATTCTTGTTGGGCAACTTTCACCAATGGACTAGTGGCTTCATCCGCTTATCCAATAATTTTGCAAAAAGAGCTGGCAATGAGATTCCTAGTCCCAAATTAATTAACCTAAATAGACACTCCTTCATGGTATGAGATTGTTGGCAGGCCCCCGAGGATTCGGTTAGCCATGGTTTGTGAAAGAAAGGTTGGAAGGAGTGCCACCCAAAAATAAAAATAATTCATGGGAGCCGCTCTTTGAAGGTTTGTCTGGCAAGGGGGTTAGAGTGCCCACTACCATTCGTTGACAACAACAAACACCTCTCAAAATTTTACTTTCATGCTCTCTTTATGTTTTCAAAACCAAAGCTCTAGCACAAATATAGCAATCAATGCTTCCCTCTTCGAAGGGCCTTTCTTTTACTTTTATGTTGAGTCAGTTCACCTATTTCTCTCCACCTCAAGAAGCAAACACTTGTGTGAACCGTGCATTGATTCCTACATACTTGCATATTGCACCTGTTATATTACTTTACATTGACAATATCCATGAGATATACATGTTATAAGTTGAAAGCAACCGCTGAAACTCAATCTTCCTTTGTGTTGCTTCAATACCTTTACTTTGATTTATTGCTTTATGAGTTAACTCTTATGCAAGACTTATTGATGCTTGTCTTGAAGTACTATTCATGAAAAGTCTTTGCTTTATGATTCATTTGTTTACTCATGTCATTACCATTGTTTTTGATCGCTGCATTCATTACATATGCTTACAATAGTATGATCAAGGTTATGATGGCATGTCACTTAAGAAATTATCTTTGTTATCGTTTACCTGCTCGGGACGAGCAGGAACTAAGCTTGGGGATGCTGATACGTCTCCGACGTATCGATAATTTCTTATGTTCCATGCTACTTTATTGATGATACCTACATGTTTTATACACATTATATGTCATTATTATGCTTTTTCCGGAACTAACCTATTGACGAGATGCCGAAGGGCCGATTCTTGTTCTGCTGTTTTTGGTTTCAGAAATCCTAGTAAGGAAATATTCTCGGAATCGGACGAAATCAACGCCCAGGGTCCTATTTTTCCACGAAGCTTCCAGAAGTCCGAAGGGGAAATGAAGTGGGGCCACGAGGTGGGTGACATAGGCATCCCAAATGGGCCTGCCGGAAATAGTACCCGGGGTTTAATGAAGGCCCATTACCCGAAGAATAAGAAGATTCGGGAGCCCAAGATATATTAAGGAAAGTAGAGTTGTAATAGGAAGTGTTGTTTGTAATCTGGCGGGATGAGTTAGAAACCGTCCCGGACTCTGTAACTTGTACAAAACGAAACCCTCGGCTCCGCCTCTTATATAAAGGGGGAGTCGAGGGACGAAGAGATCATCGAATCATTGTTCACAAACCCTAGTTTTCATAATCGTCGAGTACTTTTCGGCTGAAACCTTCGAGATCTACTTGCCCTCTACTTCTAACTAAACCCTAGCCTATAACCCGTAGGCATTGACAAGTTGATACCTTGTCAATTGGCGCCGTCCGTGGGAATTAGAGGCGTAAGGATCCGATCTCGATGGCACGTTCAAGATTTTCGACATCGTCAACCGGAAGCAACACAATGGATCGAGGTAAACGGATCGCTGTCTGATCTTGTCGATTTTGTTCCTCACCCACCCTCCCGTTTGGATGCATATGCGTATCTGGCGGAGCCCATGGAGATGACGTTCGGAAGGTTTCACTTTCGCGTCGAGAAGGAAGGATCGTATCGTGTCGAAATTCCGATTCCGTCGGGATCGTCGGCGGTCGATTCCGATTTTTCAAGCTATACATCGTCAACCGAGTGAGGAGAAGAAGAAACTTCGGAAACACGTTACGTCAGCAGCAGAGCAAGAGAGAAACTCGCCAAGATCTTCGGCGACATATCGTTCGAGTCATCTGCGGACTCATATATAAGCGATGACTCAAGCGATGTTGACAGTTACGACTTCATCGACAAATCTATCACAGTGGGCAAGGTCTTCATCAATCTCAACAATGATGTCACCAAACCCAACATAGACCTGAGTACAAAATATCATCAGATTTGTGCTATCGAAAATCAAGAGGAAACATCAGAGGCTTTCGACGATTTGGGTAATCCCTATGTCGATCCCTCAGATCTAAGGAGAGGTATGGGCACTAAATATGTTGGGCCCACACCACGTGTCAGAGTTCAACTTCCACAAGCAGCCTGGGATAGAGCTGCAAAAGCTTTAGATGGTTCGGAGCCAATGACGACAACGGCTACGGCTCAAGAACTGCAAGCTTATCAATATAGGCTCGCACGAGCTGCCAGAGAAATAGAAAAACAGACAGCTGAGTTGAACGAAGAAAGGAGGCAGCTTCTGCATCCAGCAGGAGAAGGGCAGATTTAAGTCGACAATCTAGGGTTTCGGGTGATAGCCATAGGGAGGCTCGGAACAGAGGAAGATCAAGGTTACAACACATACCCGAAGCAGAAAGAGAGCACTTAGTTCAAAACCTCGACATGTCCTTTATGTCGATAGATACAAGAGGAAACATTATCCCTAAAACACCGGAAAGTCTGGGTATATGGCGACACAAGCTTATATCCTCGCATCTAGGCCACCCCCGGGTGATCCAAGGGAAACATTATACAATATGGCGTTAGCGAGGGTTGGAGCTATGGGGACAGCGTTTGTATCAACGCCTCCCGAAGGAGCGGCAAGGCAAAATAGTCCACGACTGCCGGCAGCAACGGCGGCGGTCCACGAAGGACCAAGTGGAGCAAGAGACACAGGAGCACAAGCAAGGGTCGATAGAGCGAGGCAAAGCAGAAGAGATCATCGGCAATCCCCGGAGCTTGACGACGAGGATATGTGCGGCCTACCATGCTTCACGAGGAGGGTCCGAAAAACTCGAGTCCCCTCAGGATTCAAGCTACCCGATCATTTCAAAAAATTCGACGGTCTGCAAGATCCAGAAGATTGGCTAGTTGATTACCTTGAGACGGTGAAGTTAACTGGAGGAACTAGGGAAACAGCCATGCAAAGTATTCAGGTGCACTTAAGTGGAGCCGCACGATCTTGGATCAAAAAACTTCCGCCAGGATCTATCGACAGCTGGGAAAGTTTCGAGGATGTATTCGTCAAGAACTTCAGGTCCACGTGCAAAAACCTGCGTCGTTAGAAGAGCTGAGAGCATGTCGACAAAAGCCGGATGAGTCAATGAGAAAATACATCCAAAGGTGGAACATCATAAAAAACTCGGCGAGAAAATATATCCGACGAGAGAGCAATAGATGCGTTTGTCGCGGGAATTAGGCGTGGAGATTTTGTCGAGGACTTGGGAAGGACCAATCCAAAGACGAGTATCCGCGTTAATGGAGATAGCAAATAGATGGGCAGATGGAGAGGATGCTGTCCACAACAAACGGCACAGGTCACCAGAGGAGGACCGTGGTCGAAATTACCAATCGAGGCGACGATTTCCCCGGCAGTACCCGAATTATGACGCCCCAGGGCAGATTTCAGCAGGCTTTCGGGCAAACACAGGGGGAAACAGTAGAGATGATTATCAGAGAAGCAGCGAGCAGCGAGGCGAAAACAGGGACGACTCTCGCAACAGGCAAAATAGCGGGCCTAGGTTCCCAAGGCCTTTCGTGTCACCCGAAGAAATGATGAACGGACCGTGCCGGATGCATTTTTTCATCGACGGCAACGGAAAAAGACAGTCGGGGCACCTACGGAAAGAGCTGTCGAAATTTTCAAGCAATGTTCGGATATGCGAGAGAACGCTCATGCTCGAGCAGCACGAGAGAAATCCTCGGGAGCCCGAAGCGAGGTTCACCTACCACCACCTCCCGCGATTACGGACGACAACCGGCACCAGCTCGGAATAGCGGCAGCACCTCCACCACCACCTTATGTCGATCCTAACTCAAACGGAGCGGTGTCGATGATTCGAAGGGAAGGCCGTCCAACGGAACTCAAAAAGTGATCTCGAGACAGGTGTTCATGGCGGAGAAAATGCCTCCACCAACGGTTGAGTACCTCAATTGGTCGGGGCAAGACATCGGCTTCACCATAACGGATCATCCGCAGCAAGTTCCTCGACCAGGGCGGTCGGCACTTATTCCGCCGGCGGTTATTGCGGGATTTGATGTTTCTCGAGTATTCATAGATGGTGGCAGCAGCTTAAACCTTATGTACGCGGATACATTGAGGAAGATGAACATATCCTTAGCAAACCTGAAGCCAACGGACACAAGGTTCCACGGCATCACACCGGAGAAACCAAGTTATCCATTGGGGAAGATAAATCTCGACGTTCAGTTTGGAACTCGAGAGAATTATAGAATCGAGAAGCTGGAATTTGAAGTCGTGGATTTTCCGTCGCAATACCACGCTTTGTTGGGACGACCAACATACGCTAGGTTTATGGCAGTACCACACTATACATATCTGTTGTGGAGATTGCCTGGACCAAAGGGACCAATCACAGTTAAAGGAAGCTTCGCCTTAGCCGACAAGTGCGACAAGGATTTTCATCGGTTATCAGAAACTTTCGGGATGCAAGCTGAGTATTTGGCGTCCAAAAGTATGACTGATTACGATGTATTGCCAGACGTTGGAAGGCCAAATAAAGAATCAACTTTCAATACCGAGAAAAATTCAAAGGAGGTGCAGATTCACCCGACAGACCCGAAAAAACCGACATCTATCGCAAACAACATGGATATCGCATAGGAAAGCGCGCTCGTCGAGTTCCTCCGTGAGAACTGGAAAATCTTCGCATGGTGTCCAGCCGACATGCCAGGAGTACCCAAGGAACTTGCCGAGCACCACCTAAATTTGGATCCATTAGCGAGACCAATCAAACAACCTTTGCGGCGTTTTTCGGAACCAAACCGCAAAGCTATCTCTGTCGGAAATCAATCGACTACAAGAAGCTGGTTTTATCAAAGAGATATTCACAGAAGCCACATGGGTAGCAAATCCTGTGATGGTGCCAAAGAAAAACACTAAGGTCCTTCGCATGTGCGTCGACTTTACGTGTCTCAATAAACATTGTCCAAAGGATCACTTTCCCCTCCCAAGGATCGATCAAATTATCGACTCCACGGCTGGATGCGAACGTCTTTCCTTCCTCGGACGCGTATTCTGGTTATAACCAGATCAGATTGAAAGAAGAAGATGAAGTAAAGACCGCGTTCATTACACCTTACGGCGTGTTTTGCTACAGAACAATGCCCTTTGGTCTAAAAATGCGGGAGCAACATACCGAGAGGATGATGCGAAGTGTTTGGCGACACGGATTGGAAAAAACGTGCAAGTATATATCGACGATGTCGTCATAACATCAAAAAAGGGGACAACACCGATCGAGAATCTCAAGGAAACTTTCGACAACCTCAACAAATTCTGCCTGAAGTTGAACCCAACGAAGTGTTCCTTTGGTGTCCCGACGAGGAGAACTCTTGGGGTTTCTAGTCTCAGCAAGAGGGATTGAAGCAAATCCCGATAAAATACAAGCTATCGTAACAATGAGAAAGCCAACAAAGTTGAAAGAGATACAACAGCTAACTGGGCGAGTCGCAGCTTTGAGCAGATTCGTCGCTAGGCTGGGAGAAAAAGCATTACCATTTTACGCTCTGATAAAGCAAGGAGACAAATTCCAATGGAACGAAGAGGCCGACAGAGCCTTCGAAGATTTGAAGCGCAAAATCTCGACACCACCAATTTTGGTGGCGCCGAAAGACAAGGAACCTCTCCTCGCTATATATCGCAGCCACGCCCCAAGTGGTGAGCACGGTGCTAGTTGTCGAAAGAGAAGAAGAAGGAAAACTCCACGGAGTACGGAGGCCGATATACTTCGTCGGCGAAGTTCTATCGCCATCAAAACAAAGATACCCTCAGTACCAAAAGCTAGCATACGGAGTGTTCACAACAACACGAAAATTGCGCCACTATTTTTCGGCACACCCGATCATAGTGGTCAATGAAGCTCCCTTGTCAAATATACTAAACAATCCAGAAGCTACGGGTCGTGTCTCCCTTTGGGGAATAGAACTTTCCCCTCGGGACATCACGTATGAAAAACGAAAAGCAATCAAGTCGCAAGTTCTGCCAGACTTCATCGCAGAGTGGATGGAGCTGCAAAACACAGGACCCCCGGACTTGTCAAGAACCTGGACCATGAATTTCGACGGGTCCAAGAGAGTAGAAGGAGATGGCGCAGGAGTAGTACTTATATCACCTGAAGGCGACAAATTGAAGTATATCCTTCGGATGACGTTCCCTAACGCATCTAACAATGAAGCAGAATACGAAGCCCTCATACACGGGATGAAGATGGCGAAAGCTTGCGGTGCAACTCGATTAAAAATCTTTGGCGACTCACAATTGGTGGCTCAGCAAGTTATGAACCAATGTGACGCAGATCAATGATAGCATGGTAGCATACAAGGAGGTGTACAATGAACTCGAGAAGCTATTTGATGGATGCGAGGTAAATCACATCAGTAGATTGAGCAACGATGAAGCCGACGTCCTCGCAAATATCGGGTCGCAATGCCTCCCAATTCCGCCAGGAGTATTCTGGGAAGAAATAGCGGAGAGATCTACGAAGCCAAAACAGGTGCAGAAAAAAGCAAAAGAGAAAACTTCGACATCCCTCACAGAAACCACGGAGGATGAAGAGGAACAAGAGTTGGTGATGATGGTACAGGTTCCTTGGATGCAAGCATATGTATCATACATCCTCAGGAAAGAAACACCCGATGATCCAGTTGAGGCAAGGCGAGTAATTCGACGCTCCAAAGCTTTCACGGTGATCAAAGGAGAATTGTACAAGCGAAGTATTTCAGGCGTTCTGCAAAGGTGTGTAACACCCGAAGAAGGAAGAATAATACTGAAAGATGTACACGAAGGAATATGCGGCCACCACGCGAGTAGTCGAGCCATCGCAGCCAAGGTTTTTCGGGCAGGATTCTATTGGTTGACAACAATCGAGGACGCCAAAGAAATAGTAAGGACTTGCGATGCGTGTCAAAGGTTTGCCGCAAAACCTCACTCTCCAGCGGCAGAACTAACACCAATACCATTGTCGTGGCCCTTCGCACAATGGGGACTCGACATGGTGGGCAAGCTACACAAATCATGGCCGGGAGGAAAAGAATACATGCTAGTAGTCGTCGACAAATTTACAAAGTGGATAGAAGCGAAGCCGATAAATTCGCCAGACGGAGCATCCGCGGTAAAATTCATAAAAGGCCTCGTCTTCAGATTTGGAGTACCCCACAGCATCGTCACGGACAATGGCAGTAACTTTACATCCCACGAATTCAAAGATTATTGCAAAGAAGTGGGTATCAAGTTGCACTTTGCGTCAGTGGCACATCCTCAAACCAATGGGCAAGTCGAGAAAGCCAATGGCATCATCTGCAATGGCATCAAGAAACGCCTGTTAGGACCACTGGAAAAAGCTCGACATACCTGGCCAGAAGAATTACCAAGTGTGTTGTGGAGCATCCGAACAACACCAAATACGACGACACAGAAACCCCGTTTTTCTGGTCCATGGAGCAGAGGCAGTCCTACCGATAGAAATAGAGCACGACTCACCTAGAGTCACGGAGTATAATGAAGAAACTTCCGGGATAGCATTGGAAGACGACGTAGATGCACTCGACGAAGCTCGAGACGAAGTATTATCAAGGGTAACCAAATATCAACGGGACTCGAAGAATTACCACAGTCGACGTTTGCGGCCAAGATCTTTCCAGGTGGGAGACCTAGTTCTTCGGCTCACGCAAAAAAGTCATGAAAAGCTCGAGTCACCATGGCTTGGCCCTTATATTGTCACGGAAGTAATCGGAGGAGGAGCATACAGGATAAAGGACAAGAAGACAGGAGTGGAGGAGCAAAACCCCTGGAACGTGGCGCAACTCAGGCGGTTCTACGCTTAGAACTAAATATAGTCCTTGTAAAAACTTCAATGTACTGAAACGCCCGCGAGTTTTCAGACGCACTCTTTTCCTTTTTCGGGGCACCGAGTGGGGCCGGGAAAGGTTTTTAATGAGGCGGGCTCGCGGTGCTGCAATATAATAAAGATAGTGTCAATATAGCTTTTCTTCATCGACATGCTCAAACTCCCCAACCCGACGAATTTCAATATAGTTCCTTCGAAAAAAGAAAAAGCCTTGCCTTGGTATTAAATTACCTCGCAAGTCAATAAAAATGCAAAATAGTATTCAACAAAGAAGCTCGGGGGCTGATATTCGCCAAAACTACATATTGGATAACTGCTTTGGTTCAAAACCTCGCATTATACAAATACAGTGAATAGTCACCGAAAACACTAGGGGGCTAGATCAACATAGAAACATGATGTTCGCCTCACAATATAATCACAATCGTGATTTACAAGGAAGAATTATCTACCTAAAGAAAAAAATTAGTCATGATTCAATATATCGTCAAGGGTAATCCTGTTTTCTTCAGGAGCAGCACCAAGAAAATCAGCATAATGACCATCTGCAAAAAAGTCGGCATCCATCCGAAGAAGATCTTCGATCATTTCTTCAGCTATAGGCGAAACCTTCGTGTTAATACGATCAACACCAACTCTTCGGCACCGTACCTTCGCGTGAACTTTCCCAACAACTTGGGTCAAGTCAAGCTTTGAGTGGCAAATCTGCAGCATGATAAGGGCAAATCTGGCGCCAGCCACCAGTTGAGCTTTGACAAAATCATGGATCCTATGAGCATCCTTAAATTTCTCCATTAACTCGGGAAGAGTTTTCGGTGGAACGTTCCGAGGAAACATAGAGTTATAAACCATGGACAGGGTCTTGGTACAGAAGTCAAGGAAGTCGCGAGTTTGAGAGGCACGCTCCTGAAATCTGACAATCTGGCGGGTCCTCTCTGGGGTAGCCCAAAATAGAGAACCATGATCAAGGGAAAGGTTAACAAGGAGGTTCGTCCTGGTATTTATCCTATCCTCTTCGGCAACAGCATCAGTAAAAGAGCCTATGAAAACAAAGAAACAGAAAACTTCAGGACACATAGCATAAAGATGGAAGATATTGAGGATAAAACAAGCATACCCGACATATCTGCACTGGCTTCGTTCATTAACTCGAGCATGAAATTTTCTCGAGTAGTCGCCTTTTCAGCCTCGGAAGCAGCAATTTCCTTGGCAGCCACGGCCTCGCGAGCTTGTTGAAGTGCAACTTTTTCGGCTTCAGATGACTTACGAGACTTCTCCATCATCACAAGTGTTTGTTTCTTCGCATACTGAAGTTGCTGCCGAAGTTCATCCAATTCTTGCGGCAAAGAATCGTCGACAGATGTAGTACCAGCAAGAGCTCTCTTTGAGTGAGAAGAAGGCGAAATATTGGAAGGACCAGGAGCTGGCGTATAATTGTCAAAAATTAACTGGAAAAAAGAAATATTTCGACATCAATCACTGAGTAAAGATAGATTTCCATTCATTCCCATAATATATACATGTCTATTACAAAAGAAGGACCTTCTAGAGACCTATCGAAGCGAGTTATCGCCAAGAACACTACGGCGACAAAGCCAAAAGAACGAGGTACGCTAAAAAGAAAAAGCAAAGAGGCATTCAACTAGACCTCCGGCCTTGATGAGCTAGGAGTCGAAGACGGCGTGATCCCGAGATAGGCCGAGGATTTTCTTCGTGTTGGGCTTAGCTGCCTTGATCGGCGACCTCCACCTTGATTGTTCTATACTGCTCGGTATCGCCAACTTTCGCCCGGTCGATAGTTTGCCGGCTATTGGCTACCAAGGCAACGAGTGTTCTCAACGGCGACCTTCATATTCTCATGACGCACCTTCAGCCCAAGATCTTCGGTGGATCAAAGCACTTGGCCAAGTTAAGGAAAGTTGCGGGTTCCTCTTTCTTCGGGAAGAAATAAGGAAAGAGCCGCGACGGCCCTGCTTTGGCATGATCAATGCCTTCGCGTGCCTCTGACCCATGAAACTCGAGAAATGAAAGGGCGTCAAGAAGAGCATCATTGTCGGGATCCTCGAGTTCAAACTCTTGAGCTGTTCTATCTGTCAAGGAAGAAACGTATTAAGCAACAAACGAGTGCAGAAAGAAAATACAACGGATATAAAGTGGCTCAGATACTTACTGAGAAAGCGGCGACTTTGCGTCCTTATACGCTTAAGGATCGCCTCCTCGCGAGCAGATTGTGCAGTTATATGCTCGCTCAGTGAAGTCTCGGCAGTATGAAGTCTTTTTCTAAGATCTTCGACACTAGCAGCTTCAGTCTTGGCCTTGTCAGCTTCTGCTCTAGCTTGAACAGCATCTAATTCGGCCTTCTTACGAGCCTCTTCACTCTTCTCTAATTTTTGAGCAAGAGCATTGGCACGCTCATTGCTAGCCGCCAATTTTTCTGCCAAGAAAGATAGAACTTTGTTAAAATATCGACAACAAAGGAGTAACAGAAATATGGTAAAAAAGAAAGCAGCAAGGCATCACCTTCAGTTTGGTTAGCATATTCACGATACCCAATGAATTGAGCACCGATGCGAATAAGCTCTTTGATCATGGGCTGTTAAGGAAAGAAAAAGCAAGAAAATTTCGGTATGAAAAAAATATATAATGGCAGTTAGAAGCAAACAGAGGAAGTACAGACAGTGACAAGAGTATGGAGAACTTACATCATCCAAGAGAGGGTTTGAAGAGCTACTCAATTGGAGACTCGGCTCCGGAATTGCTTCAGTCCTTGCCCTTTTCGGCGAAGGGACAAGGGGGCTCGAAGGAGGAGTAGATGTGCCGACATTTTGTTGAGGAGGCGACGATTCTTCTCCTTCAACTGGCTTTTCCGAAATAACTAAAGTATGTGACGTACTCGTTCGAGCAGCCACATCCAAAGTTGGTGTTTCTTCATCATCATCACTGTAAAAAAAAAGGTGGCAGCATAAAAAGCAAGGCAAATAAAATTCTTCGAATAGAAAAATAAAAAGAAACAAGGAACTTACGAGCTGATGAGACTCTCGATATATGGATCATAAGCTGCCTTTCGCGGTGAAGGGGCGGTTTCTTCGGGTTTGGAGGTCCCGGAATCTTCGACATTGCTCCTTTTCCTTTTGTTCTTTGGAGAAACGAGCAGGAGGAGGAGATTGTGCTGATGTAGTACCTTCGGAGGCAGCATCCTTTTCAATAGATCCCGCAGATTTTCGGGAATCTGCGGGTTCATTCACAAAAGAGGGGGCTTCCTGGTTGTCATCGGCGACAACATCCCTTTCCTCGACATCTCCACCCTCAGGAAGAGGAGGAAGAGAATCCATGGTAGGATGGTTCTGCAGAAAAATAACGACAAAAGAAAAATTAGAGAGATATCAAAACAATGAGATGCAGGAAAAGTTCGGAACAAGATAAAAATTCGAGAAGACAAGATACCTTGGGGAGAGGATTGGTGGAGCTGTATGGTTCCACGCGGCAAGAGGAGGGAATAGGATCCCTCTTGCTCAGCGAGGAAATTCTTCGAATCAGCTTTTCCAAGTCCTTCACAGAAAGATCATTGGAGAGCCTATTGGCATCATTGTCACCAGCGTATGTCCAAAGGGGATTTTTGCGGGCCTGAAGAGGCTGCACTCTAATCCTAAGAAAATAGGCAGTGATTTGAACACCAGACAGCTCTTTGCCTCGAGTATTTTGAAGCTGATGAATACGAGACATAAGTGCTTCTGTCGCCTTTTTCTCTTCTTCGGAAACTTCAGCATCCCAGGAACGGCGGCGTTGAATTTTGGCACTTCCGTCAAAAGGGACTATGTTGTGCTCGACAGAGTTGGCACTTTCTTCGTGTATGTAGAGCCACCTTTTGCGCCATCCTTGGACAGAATCAGGAAATTTGACGTCGAAGTAATCAACGTCAGTTCGGACACAAGATAACAACTCCACCTATGTTATAGGTGGCGTTGTGAGCGCCATTGCGGCGAAGGCAGAAAATGCGTTTCCAAAGAACCCAATTAGGAGGAATTCCAAGGAAGCATTCGCACAGTGTGATGAAAATAGAAATACGAAGGATGGAATTGGGGGTCAGCTGGTGCAGCTGAATCCCATAGACAAAGAGAAGGCCGCGGAGGAAATCGTGAATTGGGGTAGAAAGGCCGCGGATGAGATGATCAACGAAACTAACCCGGTACTCCATTGGAGGGTTGGGGTAGCTTTCTTCGGCGGGAAAGCGGACGGCGTCTTCTTTCTTCATCAAGCCAAGCCTCTTCAGCATGTTGACGTCTTGGTTGGAGATTTTAGATCTCTCCCACTCAAGATCTTCAGCGGCCATCTTGGATTCTGGAGTACTGTGGCGAGTGAGTCGCGTGCGCGGTGGCATCAACGGCACTGGAAAAAGCAATGCTTGTGCGTGCGGAAGATCAAACAGAGTTGGGCGCAAGGGAAGTTTTTGCAGAGGGGAACAGATGTGCGGCGCAAGCGAAGGACTGGACCGAGGTTGAAGAAAGGTTTATATAGGATTCGGACGAAGCAATGCACCGTTGGATGAAGAAATCGTGTGGTGAAAAAAGGATCTTGTAGATACAAGGGTAAGAAGGTATTTTTACTGGGATGGAATGGAACAGGCGTTACCGTACGTGCGCCAGGAAAAGCGGAGGACGTGTGTCCCCCACTTGCACGACGTGTCAACGTGGTGGGAACAATGGACCCACAAGGCAGAAAAATCCCGACTATTGATAGAGATGAAGTGAATTTGACAAAGGAAAGTATGTCGACAAGAAAAATAAAAAGAGAATGGCGACAGGACAAGTCATTTGAATACTTCGGGAGCCTTTGGTCAAACACAAGTTTTTGCCCAAATGCTCGGGGGCTACTTCGATAAAAGTAAAATTTCGACTATGGCAATATAGAAATTGCGGGAGCCTACAACCAAGCACAAGTTCGTGGTTGTAGCCTCGGGGGCTACTCCCATCGGGAGCGCTGTTCGCGCACCCGAGAGATAAAAAAAAAGACGAGAATATCGGGAAACAATGACAATATAGCGACAAGGTGGATTAAAATGTTGAGCCTACAACCAAGCACAAGTTCTTGGCTGTAGCCTCGGGGGCTACTCCCATCGGGAACGCTGTTCGCGTGCCCGATGAAATTTAAAAAGGAAAAGGAAGAAAGATAGAAAAGCAAGAGAGTATATTTCGAGTTATAATTAACTCTACATATACTCCCATCGGGAGATTAATATAAGTCATATTTGACTCGATAAAATGTGCCATTCCAACAGCTGGAAAAGCACTCGACAATATATTCTCGAACGCCAAAGTTGCGATCAATTTCTGAATGCCGCAAATTTGCGAAGGTAAGACCCGGATCCGTTCTGCTGGGCGTGGCATCGCCTAAGACTGCGCTCTGCTACTTTTATCCGTATCAACGGATACGAAGAAAAATCCTAACGGACGCGTTAGGTACTCGATAAATTTGACTGGGACTTGACGGAATGGTAAGACCTTAAGCGGCACCCGTCGGAGTTTACACCGGTATCCCGAGATCATGTCCAGGGACGTGATCTTGAAGTAGGTTTTTGCGGATTGCCACTAGAGCAGTTAACTAGTACCTGATCCGTCAGATGAACTAGCCCCAACTACCAGTATCCCTGTACAATATAGAAATTTATATGAAGAAATATAGAAAAGTTTAATTTTCAAATAAAAATAAACAATGGAGATTTTCCCTGACTCTACGATTCAAGCAAAATCTCGGGGGCTACTGACATAGGCATCCCAAATGGGCCTGCCGGAAATAGTACCCGGGGTTTAATGAAGGCCCATTACCCGAAGAATAAGAAGATTCGGGAGCCCAAGATATATTAAGGAAAGTAGAGTTGTAATAGGAAGTGTTGTTTGTAATCTGGCGGGATGAGTTAGAAACCGTCCCGGACTCTGTAACTTGTACAAAACGAAACCCTCGGCTCCGCCTCTTATATAAAGGGGGAGTCGAGGGACGAAGAGATCATCGAATCATTGTTCACAAACCCTAGTTTTCATAATCGTCGAGTACTTTTCGGCTGAAACCTTCGAGATCTACTTGCCCTCTACTTCTAACTAAACCCTAGCCTATAACCCGTAGGCATTGACAAGTTGATACCTTGTCAATTGGCGCCGTCTCGTGGGAATTAGAGGCGTAAGGATCTGATCTCGATGGCACGTTCAAGATCTTCGACATCGTCAACCGGAAGCAACACAATGGATCGAGGTAAACGGATCGCTGCTGGTCTTGTCGATTTTGTTCCTCACCCACCCTCCCGTTTGGATGCATATGCGTATGCGGCGGAGCCCATGGAGATGACGTTCGGAAGGTTTCACTTTCGCGTCGAGAAGGAAGGATCGTATCGTGTCGAAATTCCGATTTCGTCGGGATCGTCGGCGGTCGATTCCGATTTTTCAAGCTATACATCGTCAACCGAGTCAGGAGAAGAAGAAACTTCGGAAACACGTTACGTCAGCAGCAGAGCAAGAGAGAAACTCGCCAAGATCTTCGGCGACATATCGTTCGAGTCATCTGCGGACTCATATATAAGCGATGACTCAAGCGATGTTGACAGTTACGACTTCATCGACAAATCTATCACAGTGGGCAAGGTCTTCATCAATCTCAACAATGATGTCACCAAACCCAACATAGACTCGAGTACAAAATATCATCAGATTTGTGCTATCGAAAATCAAGAGGAAACATCGGAGGCTTTCGACGATTTGGGTAATCCCTATGTCGATCCCTCAGATCTAAGGAGAGGTATGGGCACTAAATATGTTGGGCCCACACCACGTGTCGAGTTCAACTTCCACAAGCAGCACTGGGATAGAGCTGCAAAAGCTTTAGATGGTTCGGAGCCAATGACGACAACGGCTACGGCTCAAGTACCGCAAGCTTATCAATATAGGCTCGCACGAGCTGCCGGAGAAATAGAAAAACGAGACGGCTGAGTTGAACGGAAGAAAGGAGGCGGCATCGCATCCAGCGAGAGAAGGGCAGATTTAAGTCGACAATCTAGGGTTTCGGGTGATAGCCATAGGGAGGCTCGGAACGAGAGGAAGATCAAGGTTACAACACATACCCGAAGCGAGAAAGAGAGCACTTAGTTCAAAACCTCGACATGTCCTTTATGTCGATAGATACAAGAGGAAACATTATCCCTAAAACACCGAAGCTGGGTATATGGCGACACAAGCTTATATCCTCGCATCTAGGCCACCCCCGAGTGATCCAAGGGAAACATTATACAATATGGCGTTAGCGAGGGTTGGAGCTATGGGGACGGCGTTTGTATCAACGCCTCCCGAAGGAGCGGCAAGGCAAAATAGTCCACGACCTGCAGGCAGCAACGGCGGCGGTCCCCGAAGGACCAAGTGGAGCAAGAGACACGGGAGCACAAGCAAGGGTCGATAGAGCGAGGCAAAGCGAAGAGATCATCGGCAATCCCCGGAGCTTGACGACGAGGATATGTGCGGCCTACCATGCTTCACGAGGAGGGTCCGAAAAACTCGAGTCCCCTCAGGATTCAAGCTACCCGATCATTTCAAAAAATTCGACGGTCTGCAAGATCCAGAAGATTGGCTAGTTGATTACCTTGAGACGGTGAAGTTAACTGGAGGAACTAGGGAAACAGCCATGCAAAGTATTCGGAGTGCACTTAAGTGGAGCCGCACGATCTTGGATCAAAAACTTCCGCCGAGATCTATCGACAGCTGGGAAAGTTTCGAGGATGTATTCGTCAAGAACTTCAGGTCCACGTGCAAAAACCTGCGTCGTTAGAAGAGCTGAGAGCATGTCGACAAAATCCAGATGAATCAATGAGAAAATATATCCAAAGGTGGAACATCATAAAAAACTCGGCAGAAAATATATCTAACGAGAGAGCAATAGATGCGTTTGTCGCAGGAATTAGGCGTGGAGATTTTGTCGAGGACTTGGGAAGGACCAATCCAAAGACAGTATCCGCGTTAATGGAGATAGCAAATAGATGGGCAGATGGAGAGGATGCTGTCCACAACAAACGGCACAGGTCACCAGAGGAGGACCGTGGTCGAAATTACCAATCGAGGCGACGATTTCCCCGGCAGTACCCGAATTATGACGCTAGCCTATAACCCGTAGGCATTGACAAGTTGATACCTTGTCAGTGGGGACACAGTAGGGCGGCGCGGCCCAAGCCCTGGCCGCGCCAGCCTAGTGTGTGGCCCCACCAGGACTCCACCGACCTTGCCCTTCCGCCTACTTAAAGTCTCCGTCGCGAAAACCCTACCACGTTCGACGAAACCAGAGAAAACCTTCCACAGCCGCCGCCATCGCGAAGCCAAGATCCGGGGGACAGGAGTCTCCGTTCCGGCACGCCGCCGGGACGGGGAAGTGCCCCTGAAGGCTTCTCCATCGACACCACCGACATCTTCATCAACGCTGCTGTCTCCCATGAGGAGGGAGTAGTTCTCCATCGAGGCTCGGGGCTGTACCGGTAGCTATGTGGTTCATCTCTCTCCTATGTACTTCAATACAATAATCTCATGAGCTGCCTTACATGATTGAGATTCATATGATGATGCTTGTAATCTAGATGTCATTATGCTAGTAAAGTGGATTTTACTTATGTGATCTCCGGAGACTCCTTGTCCCACGTGTGTAAAGGTGACAGTGTGTGCACCGTGTGGGTCTCTTAGGCTATATTTCACGTAATACTTATTCACCGTTATGAATGGCATAGTGAAGTGCTTATTTATATCCCTTTATGATTGCAATGTGTTTTGTATCACAATTTATCTCGTGTGCTACTCTAGTGATGTTATTAAAGTAGTTTATTCCTCCCGCACGGTGTAATGGTGACAGTGTGTGCATCGTGTAGTACTTGGCGTAGGCTATGATTGTGATCTCTTGTAGATTATGAAGTTAACTATTGCTATGATAGTATTGATGTGATCTATTCCTCCTTTCGTAGTGTGAAGGTGACAAGTGTGCATGCTATGTTAGTACTTGGTTTGGTTATGTTGATCTCGTTATGCACTCTAAAGTTATTTAAATATGAACATTGAATATTGTGGAGCTTGTTAACTCCGGCATTGAGGGTTCGTGTAATCCTGACTACGTTAGTGGTGTTCATCATCCAACAAGAGGGTGTAGAGTCTAGCATCTATTTATTTATTCCGTTATGTGATCAATGTTGAGAGTGTCCACTAGTGAAAGTATGATCCCTAGGCCTTGTTCCTAAATACTGCAATCATCGCTTGTTTACTCGTTTTACCGCTTGTTTACTTCCTGCAATATTACTACCATCAACCGCACGCCAGACAAGCACTTTTCTCGCGCGCCGTTACTACTGCTCATATTCATTCATACCACTTGTATTTCACTATCTCTTCGCCGAACTAGTGCACCTATTAGGTGTGTTGGGGACACAAGAGACTTCTTGCTTTGTGGTTGCGGTGGTTGCTTGAGAGGGATATCTTTGACCTCTTCCTCCCCGAGTTCGATAAACCTTGGGTGATCCACTTAAGGGAAACTTGCTGCTGTTCTACAAACCTCTGCTCTTGGAGGCCCAACACTGTCTACAAGAATAGAAGCACCCGTAGACATCAAGGCATATGGATAAGAAGTGAGATTTTTCCATCCTGATGACGGATAGATATGTTGTGGGCCCTTAGGTGGAATGTCATTCAATTAGCTTGCAAGCATGTGACTAGGTCACAAGGGATGACATACCACTGTACGAGTAAAGAGTACTTATCGGTAACGAGGTTGAACTAAGTATAGAGATACCGATGATCGAACCTTGGATAAGTAAAGTATCGCGTGACAAAGGGAATTGGTATCGTATGTTAATGGTTCATTCGATCACGAAGTCATCGTTGAATATGTGGGAGCCATTATGGATCTCCATATCCCGCTATTGGTTATTGATCGGAGAGGGGTCTCGATCATGTCTGCATAATTCACGAACCGTAGGGTGACACGCTTAAGGTTCGATGTTGTTTAGTAGATACGGAATATGAGTTGGAGACCGAATATTGTTCGGAGTCTTGGATGGGATCCAGGACATTAGGAGGAGGTCCGGAGGCAAGTTGTGTTTCAGAATTGTTCTGAAAGAATTCTGCTGTTTTGTATTTTAGAAAAGTTGTTCTAGAAATATTCTCAGAATTGGACAAAACAAAAGCAGAAGTTCTAATCTTTCTGCCACGCAGACGGAGTCAAAAGGCGAGATGGAGAAAGGCCAGGAGTGGGCCAGACCACCCCTGGGCGCGGGCCCACCCCAGGCCGCTCCCAGGCATGGTCTGGGCCCACCAGGCGTTCACCCTAAATGGTTTTGTGAAACCCTAACCCTACCCCCGACTATATATAGAGGGATGGGTTGTCCGGCCATAGCTGCTCCGCACACAACCCTAAACTGCCACCTCTCCTCCCTCCCAGTTTCTCCTGCTCTGGCTTAGGCGAAGCCCTGCAGGAATTCTCCTCCACCACCACCACCACGTCGTCATGCTGCTGGGATTTCGAGGGGATCTACTCCTCCGCTGCCCGCTGGAACAGGGAGAGGAAGGACTTCATCGACACCGTACGCGTGACCGAGTACGGAGGTGCTGCCGGATTGTAGCACCGGAATGATCATCTGCATCAACCACGAGATCCGATCTCGTTAAGGCTTTGGATCCTCAAGGGTTAGTCTCTCTTCTATCTCATTGCTCCGATCTCATAGATTAGATCTTGGCTTTTCCATAGATTGGATCTTGGTTTTATTCGTCTTTGCGGTAGAATTTTTTATTTTCTATGCTACGAACCCTACAGTTGTACCCGCGAAGAATGGAGAGGAAACGCTACCGGAGCACCGCTGACTCGCATCTCCAACCTCTCCAACAACATCTCCCTCGTCACCAACATGAAGAGGGAGTAGTCCATCCCCGAGCTATGAGTTTGTGCAGTAGTTTGATCTATCTATCTATTGTTCTTCAATGATTATAGAGTCACATGAGCTGCCATCATGATTGTGACCATCTATATGTAACCCCTTTGTGGTGGATCTTTGGTTTTTACTGATATTGGTATTTGAGATTGCAATTTTCAGTTTGTGTTTGATGTATGAGTAGATGTATATTATGTATCCCGTTCTTAAATAAATTTTCTGATCCAACTAGTATGATAGGGCTTGTGAGGGGAACATGGTAGCATGGAATATGACCGTGACTAGAAAGTTTGGATGCTACTATGGTTTTTACCTTTCCGGTATTGCCTCACTAGGGATAAATGATTGCATGTGTTACTAATAGCAAGTGACCAACAATGTGATCTCATATCCTTTAAGATAGCATATTTGATATTCAACATCGTGTTAGAGATGTAAATGTAATATTGTGTTCATCTTAAATCTAGTTTGTGGAGTTTTCTCACTAGAGGAGTATTAGTGAGATGTGTAGTATCATCTCAACCATATGACGTGATGCCCATATGAATACTTATCAAACACATATTGAAGTTACACCAAAACTATGCCTTTCTTGAGCTTATTTGATTCCATCATGTTTATGAGAGTGAAGGCAAGTGAACCCATGAACGCTGCTCCATTTTTAATCACATGAAACCCCTTTTACTTGCATTTACATACCTTCATAATTTTGGCACTTAATTAATCCGAAAATACAAAATATCTAACTTCCTTGCATTTAGAATTTTCAGATGAACTAAACCACAACCCTTGACGTACTACTTTAATCTTGCATAGAATTTATTTCACCTTTCATATTGCATTTACTTTATTTATTGTCCTCCATATTTACTTTACTTTGTTAATTTATGTATTTTTTCAATTATAATATGAAACCTTCTGCTTGATAATGACTAGGTGGAATTGGGGATACAAAGGAAACACTACTTTGTTTTGTAGGTTGCTAGCAGAGGAAAGAAACATACAATTCTTACTAGAGTTTTCCCAATAGTTCGGTACAATCCTCCGAGTCACCCTTGTGGGGAAGATACCCTTGATACATCACTATGCGCTTGAAGTCTCAACGAGTTGGTATCATAGTCAAACTGGTGCAATTAAGAGCCTTTTCCGGCGCCATTGCCGGGGAAACCCTAAGAATCATCACAAGTAGTCCCATCATCAAGTTTGAACTTCCACAACATTGTTAGAGTCTTTCATTGGAGTTAAATACACCATTGTTCATCAAGCCAACCTTGGGGAGGTGCACCTTCGTGAGATTTTTTCCCCTTTAGATCTTCAAAGCATTTTAATTTTTCTTGTTTTTTGTCTTTCGTTTGTTTCTTTAGTTTTGTTAGCTTGCATACGTGTTGGATATGTGCCCTAGATGGAAATAATAAAGATGTTTTATTTTCATATATGTAATGTTCATGTTTATAATAAGTTTTATGCCATGCTATAACTGTATTAAGTGGAAACATTAGTACAAGTGAGGTATGTACACAAAACCATGTCCCTAGTAATCTAGTCCATTAATTACTCGATGATCAAGGTTTTCTGATCATGAGTATTATTGTCAATTGATAATGGATTCATGCCATTGGTTGAATGATGTGAGGGACACACACCCAACTATATTATTGCAATGTGATCCAGTCACAAAGTTCATCATTGTGATAACTAAGAAACATTGTAACCTAATCATTAGACCGTGAGATCATATCTAATCGCTATCATCAGAGGCTTCCAGGACTGCATAAACCGTCACACCGTAACATGATGATCATAAAGGCGTCTATCATGTATTCCGAAGGGGTACGCTGAGGAGTATGTATCAAGGTCGGGATTTGTCCATCCGCGTGACGGATAGATACTCTAGGCCCACTCGGTGATTTACATCTATGAAGCTTGGAAGCATGTGACTAGGTCACAAGAATGTGATATCACATGAACGAGTAAATGTTTTTTTGCCAACAAGATCGAACTAGGTATAGAGATACCGAAAATCAGATGTCAGACAAACCATGTATTATGGGACAAAGGGAATATAACTCAACGTTTAAGGTTCAACGACAAGGTTAATTCGTGAAAAGCAAAGGGGCTATCATGCGTTTCCAGATCCTGATGTTGGTCATTGGTCAAAGAGGTGTATCGACCATGTCTGCGTTCCTGAACCCGCTCTTAATAAGGATATTCGACGCTTAGGGTCTGATTCGAGATCATCGGAGTGTAATAAGAGAGAACACCAAAACTTTTCTGGGGAGGTATCATAAATATGATTTGTTCGAAGACTTAATATAGTTTAGTATTTAAGTAATTGAATTAAATATTAAAAATTATTTAAATATAGATCTAACCTCTAATTAATGGGCCACCATGTGGCTGCCCATTAAGAGGGGGCGCTACATGCACCAAAGTGGAGGGTGGACGGCGGCCCACTTGGGCCAGCCCACTTAAAAACCCTAGGGGGTACAACGGCTTGGGGGCGGCGGCTTGGAGTGTAGGCTCCACCTCCCCTCCCTCACCCCTACATAAAGAGAGGCCCTCCTCTCCCTCATTTACCCCCTGGCTTTTGCCTTCTCTGCCTCCCTCTCCCTCACATGTGGTTCTCGAGTTTTGAAGCCTGCACACAGGGTTGGAGATCTCCACCATACGCACACTGTCGTGCAGCTGGATTCTCGGTTCTGATCAATCTTCTTCTGATGCTTCGCTTAATTGGTGCCCGGGGGACGTCTATATATCGTACATGTGTAGAACTACAGAGGTTCTGCCACTTGTAGCAATTTTTCGCATGTACGTCTACTTGAACTCGAGGTCAGCATCGTGGTACACCTTCATCAACAATGTTCCATTCGGAACGTAATGCTTTCGGCCCTCAAGGGTATGAATACCTAAACTCCTTCGTTACCTTACATCTGCTTAGAATAGATCTTGGCTATGTTGTTAACGAAGTAGGATTTTTTTTTGTTTTCTACTACGAACCCTTTAAGTGGTATGAGAGCAATCTATGCGTAGATGTGTTGGTACGATTACAACACATAGATATGTGGGAACTGATTTCCTAATACCACCCTACTCACGTGTACTTGTTCATTTCGCAGCATTGTTTGATGAAGCGGTCCAGACCGACCATACGCGTGCACTTACGTGAGACTGGTTCCGCGCTTGACATATGGCTTATACCATATAAGGGGCTAGTGGGGTGTATGTCTCTCTTAGAGCATCTCTAACAGAGCCCGTAAAAGGCCCAAAACCGAAAAATAACCGCCGTTTTACGGGTTCGGGGCGAAAAACGGCGCCGGTCAGTGACCGAAAACGGCCCAAAACCGAAAATATATTTTCGGGCTGCGTTCGGTTCGCTCCATCGACCTGTATTTGTAGGGGCCGACGGAGCGAACCGAACGCAGCCCGAACACAATCCCTAATTTGCGCGCGAGGGAACCTTCAGCTCGTCCCAACCGCCGCCGCCCCAGCCGATCTGTGCGCCCTCGCTTCCTCTGCGCCGCCAACCTCCGATTTGTCCTCGATGAGTCTCGAATCGACCCCGCCGGCCACCGTTGCTACCCCGCCGGCCGTCGTTGCTACCCCGCCGGCGCCGGCACCGTCTCCCGTGGTCGCCGGAGCTTCCGCCGCTCCACCAACAATCCCGGCCACCGCTCCGACCCCTGTGACCCCCGCGGTCTCGTCGACGACTGCGGCGAAGAGGCGGCGTGCGGGAACGCATCTGCTCCCGCAAGCCGGTGCAGGGGCGGTCCCCGGTGGTGGGTCGGCGGTGAAGCCGAAGGCCGTCCGTGTGAGAACGAAGAGTTCGGGTCTGAAAAGGACCAAAGTGAAGGCGGCGACTGGCCGTGGCCCCGCGCCTCCCTGCCCATCTCCGCCTACGCTGCCGCCGCCGCCTCCGGAAGCCACCGCGGCCGCCGCCCATCCCGTGCTCGACGATGGCGCAGCAAGGTACACATGAACTTTCCTCCGTTTTTTCCATTGCAAATACGTACTGAGGCCTCGTCAAATTAGGAACGATTCCACCACGTACATGGAGATGTTGGGGGAGGTGAACATTAACCCACTCCCGCCATTCGGCAACGAGAACTACTGCGCGGAAGAAGGGGAAGAAGGGGAAGAAGGGGACGAAGGGGACGAGGGGGACGAGGAAGAGGACGACAGTGTGGTGGAGGTCACGGCCGATGGAAATCGGAAGAAGAGGCGGGCCAACAACTACATGGAGGTTGAAGACGCCACCTTGTGCCGAGCTTGGGCCTCCGTGGGGATGGATGCTGTCTCCGGCACGGATCAAACAGGCAAGCGCTACTGGCAGCGCATTGAGGACTGATACGTCTCCGACGTATCGATAATTTCTTATGTTCCATGCCACATTATTGATGATATCTACATGTTTTATGCATACTTTATGTCATTATTATGCGTTTTCCGGAACTAACCTATTGACGAGATGCCGAAGGGCCAGTTTCTGTTTTCTGCTGTTTTTGGTTTCAGAAATCCTAGTAAGGAAATATTCTCGGAATCGGACGAAATCAATGCCCAGGGTCCTATTTTTCCACGAAGCTTCCAGAAGTCCGAAGGGGAAACGAAGTGGGGCCACGAGGTGGGGACACAGTAGGGCGGCGCGGCCCAATCCCTGGCCGCGCCGGCCTAGTGTGTGGCCCCACCAGGACTCCACCGACCTTGCCCTTCCGCCTACTTAAAGTCTCCGTCGCGAAAACCCTACCACGTTCGACGAAACCAGAGAAAACCTTCCAGAGCCGCCGCCATCGCGAAGCCAAGATCTGGGGGACAGGAGTCTCTGTTCCGGCACGCCGCCGGGACGGGGAAGTGCCCCCGGAAGGCTCCTCCATCGACACCACCGCCATCTCCATCAACGTCACTGTCTCCCATGGGGAGGGAGTAGTTCTCCATCGAGGCTCGGGGCTGTACCGGTAGCTATGTGGTTCATCTCTCTCCTATGTACTTCAATACAATAATCTCATGAGCTGCCTTACATGATTGAGATTCATATGATGATGCTTGTAATCTAGATGTCATTATGCTAGTCAAGTGGATTTTACTTATGTGATCTCCGGAGACTCCTTGTCCCACGTGTGTAAAGGTGACGAGTGTGTGCACCGTGTGGGTCTCTTAGGCTATATTTCACGGAATACTTATTCACTGTTATGAATGGCATAGTGAAGTGCTTATTTATATCCCTTTATGATTGCAATGTGTTTTGTATCACAATTTATCCGTGTGCTACTCTAGTGATGTTATTAAAGTAGTTTATTCCTCCTGCACGGTGTAATGGTGACAGTGTGTGCATCGTGTAGTACTTGGCGTAGGCTATGATTGTGATCTCTTGTAGATTATGAAGTTAACTATTGCTATGATGGTATTGATGTGATCTATGCCTCCTTTCGGTAGCGTGAAGGTGACAGTGTGCATGCTATGTTAGTACTTGGTTTGGTTATGTTGATCTGTCATGCACTCTAAGGTTACTTAAACATGAATATCGAATATTGTGGAGCTTGTTAACTCCGGCATTGAGGGTTCGTGTAATCCTACACAATTAGTGGTGTTCATCATCCAACAAGAGGGTGTAGAGTCTAGCTTCTATTTATTTATTCTGTTATGTGATCAATGTTGAGAGTGTCCACTAGTGAAAGTATGATCCCTAGGCCTTGTTCCTAAATACTGCTATCGCTACTTGTTTACTGTTCTGCTGCATGTTTACTTCCTGCAATATTACCACCATCAACTGCACGCCAGCAAGCTATTTTCTGGCGCCGTTACTACTGCTCATATTCATTCATATCACTTGTATTTCACTATCTCTTCGCCGAACTAGTGCACCTATACATCTGACAAGTGTATTAGGTGTGTTGGGGACACAAGAGACTTCTTGTATCGTGATTGCGGGGTTGCTTGAGAGGGATATCTTTGACCTCTTCCTCCCTGAGTTCGATAAACCTTGGGTGATCCACTTAAGGGAAACTTGCTGCTGTTCTACAAACCTCTGCTCTTGGAGGCCCAACACTGTCTACAAGAATAGAAGCACACGTAGACATCAAGGACAAGTTCCACAAACTCATGCCGCGCGTTCGCCATCCTGTCGATCGCACCTACCGATCCCTCCAAGGTCGTTGGGACGCGATCAAACCGGCGTGTAGCCGGTGGGCAGCAGCAATGGACCAAGTGGTGTCCAATCCTCCTAGCGGCGCAACTGTCGACGAATATGTGAGTGCATATTTCAGAAAGCTAATTCTAGTTTTAGCGTCGGTGAGATATTGACGATTTGTTGGTTCCTTTTGCATATGTAGGATCGAATTGCCGATGCTAGGACAGAGACATGGCCGGCAGCAAGGACAAGAGCTTCACCATGCGTCATTGTTTTGATGTGCTCCAACACCTTCCCAAGTGGAAGTTGAGGGATGAAGAGGTCGCTCCAAAGAAGGCTGCGATGGTTGCGCTCGACGACACCGAGGACGAGAAGGATGGCGGGAACGCCGAGCAAGCCGGAGGGAACAAGAAAGCGAAGGAAAGGATGAGGCTCGAGGGGAGGCTGCATTGTTGAGGGATAAGTTTGATCAAATGATGAAGTCGAAGGAGGTGATAGCGACCAAGACTTTGGAGACCAAGCGTGTCATCATCGAGACGAAGAAGGAGGTGAGCCTTGCAAAGCTTGAAGCCAGCCGAGAGGTGATACGTCTCCAACGTATCGCTAATTTCTTGTGTTCCATGCCACATTATTGATGTTATCTACATGTTATATGCACACTTTATGTCATATTCGTGCATTTTCTGGAACTAACCTATTAACAAGATGCCGAAGTGCCGGTTCACTGTTTTACTGCTGTTTTTGGTTTCGGAAATCCTAGTAACGAAATATTCTCGGAATCGGACGAAATCAACGCCCGGGTTCCTATTTTACCGGAAGCATCCGGAACACACGAGAACCGCCGGAGAAGGGGGCGGGGCCACCACACCACACCCGGCGCGGCCAAGGGGGGCGCCCCCTAGGGTGTGGGCCCCCCGAAGCCCTCCTGCGCCGCCTCTCCGCCTATATAAAGCCCACGACCTAAAAACCTCGGGGCGTTCGACGAAAACCACAGAAACCTTCCGGAGCCGCCGCCATCGCGAAGCCAAGATCCGGGGACGGGAGTCTGCTGTTCGGCACCCTGCCGGAGCGGGGAAGTGCCCCGGAAGGCTTCTCCATCGACACCGCTGCCATCTCCACCGCCATCTTCATCACCGCTATCTGCTCCCATGAGGAGGAGTAGTTCTCCATCGAGGCTCGGGGCTGTACCGGTAGCTATGTGGTTCATCTCTCTCCTATGTGCTTCAATACAATAATCTCATGAGCTGCCTTACATGATTGAGATTCATATGATGATGCTTGTAATCTAGATGTCATTATGCTAGTCAAGTGAGTTTTACTTATGTGATCTCCGGAGACTCCTTGTCCCACGTGTGTAAAGGTGACGAGTGTGTGCACCGTGTGGGTCTCTTAGGCTATATTTCACGAGAATACTTATTCACTGTTGAATGGCATAGTGAGGTGCTTATTTATATCTCTTTATGATTGCAATGTGTTTGTATCACAATTTATCTATGTGCTACTCTAGTGATGTGTTATTAAAGTAGTTTTATTCCTCCCGCACGTGTGCAAAGGTGACAGTGTGTGCACCGTGTTAGTACTTGGTTTATGCTATGATCATGATCTCTTGTAGATTGCGAAGTTAACTATTGCTATGATAATATTGATGTGATCTATTCCTCCTACATATGCTTGAAGGTGACAGTGTGCATGCTATGCTAGTACTTGGTTTAGTCTTTTGATCTATCTTACACTAAAGGTTACTAAAATATGAGCATTATTGTGGAGCTTGTTAACTCCGGCATTGAGGGTTCGTGTAATCCTACGCAATGTGTTCATCATCCAACAAAAGTGTAGAGTATGCATTTATCTATTCTGTTATGTGATCAATGTTGAGAGTGTCCACTAGTGAAAGTGTAATCCCTAGGCCTTGTTCCTAAATATCGCTATCGCTCGCTTGTTTCTTGTTTTACTGCGTTACTACTTGCTGCATTACTACTTCGCTTGTTTACTCGTCCTGGGCAAAGCACTTTTCGCAGTGCCGTTGCTACTACTTATTCATACCACCTGTATTTCACTATCTCTTCGCCGAACTAGTGCACCTATCAGGTGTGTTGGGGACACAAGAGACTTCTTGCTTTGTGGTTGCAGGGTTGCATGAGAGGGATATCTTTGACCTCTTCCTCCCTGAGTTCGATAAACCTTGGGTATCCACTTAAGGGAAACTTGCTGCTGTTCTACAAACCTCTGCTCTTGGAGGCCCAACACTGTCTACAAGAATAGAAGCTCCCGTAGACATCAAGAGGAAGCAAAGACCAAAGCCAAGTTGGAGGAGATGAGGATCAATGTGAAGAAGGCCAAAGCAACGAAGCTACTATTGGCCGAAGAGAGGGCAATCTTGATAATGAACACGAAGGAAATGAATGAGGTTCAGCTGGAGTGGTGGAAGGAGACCTCGGCGGAGATCACGGCAAGGCAAAGAGCTGCTCGTCAAGAGGCAACTGCTGCTGCCGATGTGCCTCCAGGAGGTGGTGCCGATGTGACTCCAGGAGGTACTGCCGATGGTGCTGATGGCGGTACTGCCTATGTTTGATGCCGGCGGTTAGATCTGATGGTGAACTATGAACTGTGTCATTTGGTTGTGTCATTTGATGTCTGCACTATAAACTATGCATGATTTTTTTGTGTTTTAAACGTTCAGCTTTGATCGATCATATGCAAATCAATTTTATAAACCTTGTTTTTACGGGTTCGGAAGCCCCGGCGCAGAACAGAGCCCATAAACCCAAACTGAAATACAGAATATTCTGTTATTCAGTTTTCGTTACGGGCTCTGTTCTGCGCCTGCCATTTTCCGGCCCGTAAACACGAGTTCGGTGCACCGAACTCGTGTTTTTCGGTTTCACTTTTTACGGGCTCTGTTAGAGATGCTCTTAATTTAGTTGATACGGCATTTACAACAGAGGTCCCTCAATAAGGCATTGAAAGCGATAACCAGTTAATAATTGTTGTGGTCCTAAGTTCATAGGTAAAAAACTGTTCTTTTGCGACAGCCCTAACAGCCACATAAACATGTAAAATATGTAGTAAATGCGTCTAACTTTATTTTACAACAGACACGTGATATGAGTCATGGTAAGTTTTATGAAATGTTCGCCAGACGTGGATGTGCAGTCGACGCGGTGCCATACCGGAGCGCTCGATGGAGATCAAGGCGCGACAAACCATATCATGTCACACATTTAATTTCATATGATTTAATTCCTTATGTATATTATATTTCTTATATTACATAATCGACGTTAGCATTATAAGATGGTCCCTCAATTAAATACCAAAACTGTGTTCTCCCTTAGTGTGTACCACGAAGAAATTATCCATTATGAAGCAGGTCGTGATGATCGGGTGATAGAATCCCAGCGTTTGCATAGTGAGAAATGGCAGCCCCGAGTGAAAAATCAGCACCGACTTCGGTGGGTGTTGACGTTGACGACGTCTGGGACGTCGTGCCCCTTGTTGGAGGTATCGTCGTGGGGATCCTACCGCTCCTGTCATCAAGGTCTCGGGTCTCTCCTGTTGAAAACCCAAGTTGTAGTCTCAGACGGAACGGGCAATGGCGGCGGTCTGGTCACTTTCCTTCTTGGGGGCGTCATCTTGGAGAGCATGATCTTGATGGGAAATGGTCGTTCGTTTGTCGTCCGTGTTATCAAGCATCCTTGTTGTGTGGATGTCAAAGCGGCAGCCTCGAGCGGGATGAGGAAAGCCGGGGCGGCGGCCCCGAAGGCGGTTGAGCAGAAACTCTATGGTGCAGGGTTGCGTGTTGTCGGGGCTTGGGGTGTTGTTCTTGGCCGTGTGAATGGCGAGGTAGTCGGCTCATCCCGACGCATCCCTGTGTGTCCTAGAGTGGATGGCTGGAATTTATGACGAGGTGGCGACCCCATAGGATTTAGGTGTGATGCCCGTGGTGTGCGGCTGGTTGCCCTTTGCACCTTGGGCTGCGGGTTGTCAATTCGTGCGCCGCTGCAGCTCGAGAGCAAGCGGCGGTATGTCGAGGCAGCGGGCCCAGAAGTTCGTGGTCTTGGTTGACGCGCAGGACGTGACGGAGCAGCGGCAAGTCGAAGAGGCGGCTTGTGTGTTGGACAACTTTGAGGGTTCTCGAGCTTGTTTTGTTTAGGCGATGATGTGGCTCTCAATGTTGGTCGTCAGCAATGCCGGACACCACTTTTGGTACTTGGTCTTGTGGATGTAGGCTTCACCTTTGCTGGAGCGTCCTGGATTTGTTCCTCCCACAACAAACACGACTTCTTCTCTTCCGTAGTGGTGGAAAAGCTCTACTATCTCGGTAGAGCGGGTTACAGTTGGTTGAGTTTGTATGGTTGTTGTCCGTTTGTGGTTTTCGATGTGTTGTCCGTGAGGGTGGGCACAACCCTGTTGTGTTGGTGGGCATTGCCCTTTGTGTATCATTTTTTTGCCTGGTTTCCCAAATTAACTAGACACCTTCTGCTTACTTAATGAACAAGGCAACTTGTCTAAGAAAAATGGAATCTTTTGGTGAGGTGTAGGGGTAGAGAAAACCTGAGACAAAAACTAGATAAACACATATCGATATGCGCAGGTTTAGGCCTCAACAATATTGACTATGAAAAGCTGTAATCTTGGTCTTCATCTATATTGATATGTTGGAAACAAGTACAAGGATGTTACAATGGAGGACTCACCGTGTTTTTAACACAACTCGACAAGCTTGATCCTGATCTAGAATAGGCTAGGCTAACTATACTCTTGTTGATTCTCAAACGTGTAGGTCTTGTGGTGCCCCTGAATATGTCCCCTCTCTCATCGTCGATAGCCTCCTTTGGTAGTCTTCGTCTAGGTGTCCTTCCCTGATACAAACTGATTGTCACCTTTCTCCTTATTTTAGTGGGTTGTGTCATGTCGTTCCTTCTGAGTTGGTCTTGTAATTCTTCTTTGATCTAAGCCAACTAAATTATGCTAGTAATTATTATGAGTGATTGTTTCTCAGTCAACTTAGAACTAAGTGTTTATCCGAGCATATATGTCCAATAAAGATCCTCTTGTACCTTTGTAAGCTGCAACGTGAGAGAGGAGGGGGAAGCCGGTGAAGATAGGAGTGAGTGTACCTGCATGTTTGTGAGGCGAGCGTGTGCGTGTTGTAGTGTTTACTAAAAGAAAAGACGATGAAGATATGTAAATAGGAGATGAGCATGGAAACGTAGAACATATGTACTTTCTCTATTTCTTTTGTACAAAAATAAACATGACGCAGACTGTTGGCTGACATGTGTTAATCAGCAAACACTCTTGGAGTACTCTTCTTTCTTATGGGCTTTCTTATACTACTTACACACTATCCTGACAGATACTTACTATCCTGACATACACAACTAAAGAAATTCCCCAAATACACCCCCAAAAGACCATAATTTGGCCACGGAAATCCAATCGGCCGCGTAATTGGCCATCCACCGAACCGAACGAACTACTAATCACAATTTCCTCCTAATACGCTTCCCGTAGGTGCATCGAGGAGGCAGCGGTGATGAGCCCGTCGCCCGGGAGGTTCACTTTGGCCGGCGCCAGCTCCCACGCGTCGAGCTTGGACACCTTGACGGCGCCGGTGCCGTTGTTGAACATGAAGAGGCGGCTGTTGGCCGTGGCCACGTGCTCCGGGTATGCCCGCGCCGTGATCACTGTCCGGCCGCCGCCGCCATAGCTCTCCACCACCGAGTGGTCAACCTGTTGCAAGGATAGAACACACGTTGGCACTCGATTTTCTCAAGTGTCTGAATCTATTGTGCGTTTGTGACGAGGTGCTTACCAGTGTCCTGAGCGATATGCTCCTCTCCTTCTCGATGTCAATGTCCACGAACCCTCCATACGGCGGCTTGTACACGTCGGCTCTCATGGACGATCTGCACAAGTTAATTTACAGGAAGATTGTTAGTATCATGATTTTGCTGTCACTGCAAACGCTTAGGTTCAGAACCGAGGATGCTCTGTTTTTGCTGTACCTTCTGAGGTCAGTGCACATGAGAACCTTGTACTTGCCATCGTGCCTGAACACTCTGAAGAAGACGGAGGTGTGCTCCTGCAGGTCGCCGGACGCCAGGACGATCAGCCCGAACGGGCCGACGCCGCCGAGCACCGACGCGCCCTTCTCACCGCACAGCATCTGCGGGTCAAGCAGCTGGTTGGGGTCGAGGTTTTCGGCGCCCTCTAGGGATGGGACCTCGAAGACCACCTCCACATCCGCCTGCATGCCGGCGACGCCGATGATCTCGTTCATGCCACCGGCGTTCATCTCTGCTCCAAGCAACCCGACCCGCGTCTTCCTCAGCGTCTCGATCTCCTCGATCGGCCACTGCAGCAGCTGCTTCCCGTCGTCGGAGAGCCAGATCCTCCTCGGGACGGTCTGCACGCCGGCCCAGCCCCTGGCGAGGTAGTCGGCCTCGGGGTCGGACTCGTTGGCCCAGCTCCAGAGCACGCGCCGGTTCTTGCCAGCGTCATAGAAGGACTTGGACGCGTAGACGTGGCCGTAGTCGAAACGGTGCCATGTCCGGCAGTCATTGTCCGCCCCCACCGGCGAGAAGGTGTCGGCGGCGTCGTCGTACCGCCCCAACACGTAGTAGTCGCTAAGCGTGACCATCACGCTCTGCTTCAGCACGTAATTCGCCGCCGCGCCGTTGGACGGGGTGTAGTCGAGCCCGTTCTGGTCGCCGGGCCCCGCCACGGGGAAAAGGTCCGGGCACTCCACCATGCCGGCGTCGCCCGAGGAGTAGAGCGGCTCGGCGTTGCGCTCCCAGTGCCGGAAGTCCTTGCTGCGGTACACCAGCGTGGACCCCGTGCCATCCTTGAGCCCCGCGGAGACGGCGACGCGCCACAGGCCGTCGCGGCCAATCCACGCCGTGGAGGGGTCTCGGAAGTTGTCGTGTACGACGTCGTCGGGGAGTGCGATGACGGGGTTGTAGCTGGGCTTCACCCACTCGCGGAGGAGCGGGTCGGAGGCGTTCTTGGGGTAGGCCACGTTCTGGACTTGGTTGTTGTTGGCGTCGATGCCGGTGTAAAGGAAGACCGGGGTGCCATCGGCGAGGAAGGTGGCGGAGCCGGACCAGCAGCCGTTGATGTCGAAGGAGGAGTCCGGGTCCATGGCGTTCTCGAGGGCGGACCAGTTTATGAGGTCGACGGAGACGGAGTGGCCCCAGGAGAGGTTGCCGTTGCCCCAGGTGGCCAGGTACGGGTTGTGCTGGTAGAAGAAGTGGTAGACACCCTTGTAATACATCGGCCCTGTACATTCAAAGGAAAAAAAAATGACTGTCAGTTGAGTTCCCAGTGCTCTGTTTTTCTGCAGTTTCAGTGCTCTGTTTTGCAAGCGGCTTCAGTGTTCTCTAACTATTTATTAAGCAGAAAGGAAAATCAGCAATCTTCCATGGCCGGGTAAAACTTGGTACAACTACAACCCGTTTGATCACTAAGAGAGATGACAACATAACTT
This sequence comes from Lolium rigidum, assembly GCF_022539505.1. Classification (NCBI taxonomy): domain Eukaryota; kingdom Viridiplantae; phylum Streptophyta; class Magnoliopsida; order Poales; family Poaceae; genus Lolium; species Lolium rigidum. The sequence continues at coordinate 14,462,695 of NC_061514.1, read as the reverse complement.
TGAACAGAGCGGTCAGAACGTGTAAAGTTCAAGTACAGTACTAGTCTGGTGCAAAACATGACTCTATCAATCAAATGTACATTAGAGAGTACTAAGGTTTTTTGTCTGACTTAATGACGACAAGTCGTTTCTATGTGGCTGAAAACCAAAGCATATCTTCCTTCCGTCTCGGGGAAGAAAAGTAAGTACATCAAACTTTAATCAACCGACCAGGAGACACTAGAAACAATTTAGCTGTCCTTTGTAAGCCAGCTTTTCTTTGAACTAGTACTAGATACGTTGCCACTTTGCGGACGGTAGCGACCAAGTGAACATTGGCAGCAACACTTGGACGCAAAGACAATTCAGCTGTCCTTTCTGAGCAAACTTTTAAACTAGATACGTTGCCACTTTGCCCACGGTAGCGACCAAATGGATCACTTGGAAGCAACACTTGGACGCAAAGACAAGAAGCAAAGCCACACTTGGACGCAGAAACAAGAGCAAGCAAGCAACGCTTGGATGCAAGGCGCCAACCGGACCGCCGTGTCGCTGCGGGCCACACAACGCAAGCATCGGCCTCTCGAGGATTTCCTCTCGCTTTCCCCACCCTCTACCGATGGATAAGCCTAACCGTAAAATCTAAAATCCAGTGTTCACCGATGGCGACATCCGAAAGTTCATTCCAACTAGAATTTCAGACGGCCGGGAAACTAAGAAAAACGCAACACCTGTTTGGAGGAGAGAGTTGTACAGATTTTCTACTAACAGCTTATGGTAGGTTAGGCATGCGATGCGTGTGAACTTGGTGTGACTTGCCAATCAAATTGGTTAATATGTTCTTGTCTGCGTAACCAAAGTCTAACTTGCGGACAGCTTAGGGACGAGGAGTATAGCTTTAATCAACCGACCAGGAGATGGAAACTAAGAAAGATCCAACACATGTTTGGAGAAAAGAGTTTTACAACTATTACTACTCGTGCAATGGTGGAGAAGGCATGGCTTTTCTTAGCCCTCCCGTTATTTAGAGAAGGCAATAGATAAAAGTTGTGTAGTACCTAATATTATTATCTAGGAGTATTGTCATCCATAAGAATTAATGGAAGCTAATTAACTTTTTTAGTAATAAAAATATTTGCTAAGGGATTATATATTGTATAACATAGAAGACAGTCTCTTCTTACTACTCTTGTAAAAACGGTTTTGGTAGGGAAATAAGCTGTTTGGAGATAACTTTTTTTCCCTGATCCTCACAAAAAATATCGTCTGAAATTGTTCAAATTTCTTTTAAAACTAGTCCAAAATTAATCAAAACCATTTAAATTTCGAGAAACTATCAAATACCGGTAAATAACGGTCAGTATGTCTTGACACCGGCCGGTGGGTGTCCGGAAAAACCGGTTTCCCACAAAATCTCAGAAAAAAGCCATGATGCCAAGTAAGCAAAAAATCCTACGTGGCCGCGCGCTGACATCACCCCTGTTGCAGGCATGCGATGCGTGTAGATTTCGTGTTACTTGCCAACCAAATTGGTTAGCCCTGTTTTTTGTCGGCGTATCCAAAGTCTAACTTCCGTCTTGTAGAGGAGAAGGATACAATACAACTTGTCTAATAAGCTGGTGTTACTTGTGTAAACTTGTAAACAAGAAAAGTCGTGGACTCGATGGAGCCATGGAGGCGTGAGGCGAGGAGGTCACGTCAAGCAACGTGTAGCCACATCAGCGCACACGACACGGACGTCCGACGCATACTACTACAGGGTCCTACTGGCGGAGGGAGGGAGCAACACTTGGCTGCGCCTGCGCGCCAACAAAACCGTCCATGCGCTGCGGGCCACACAAGGATCTGCCTGCCCGTTCAGGACCGCCCCCGCCTTTCCCCACCATCTATCTATGGATAATTGCCGTCCGCAATAGGAAGGAAGTAAATCTATCCACGGATAAACATAAGCGTGTCCTGTGTTCACCGATGGCGACGTCCCATAATTCCGGGATAATCGAAGAAAATTCACGGGAAATCGAAAAGTCTAAGCACGTGTGTCCGGAATTGCAGCTATAACTCGCGCCTAATTTAGCAAGGAAGGATCAGAGAGAAGCGCGTGCGCGTACCATTTGGATCTGATCCGCAGCAACATGAGGAGGGCCGCCATGAATCCAGCCGCGATCGACGGACACAGACAGAGGAGAAGATCCAGGTTAGCCAGCGGAATGGATGGATAATACGCAGAGAGAATCCAAGAAAGCGTGAAGAAATCCTACCGTTCTGCCAGTTCTCGGCCGGCTGGAAGTGGTAGGCGGTCCGGAAGCTGTCGTGGCCGGCGGCGGCGGTCGTCGCCGGCGCGGGGTCGGCGAGCCATCGGAGGGCGGCGGACGGCGAGATGAGGAGGCAGAGGAGCACGGCGCACGCGGCGAGTCGGAGACCCGCCATGGCGAACCAGCCAAGTTGGCAACGGAGAGCGGGTGGGAGGTACGAGGGCCAAGTGGACAGGCACTCGGCTGGGTGAATGGTTTGCTCTGCCTCTCCCGCCTCCGGGTGTGCATATATACTGCTTGCCATCCGTCTAGGACAAACAGTATCCATATTTCTTTCCTTTTCTTTTTTGGAAATTCGGTGTGAAAGTCAGGGACCTGGAACGGAACGGAACGGAACCCTGGTCTTTCCTTCCTTTTTTCATTTCCACCGGCCAGTCGACCGACCAATCAGGAATTTAGTCCGGCAGATGAGTTTGGGATCTACGCCTGCTTCGCCGCCGCGCGCGGCCAGCGACGCCGACGGCGACGTTTTTATGTATTTTCCTACCACCCCACCGAACTTTCTTTTGAACAGGACGCTTGACCAAACTAAATCACCAAACGAAGAGCGTTACGCCGGCCACGTGGCCTTCTTATCCGGCGGGAGCCGACGTGGAGCGGATCAGACCGACAGGGTGACTAGGCGTCCTCCAGTACGTACGTGGGTGGTGGGTCCTCGCGATAAAAGGACACCTCGATTCTTTGCTAAACATGGCTTCTGGAATCTGCGACCGGCCAACATGGATGATGAATCATGGATCTTGCCCGGTTGATGAATATAGGAAGGGAACTACATGTATTATTATCTGTTAATATCCGTCGTGGTGGGCCCGACTTTATCCACCCGCATGCTCAACACCTGGCCATCACACATTCACTCGCACGGCCGGCCCTATCCGTTCTGCATGGCCTAGCTGTTGCTAACTTGTGTTCTCCGAGCTGCTCAATCATTCATTTGCTTAGATTAGGAGAGGCATGCAGAGAGTTGCGTCCAAGGAACTAGTATGAGACCTGCCTGGATTGGTGAAGAATCTTGAGTCTTGGTCTATGGCTTCTGCTAACACACTTCTAGCCTATTGATAAAATTACATGGGAGATTACGATCCTCCTGATGTGAATCATACTTGTTTCTTAGATCTGCTGAGGTAGCGCATAAACACCAATGAGTCTTTAGATGTGCCGGGAAAAGCAAGAGTGTCACGATACACTTTATAAATGTTGATACTCTAGAAAAAAAATCAACCTACCAAGTTTTCTGTGTTTGCTTTCTTGAGCATGTGACTTCTTTTATGTGTTGCTTTCTCGAGTATCCGGTCACGAGCTCCGGGATGGAAATCCTAGGTCGGAGCTTCATTGGGTGTACTTGTCATCTATTCAATGCACCGTGTGGAGTTTGCTCGGATTTGATTTTCACGATGAAGACCCATGTTCCGCTCTGCCCTTAAGTGGTTTGATTCGGCAACAGTGACCGTTACGCGTCGGTCCCTTTCCGCGCCGCTTTTAAAATTTATTAGTCTGGTCCATGTATGAAATTTGGAACGGTCTCGGTGTTATAGTATTTTATATCGAGAATGGGACTTTACTTTTGTGTTGCTTTCTCGAGTACCCAGTCTTGAGCACCTGGATGGAAATCCTAGGTCGAAGCTTTATTGGACGTATATGTCAATGACGTTTTTTTGGATTGTTCATATATTGAATGCACTAGTTGGAGTTTGCTCGGATTTGATTTCCAGGGTGAAAAGCCCTGACCCGCCGGCCATAAGTGGGTTTCATTCGGCAACAGTGACAGTTGCGCGTTGGTCCCTTTATGGAGATGTTGCTTTTGAAGAATCATCGGTCCACGTGGCATAAAAAGATGGTCGATGTTGCTGCTCACCGTCGATCACCGATGTTCTCTTTTTCCACATTAATTTGGTTCTTCGCGTCCTCGATGTCTTGACTAGCTTTTGATACGATGTTCCCTTAAAGACTGGTTGAAAATTTTCTTCAGAATGTAGACCGTATTCTTGATAGTAATATATGGAATTATTGCCCCTTGCCGGGAAAAGGATGGACTAACATCTTTTCATTTATGTTTCATGTAGGAAGAAGACTCTTGGAATAATATATAGCCTCTCAAGTCCGGAAATTCAATTCTGCTCCCGGGTGCGTATGCTCCCTCTACCAAAAAAATCATATTTTGAAATGTCAAAAAATTTGAACAAAAAATTCTACATGTACATCTCCATAATATATGAATGTTTGTCAAGTTTCACGAAAAACCAATATTTTTTCTGATCTATGTAAAAAGGAGAAAATTTATCTTGCGAAAAGCATTATTTTTAGCACTGAACTTTGTCTTTTTTACACACGTCACATGATAAGTCGATTTTTTATGAAACAATTTTGTAAGCGCGTGGCACGTAAAGATGTACGTGCGGATTTTTTTGTTTCAATTTTTTTGAAATTTAAAACATGTGTAAGATGCATTTCAAAATATAGGGAGCATATGCACCCATGTTCCAAAACACCACTCCCCTCTCAAGTCTAGTCTTTGTAACCAAATTTATTGCAAGTATGACTTCTCCCCATGTGCACGAGAGGCAAGTTTGTATGCCAATAATTACGACCTCGGATGCACACAAGTTGATAGTTTATTTTTTCGCACCTAGATTCCTATCACATGGGGGTAGATTTACAGGTCTGTATTTCAACAAATGACTTGGGATTTGTTTTATCAAGGCACGGCACAAAAGCCAAATTGAAAACCGGCCGGGCTGGAAGCACATGCTCCATGATCGATGAGTCATACCTTCTCCTCTCGCAACAAAATAAATTAAAATTATAATCGAAAGTTCAGGCATCTTGTATCTGGATATATTTTTTCAGGGCCGAACAGGACGCTTGAACGAACTTTATCAAACGAAAAGTGTCACGTCGGCCACGTGTATCTCGATGCCTTCTTATCCGGCGGGAGCCGACGTGGAAAGAGAGAGCCGACAAGGACAGCGCCGATGAGTGACTAGGCATCCTGTGGGGAAAGGCCATCTTGATCGTCTAGCACCAACTGGGATGAATCTTGGGCAGGTATTATCTGTTAATTGCCATGGTGGCCCTGGTATGTCTTCCCGGATGCTTAACACCTATCCTTTCTGCATGGGCTTTGCTAACTTGTGTTTTGGGAGCGCAATTATTCTAGTGCTTAGATTAGGAACGCCATGCAGAGAGTTGCTTCAAATGAACTGGTACTCTGAGAGCTGCCTGCTTTGGGGCAGAAACTTGAATCAAGGTCTATGGCTTGTACTAACACACTTCTAGTGATACGATACAAGACGCTTACGGTCCTGATGTGAATCATGTTTGTTGTTTAGCTCAACTGAGGTAGCGCGTAAGCAACAATGAGTACGCGTTCAGGTCTTCGGAGATGTGCGACCAAGTATGTCACGTTCACTACAGGAAACACGCAAGGTGTCGACGGCCGCTAGCTGCCGGCACAGCCAGAGATGCCGTCGGCACATGCGGCCGTCGGCATAGGGATGTGCCGACAATAGCCGTTGGCACAGTCCTGTTGGTACTTTAGATTCTCGGCACAGACAATTTGGCCATCGGCAAAGTCTGCCCGTCGGCCAAGAAGGCTCTGTCGATGGCAAAGTCATCAGCATATGAACTAACCGCTGTTAGGCGTGGCAAGATGTGCCGACAGCAAAGCCGTCGACATAGGATATTTTTTAATTTCTTTTAAAATTTTCTTTTAAAATTTTCTTTTTTTCTTTTTTTTGAATTGTTTGACTCATTAATCTCTCGGGGGACATTTTTAACACTTAAGTACACTTAATCTTAGATCACGTTGCACTTGTGGACAAATTTCTCGGTCAGTCACCCATTCTCACACTGCTCCAGCCCCAGAACGTTTAAGGTCTCTATTCCTTCTGAACGGCTTACGTGAAAGAAATGACACCTTGTTGATAATACTACCAATTTATTTCTATTAACCCCTATGCCTTGATGTCACACCTCTTTATTTTTTTGAATTCCAAACAATTACTTATGTAAACAACAATGCCAAATAATATTAATCTTGAATTCAAATAACAATAAAATAATTTTATATTTTTGTCCTTTACGATTTAACATGTAATAACTAATATCTTTAAATCCGTAAATCAGAATTTGACAAATAATATGTCTAAATCGATCAAAAAAATGAGAGGAATCCAAATATGACATCCATATCATATTTTAAACCTAAAAATGTTTTTCCAAAAAATCATGAGTATTAGGTCATGTACCTAAAAATGATTTTCTAAAAAATGATTTTTTAAGCTGTTCGTCTATTGAATGCGCGAAGTTTTGAGTTTGCTCGGATTTTAAGTGGTTTGATTCGACAACAGCATCCCTTTTTGGAGACGTTGCTTTTGAATAATCATTGGTTCACGTGTCATAAAAGGATGGTCGATGTTGTTGTCACCGCTGATCACCGACTTTCTCTTTTTTCCGCCTTAATTTGGTTAATTGTTCGGGTCCTCGATGTTTTGACTAGCTTTTGATACCATGTTCTCTTAAAGACCGATTGTAGTATTTTCTCAAGAATGTAGACCGGTTGTAATTGATATTCTTGATAGTAATATATTGGAAAATTGCCCCTTGCCGGGAAAAGGATGGTCTAACATCTTTCATTTATGTTTCATGTTCAAAGAAGACTCCTGGAGCAAGTCTACTCTTTGTCACCAAATTTATTGTAAGTAAGACACTAAGACTTCTCCCCATGTTCTTTAATAGTACTTCAGCACGAGAGGCAAGTTTGTATGCCAATAATTCCGACCTTGGATGCACACGAGATGATAGTTGAGTTTTGGGCACCTAGATTCCCATCACATGGGGGTAGATTTACAGGTCTCTATTCCAACGTATGACTTGGAATTTGTTTTTTAAAGGCACCGGAAACCGGGCTGGAAGCACATGCTCTCTATGAGTGATACCCTTCTCCTTTAGCAACGATATAAATTGAAATGAATCGGATGTTCAGACATCTTTTTATCTGAATTTTTTTCACTCCCGAACGAGCATGACCCTTGAACGAACTGTATCAAACGAAAAGTGTCACGTCGGCCACGTGTATCGCGGTGCCTTCTTATCCGGCGGGAGCCGACGTGGAATGAGAGAGCGGACAACGACAGCCCCGATGAGTGACTAGGCATCCAGTGGTCCTCGTGGAAGGAGAAAGGCCATATTGGTCTTTGCCAGCGGCGACGAACGTCTGGTAGCACCAAACTGGGATGAATCATGGGCAGGTGATGCATGATGATCATGGATATACTACTACCGGTTTTATCTGTTAATTGCCATGGTGAGACCAGGTTTATCTTCCTGGATGCTTAACACCATATCCTTTCTGCATGGGCTTTGCTAACTTCTGTTTTGGGAGCTCAACTATTCTAGTGTTTAGATTAGGAACGCCATTCGGAGAGTTGCTTCAAAGGAACTGCTACTCTTAGAGCTGACTGCTTTGGGGCAGAACCAAGGTCTATGGCTTGTACTAACACACTTCTAGTGATACAATACAAACGAGATTACGGCCCTGATGTGAATCATGTTTGTTGTTTAGCTCAACTGAGGTAGCGCGTAAGCAACAATGAGTGTTCAGGTCTTTGGAGATGTGCGAACAAGTTTGTCACCTTACACTTCAGATGAAATGTCCATAGAAAACCTTCGGCATGTTCTTTTTTTTTTCCTACGGAGATCTTGATTATCACTGCTTAGCTTTTAATTTGCCTATGAACATCAAAAATAAATGTGTATATACTGACTTGAAAAGGGGTGACTCTCACTTGTGGTTATGTTGTTTCAAGCTTGTGAAGACTCACGGTGCCTCCCGGTATTATAATTGTCAAGTTCTTTTCGAGGAAAAAATGCCACGGTCCGTGCCATGGTTTGGTTTCTTCATACATAGAAGATGTCACTTCACTTTGGTGTTTGCTTTCTCGAGTAGTTGGAGCTTCGGGGTGAATATATCTGATTTTTGTTGGTTGTACCTGGCAATAATGATGATGTTATTGCATTATTCCTAGGTTTAAGGCATTGCCGTGTGTTTGTGCAGACGGGCATGCGCTTCAGGATCAAAACCCATGACCTCGCCTTAAATGGATTGATTCGGCGACATCAACGGCTACACGTCGGTCCCTTTCTGGGGGCGTTGCTTTTGAAGAATCATTCTTGTAGTCCACTTTTCATAAAAAAAAATGGTCGATGTTGTTGCTCACCGCGGACCACCCGTGCTCTTTTTTTCCTGCTTAATTTGGTTGCATATCACCAATGTCTTGACTGCCTTTTGATGCCATGTTCTCTTAAAGACTGGTTGTAACTAATATTCTTCATAGTAATATGTCACCCCTTGCCGGGAAAAAGGATGGTAAAACATCATTTCTTTTATGTTTCATGTTCGAATAAGACTGCAAGATTAACAGCCCCTCGAGTCTACTCTTTGTCACTAAATTTATAGCAAGTTTGACTTCTCCCCATGTTCTGTTGTAATACAGGAGTAGTACTTTAGCATGATAGGCAATTTTCTATGACAATAATGATGACCTCGGATGCACGCAAGATGATACTTTAGCATGACCTCGGATGCACATCCAGATTCCTATCACAGGGGCGTAGATTGACAGGTCTTGATTTCAACATGCATGTGATTTGGCATTTGTTTTTTAAAGGCGCACCGAACAAAATACAAATTGGAAATCGGGCTGGAATCACATGCTCCATGATGAGTCATACCTTCTCATTTAGCAACAAAATAAATTGAAATTAATCGGAAGTTGAAATATCTGATTTTTTTTCAAACAAAGAATTTGATTTTAGGCCGAGGAAACGAGAAGAAAACCCGAAGTATACGAGTGTCCCTTATGCCGGATGACTGACTAGGCATCCATTTCCAAGGCTATCTTACCCGACCTACAAGATCCTTTACATAAAAATAAGGGTAAGAAGCAATTTTATCCATCTCAGAATGTACACCCAGTCCTCGTGAAAGGAAGGCCATGTTCGTCTTTGCCAGCGCTAAACAAACGTCTAGCACCAACAGAGATGAGTCTGGATCTCGGCCAGTTCATGCATGGTGTACCACCTGGCCATCACACATTCACTCGGTCCTATCCTGTGATCCTGTCTACATGGCCTTGATAACTTCTGTTTTGGGGCCTCAATGATTGTATTGTTTAGATTAGAAACGGCATGCAGAGAGTTGCGTCAAAGGAAGTGGTACCCCGAGAGCTGCCTGGATTGGGCAGAATCTTGAATCTTGATAAGTGGCTTGTACTAAAACACTTTTAGTGACACAATACAAGAGATTACAGTCCTGATGTGAATCATGTTTGCTGTTTAGCTCTGCGAGGTAGCGCGTAAGCAACAAAGACTGTTAGAAGAGTTTGTCACGTTACATTAATTTATCTTTAGCACTGCCCTAATTACAACAGTTCCGCATCAGCTCGCCTGAATCTTAACTTGGTTCCCCCTCCTCCAGCTGGCCTCGTCGTCATCCGAGGGGTGGAAACCCGATTTGTGAGTAGAATTTTCAATAAAAGTAGAGTTTTCAATACATTAGATTAGGATTTTGTAGTTGTCATCAATTTGGTCTCCACGTCAATGAAGATGACATCATCTACAATACTTTGTTTGACGATGAGATCTTCTTCTCGACGTTAATGGTGGTGTTGGAAGATTAATTTTCTCGAGCCAGGGTCCCTCGGATCTTATTTCTCCGGATTGATTTTGGACTTTTTCTCATGGTTGCTATGAGGAGGATTATTTGTCGCGGCTTCTACGTGGTACGTATATTCTTGGCTCCCCAACGATGTTTACTAGGCTGTTCGGTTACTTTTCCTAAAACACTGGTGTTGATTCTTTTGCCGATGAAGTTTTATTATTTTAATGGATGTACGGGTGCATGCAACCTTATCATTGCGGTATAAATTAAAATTATTGGAGAACTTTTGTTGGTATTTGCAGGTCTTTGGTTTGACATCTATGTCATTTTCTATGGTTCCTTTTTAAAAAAATAGAAGATCTTGTCTTGGAAGAAAAAAGAGTTTGAGGACTTGAAGATTCACTTCTTCTAGAATTTATTTTCCGATCGCTGGAGACACCTCATATATCTCTACCATGTACTATTTACTACTTTAAATGTATATGTTAATGATTGTAAAAAAAATCACGACTAGAGATGGTAGAAACCCACTATGAGAAGTCCTTTTTACCTATCCTAAGAGGTCTCTTTGTGTTATTTTAAATTTCATACAGAGGTAAAAATGTCGTAGTCCATCTTACAGTTTGATCCGTCATGTTAGAAAATGTGTTTTTTTGGGGGAGGGGGACTTTCTTGGGTATCCGATCTTGGAAAATCGTAGACCTAATATTTCTTGGTTGTATTTGCCAATTAATGGTAATTTTTCATATTTTTTTCTCCATTGAAGGAGTTCGTTGGAGATAATTGGGACTTGATCTTCATGGTAAAAATCTATGATCTAGCATTAAGTGGTTTGAATAAGAACATCGGTATTTATGCGTTATCTCCTTCATGAAGGCGTTTCTTTTGGAGAGACATTCATGTAGTCAACGTGTTGTAAATGGGTGGTCGGTGTTGCTTATTGTCGCGGACCATTGTTGCCATTTTACTTTTCTCCTTGCTTAATAATTTGATTAGGTGCATCCACAATGTCTTGACTAGCTACTGATACCATGTTGTTGCTGAGTTCGAGCATAATTAATATCATATTAATACTAATATGTTTCTCTTTTCGAGAAAACAAAGTCTAACATATTTTCTTTTGACCCACGATGAAGACACACCTATTAATAGGACTCAAGAATACTCTTGGTCACCGGGTTTAATGCAAGTTTAAGGGTTGCACCAATGTTGTATAATAGTATTTTAGTACGATATGCAATTACGTATATGCCAACAATGCCATCTTTGGATGCACCCATAATGATAATCGTGTCTTTGGGGTCTAGCTTCAGATCACATGTGGATGATTTATAGGTCTTGATTTTAGATTTTTCTTGAAAAAGGCTCCATCGAAGCGAACAAATTGGCAACCATACATGAATAACATTTATTGCAAGTGATACCTTACCGTCCAACCAGAAAATAAATTAAAATTTAGCTGACGAATTCAGATAACTATTTTTATGCAAATTTAAAATGAAACTATTAAGCAGAGGGGCGAGGATAAAAACCAAAGTATTAGTGAACCTTTGAGGTTATAATGACTAGACAACCTGGTTGTAATCTCCCTAGTGATGTCTATGATGGTGTTTATAGTCCAATGATCAGAGTAGCAATTCACTATGTGTAAAATATATTTTGGGTCAATGATAACAAGCTACTAAAATGACCATATGGTTGCTTCTGGAGCGGGAAACTAGGTTGGATCCTCCTCAGTTACTACAAGTGTCACTTTATTTTACACAAGTGGCACTTGGCTATCATATGTGCCATGTCTTGCTTGAACTTGCTATTCAGCAAAGCACACGATACATGGAGTTTTATAGAAATGATAATATATATTTGTTATAGTCCTTGCTAGAATGAGAGACAATTTCAAACATACATAATACCACCCTTCGATGCACAATGAATCATGGAGTTGACTTTGTAGGGAATAGATACCTATCAACTAATGTTTGGTTTATTTCCTAGGATTCTATTGTTGGAATTCTCATTCAAGATCTGATATGGCAGGTTTTCCCAAAAGACACTGCCTAAAGGTAAAATCTAAACCTGATTTGGAAATGGAATCTACTTCGTTGTAAGTTACACATTCTCATCTTGCGCAAAATAAACTGAAATTTAGTCATCAATACAGAGAAAACTTTCATGCATAGAAAGTCCACATGGAATGGTTCATTTAGCATACGAAACAAGTATATTATCCAACTATCAAAGTGGCCCTTAAAGCTTGCTACGGGCGTGAGATATCTTAAGATGTTTATCTTCATATTTCCAAACTAACAATTTCTTCAATGCTGAAGATATTTTGCACCAATGGTAACACGTGATAGAATGCACATAGGTTTGATTCTCTAGATGGCCAATTAGACTAGATCCAGATCAATTGTTGTGTATTCTTAGCTTCTTAGTTTGGTGGTGCAGGCCTTTTATTTTACGGGTGGCATTTTTTCTATTTTAATTACAAATGGCAAATCTTATTTTACACAAGTGGCACTTGGCTGTCACATGAGTCATATCTTTTCTATACCTGCTATTAATAAAATTACATAGTATTTGGAAATTGCTAAATGTTCGCCTATTTTCTACAGTCTTTGTTAGGACAGAGATAAGTTCATAAGCAAATAAACCCTCTCCTTTAGATGCACATGAAATGATGAATTTTTTTGCTGGATTTATATAATCCGATCACAAGTAATTATTTTATGATCTAACTACTTTCGTTGTAGTTCTCATTTCAAGATCTAAATCTCACACTTTTTCCTCAAAAGCCACCGCCGAAAGGACAAATCGTAGACCAGGATTGCAAATTGGTTCTCCTTCACTGTTAGCATTGTATTAGCCCCATGTTCTTAAATACAAGGTCACTACTCCCTATGTACTGGTTTATTAGGGTAATACACAGTTAAAGACTAACTATAATTTTGGTCAACATATAAAAATTATAGCATGTCACAAAAATTATACCATTGGATTCATATCGAAAATACGTTTCCAATGATATACTTTGTGTGACATAATATTTTATATTTTGTTGAACAAATTTATAGTCAATTTTCCTGAACTATGTATTACCCTAATAAAGTAAAAAAAAAGAGAACCAAAAATACAATTTTCATCTATATAAGTCCACTATATTTTTCGGAGAAGAATTGGTTAGATTTCAATTTCGTACAATAATGTTGCTTATTAATGTGAAGGTTGCAACGGCCATAGAGATAGAGACACCACATGCAACATGTTTAATTATCCCAAAACACGAGAAATTTTCCACATAAAAAATAATGTTATTTATTAGTTAACTTTGTTTTCTTGGTATATGAAAAATGAGATAGTGTCCTTGTATACAAGAACGAATGGAGTACATTACTCCTCAAATTCACTATCACAAACTTAGGACATATTAATTTACGGAGATTTTACATAATTTGTAGGAATTTTATGTGCAACAACATATTTCAGTAGAAACCGGAAAAGAAGGTCCCATGAATGCACTAACAAAATTTCAAAAGGTGTTTATCATTGTACTATAAAGCTAAGTTTTCTTTCAAGGTAATGATGTTTTGGATCCCACAGAAAACTGTATTGTCCCATGATAAATTTTGACAATAAAAAAAATGTACATAGAGTGGTGAAAGTCAAGACTTGGTGCCTTGTTCTCTGGTTTCTTTGTTAATACAAAGGAAATTTCATATGAAGATAGTTTCGTCCTCAGATGCACATGAAACATCAAAATTGAGTATGTACGGTCTAAATCTCCATCACTTGTGGTTTTGTTTTTGATAAAAGGTTATTTTTACATTTTCACTTTATGATCTGATTTGGCTTTTTTTCATAGGACCACCACCCAAAGGGCATACCGGCAGCCGGTTTTGGCAATCTGACCTACTTGAATAAAAGAAAGTAGTACCTTCATCATGCCCAACACAAATTAACTATGGAAAGTTTTGGACATATTTAATTCAATGGGAATATACATAAAATTTGCAGGAATACCATATGTAGTTGTTCATTTACCATATGAAATGTAAAATGTGAAGTAGATATGCTACACATATAGTGCAATAATAGTTGTGGATATAATTGTAATAGATCACATAATCTCTAGCCCTCACCAAATCTGCCGCATCTCACGCCCACAAACTTTGCGCAGTGTAAGGCACATGCCAACAAACCTTTTCGAGATACTGTGACATGCTTGCTTTGGCCGAGACCATCACCCAGGGCACCGGGGAAACGCATTGGCCTTTGCGAACCCTGAGTCCACATGGTGGTACCTCACCGATCAGGGCATTCTTGCCACCTTACAGTCTTCTTTGGATGAAGACATACTTTTTCAGTTAACTACCTTGAAGACATCAACCGTCTCGTGGACTGGCCTGCACGCCATGTTTCGGGCACAGAACTGGACGAGTTAGTTTGACTTCTAAAAATATACTTATATTCACTACATATTGGCAAGGAGGGAATATTGTGGAGGGTAATTTTATTTTATAGGTGGCATTTGTATCTCAATTTCAAGCAGCACTCTTGTAGTTTACACAAGAGACCATTGATTGTCACACTAGCTATGCATGTCTATATTGAAGGAGAGCGACCCTTTGGAGCACGGGCGAAAGGAAGGCCATTTGTTTTGGAAAATTTGAAGACTCGGAATTAAAGTTTTTTAAAAATCTTTTATGTAGTTAACGTTGTTTTCTAATCTTATGAAACAATTAACATGAAATACATTGTATTATAGGCTCAGCAAAATATGAAAAATGTGCAGATATGGGTGTGGTAAACATTGCACATTTGTGAAGAATTTTTTTCATTTTTCTTGTTGGCTACATCCATTATTTTTTGGAGTCTTCTGAAACTTTGAAATTGAGTTTTCAAAATTTCTAAAAGAGCTGCACATAGCCTAGGTATAAAGTGCATTGGTTATTTTTTAATTTGTTATTTTGGAAATAAATATATACTATATGTATATTTATTAGAAGATTATCTATTTGGTATCTAAGTAAATAAGAGTTGTTGAACATTTTAGCCTTTTTGAATTTCCACGTCTCCCCAAAAACAAAGTGACATCCGATGCCATCCCAAGATGAGAAGCGAAGCCATCAGAACGGTACCGGCGCCTGGTCTGGCTCACCGCACATACAAGATAAATGTAGCACCTCTCAATGTGAAAGTATACAATATTGTGCCGTACTGCAGGAGCATAAGGTAAAAAAAACGTATATTCTCTCTGGTATGTATATCACTTATGTAACCTTCTATGTAATTTAACACAACAATGTACAAAACAACAAGGTGCAATGTATCAAATAAATAACAAAAATAGTAAAAATTAAAACAAGGGTTATCTCTTATATAGAAAAGTGAACCGGAGTTCGTGAGTTCACTTGATCTTCCTATCAATTAAACGTGGTAGTATAAATGAAGCACCACTATAAGTGATGATTTATCGATACACAAGCATCATGGTATAAAGTGAAACATCCAATGAGCAGCATGCGAAAATATCAAAACACAATTAGAATTCTAAGCATGTATTGATAATGCTCCCCAATCAACTGGGTTGGTCCCAAAATTAAGGCTAAGTTGTAAAATAGAGTACTGCATCAAGTTTTATGGCATGAAGTCGAGAACTACTGTACCCATACATGAATGATCATCGCTGCCTCCACCGTCGATCATATTGCCGTCGTTGCACCTTTCGTCAGAGCCTTAGCAGCCATCACAACTATGCCACCTTAAAAAAGGTTTATGTGATGTGCTGAACATAATGTCTCCCAAGACCGCACGCCACGCTCGGCTCGAGGTCCCTGCAACAAGAGGAAACGAGTGCCCGCCACCGTAGTCCACCAAACGGGATTTGCCCGTCGGCATCCTCCGATGATGCTTGGTGGGCGGGAGAGCGGGGAGATGGCCGGGGCTAGAGTTTCGTCCCAGCCATCGCCTTGAAGCAACGTTGCTAAGTCCTTCCAGTTTATACCTGTACACCACGTGTTCAAGTGACTCGGCTTCTACAACGTACTATTCCTTCTCTTTTGGAGTGTGTGTGTGAAGGGTCAAGACCTGGGCTGCCTTGTGATTTGTTAGTTTCGTCGTCGGCCACCGGCGACATGGCAGACCATTCAAGATGCTGCGGGTCCGACAGATGGGATCGATTGGGGTCTATTGGCCGCCGAGCGGCGATGTGACGCGTTTCTTATCCAGCTCGAAGTTACGTGGAACAACAGGGAGCAGATCAGGTCGCCGGAGGCTGATGGAGTAGATTATTCCCACGGTCTTTGTGAAAGCTACTCGCCACATGGTTTGATTCTGCTGCCCAAATGGAGGTGACGTGGGGACTAATCATCTTGGTCTTTGCCTCTCCGGTTGGCCAACTACTGGGATTATGAATTATGGATCTTTATCTGGCGATGGATACCGGTATTTATCTGTTACTTAACCGCCGTGGTGGACCGGAGTTCATCTTTCCGGATGTCACCTGGCTATCGCACGGTCCCGTCCTGTCTGCCTGAACTTGCCAGCTATGATGTTAATTTGTAACAGGAGCTCAATGACTTCATTGTTTAGAAAAAAATGATTGCATGGAGTTACGTGGTAGGAACTTCCTGTGAAGCTTCTGAGATCTGCATACCCTTATCAATGACTTCCGGTAATACACTACTAGTGATACAGTCCAAGCGAGATTACGGCCTCATATATGAACCATGTTTGTTTGCTAGCTCAGCTAGGTAGCCCGTGAGCAACAAACACAGTTTAGAACGTTTGGTCCCAGGAGATGCTCTGGACATACAAAAGATAGCCACGCTATCATCCATTATTCAGCATGTCGACACAAAACTTAGCACACGAAGCTCTATTTGACATGCTGAAAAGGGAAAATGTTTTCTAATTGTACATGGGTCGATCTTCGAAACGAAGAGTCCATGACGCTGAATTCATGCGACAGAGGGGTCCGAGCGGCACAACATGGTGGCAGCTCCGTTTCATGTTCAGGGAAGATTCCTAAATCAATGGCGCCTAAAGACATCTCCATGTCACTAAGTTTATTGGAAGATCAAAATTTGCCGCCATGTTACGCATTAGTATTTGTTAGTACGAGAAGCAATTTACTATGGAGGCAATGTCGCCGTCGGTTGCACATATAATCATGGCATCGATTTTGAAGGGTGACGTGGAAACACAGAGCAGATCAGACCAGCAGCCTAGATTGAGAACAAGTAAGTGCGTATCCCCCTCACGCATGAAAGACCCCGTCTCGCACGATAAAGGACCTGGTCCGCAGCGCAAAAGACCTCTTTTTACTGTGCCGACGCATCTAAGGATTATCAGCCGTTCAATCTGAGAACGAGCTCCGCGACGATCCGAACCGTTCGTTAGCGATGGCGCATCCTGAGACAAACCCCCGATGGAAACCCTAGCCGCCGCACCCCTTGCCCGCACTCTCATTTTCCATCCTCTCCCAGCTTGCCGTCGGCGCCCTCTTGTGCCTTCTCCTACGGGGCTCTCTCGCGGCGGAACGAGGGGTAGGAGGCCGAGACGGTGCACAACCTTGAAGGCGAGGGGAGGTATGCGAGGACGGCGAGCACCGGGAGTAACGTGGCGAGGTCTCCCTCCTTCCCTCATCTCATGCCGCCTCTCCTCCCTCACGGTGTCAATTTCCGGCCCATTCACCGTCTCGCCTTGCCCTCTCCGGCCTCGCGGGGGCACCGTAGATGACCGCTCGCCCTAGAGCATCAACGCTACTTCGGAGACATGGCTCTAGGATGGGAGCGCGATGGATCAGAGGGAGACAGAGCAGGCTGCATAGCCGACCTTACGGGGTAAGCACCCTCGACCTCATTTGCCCGCTTCGTGCGATGGGAAGAGAGACACCACAATCGCCCCTATCTGCCTTGATTTGCTTCTCGTCTTTTGGCAGCAGATGATGCCTTGTAGGAGATCGCCACAAAGAGCGGCGACCACGACAGCGACTACGGAGCACCTCACGCATCAGTTTGCTTATGGGTGTGCTTCTCACGGGGACGAAGAAGAAACCCATGAAGAACACAAGCAGTGGTAGTACCATCAACGAGTAGAAAGGCCTGTCTTTTTTCTCCCTTGTCATTCTCTCCCTATTTCTTGTGGAGTACGTGCTTGCCTTGATTGGATTGGGATCTGGCCATCATAGAGTTATATATTGTTCTTGATGTTGTTGCAGGTGGATTTAGTCACGGAAATAGAGGAGGACCTCATCTTTTGGCTGAGATGCGTGTTGGCTGGCTCGAATTGAGCAACTCCCCTCCTCCAGTGCTGATTAACCGGATTGTTTCAGAATTTCAAGCAAGTACTTATATTTTGGCTCAGATGCGTGTTGGCTGCCTAGAATTGAGCAACTCCCCTCCTCCGAGAGTGCTAATTAACCGGATTGTTTCAGAATTTCAAGTAAGTACTTACCTTTTAGACCAAAGGATATGATTCAGAACTTGCCACATTCTTTGCGTGTACTCATAAATATATTTTTCTTGTGAACTTGATCGGGGATGCTCTGGTCAGGGCATCTCACCATGAAGATCTTCGCCATAATAAGTTTTAGTGGTAGGTACATGTGATTTTGATTTGTTTTGCCTAATGCAGATGAGAATTATCACATGACAAACTATGATTTCGACAAGTTTGTCTCCATCATCACACAGATGGAGACCTTGCAAGAGCTCGGTATGGTCACGTTTATTTTTCACTATCAGAGATGTAGTCGATGATTTGTCGGTAAGAAAAATAATAACCTTTGTTTGTTATTCTGTCTAAATCAGCTGGTGCAGTTAAAAACCAATCTCTGAGAAGTAAAACAAATGGCGATTTCAGTATCTAATGGATCAATATATATTATTCATGTTTCATGAAATCAACATAGTTTTATTTTTCAAATTGTATAAGGTTGTTCATTTGTATCTTGTGAAACAGACAGTGTCCAGTTAAAATTCCCATATATGTTTGTCCTTTGCAATTCGCTTGTTCTTATTTTTATCCAATTAGTACATCCATTTCATAAAATCAGAAGGTCCACACTATCTAGGCCCGTGTTCACTGTCATCTGCCATGTATGTAATTTGGGTTGGATCTATGGCACTTGCTTACAGAATTTTTTCTTGAGATCTGGAAAATCATATGCTTCTAATTATACCGTGCGATGTTGTTAATGTGTTGGCTTTAATTTTTTTGCTATAACTGGAAACCTGAAACTCCAAATTGTAACAATATAGCTTTGTTTGAATTCCTGAAAAAGAGAAAACATCAGTATATTAGTGTATTTATGGCGATCAAATTCAGTCTTGTTTCTTTAAATGTGGTTTGATTGCTTCTTTTTTCACTATATATCGTGAACAAAATGTTCACATTTTTTCATTTGTTCTCTATTATAGTAGACAATAAAGCCGCCAACTCACCAGCACTAGAGATAAAAAAATGACGATAAAGGTTATAGACCAAGAGTTTATTGCCTTTCCCCTATCTGTTTCCAATGATAAAGTTGATATATCACTGTTCTTATGATTATCCTACCCTCACATGTGTGAGCTTCTGGTTCAGTTTGAAATACGCAGTGCATAAATTAAGATTATGCATCTGGTGTTTTGGGTGGATAAACTATTTTCGGAACAGATTTTGTACTTTCTATTTTCACAGACAACTTAGAGTGACTCTTTTCTTGCAGATGATTCCTTGCTAGACAACAAACTATCTTACTGTTAGTGTACAAATTTTAGGAGTTATTATCATACTTTTTAATTTCCTATTTTTACAGAAATGTGTTTCGTTGGCCATTGCTCTTTTGTTTTGGCATTGCATATATTATGAGCTTTTGTACCAGGTATCGAGTCCAATTTGTAAAGATCACAATGGAGTTATGCCATTTTGTTAATACCATCTGGTGAACAATGGTAGCTGGAATTTGGATATGAAACTGTCTGGTGGCCCTTCTCATTTTAAATTAGAATTGGGTTACAAAATTTTGTACACTTAAGGCATTTGAGCTTATAGTTTACAAGCCACATTGATACAACTACAGGCACTACTCAGACTTTTTTTTGGTAGCATGATAGATTCTTGACGTAGTCCTGATGGCGTCCTCTTGAGTGGTCGTTACTGCTAGAGGTTGGCATGAAAAAATACATGGCAGCACAGGGTCTGCAATTGCCAGGTTCTGTGTTTTTGGAAATGTCAGTATAATCTTTTTTACTTTTTTATTGAACATTGAACTTAGAACAATGAGAAGTAACTTGAAAAACTGTTTGTAATTTCATTCTTGTAAATTAATCAATCACTTGAGATGAGTACTTTCTCTTAAACTATTTAGTTGACTTTGTGCGCTCCTGTTATTACTGATATTATTTTGACAAGATATTATCTTTATCTATGATATAGGAAAAAAATAGGATACATAGTGATAATTTTTTTCAGGACTGTAGATCGTTTAACTTGAATATCTGGAATATGCCTTTTCTATTATGGTATATACCACAACAATAATGATATGCCATTGGGTCAGTTTCCATGTTCTGTTAATTCTTCCATTCTGCCGCACACTTCTTTGTGTGAATGCTTTGTTTTAGGACTGATAATGAAATTTTCAACTCTGGTTGTTCCTTCCCTGATACATGTTTTTAAATTGGTGTATCTGACTAGATACATCATTTTTCAGTGTTATGTTCTGCATGTGGATAGGATCCTGCAATGTTGCAGCCCTGGCTGCAACTCAGTCTACTGTGGATGATTGAGCCACCTAAGAAGTTTTTGTTCACTAACAGTTTGGTGATGTCTTGTGCCACTATTGGTATTATGCTGCAACATGTGAATTCTAAGCTTATTTATTTCTCTGTCAATCAAAATTTATGGTTTTGGCTCTGATTTGCCTCGTACATAATGTTGAGATGATATTAGATGATATTTGGGTTCTGCATCAAGATATTGACAGTTCTTGCTTTGGAAAAAGCATGTGTTCTTGATGCACTCTATTGTTTTCCTTGTCATTTATGTATGGCTTAATATAATTGTTTTGAATGAAATATCTCACTGTTCCTAGAGTGTCATTTGTAAGTATAAAAAATTGTTCAAGTTCAGACTGTTTTTGGTCTTATGCTTGAGCAGGATTCTGTGATTAGCGTGCATAGCACTAGCCATCAGGTATCATGATTGGCATGCACCTGACCGGCGAGGAGGCGCCCCATGGGGCGCCCCAACCACTAGTGACTATAACCATCCTGTGGTCTCCATGAAAGAAAAAGACCATCTTGTTCTTTGCGAGCGGTGACAACGGCGCTTAAGCAAACGTCTGGCCAGATAGGATGAATCATGGATTTTGGCCAGTTGATGGATGGTGAATAAGATTTTTTTATTCAAAAAATATTTGCGTCAAATAAAGGATGGTGAATATACTATATGTATTATCTTGTCACGGCCGCGGTGCACTCAAAGTTTATCTTCCTGGGTGTTCAACACCGGGCTATCCTCTAACTTCTGTTTTGGGAGCTCAATGATTTTATTGTGTAGAAACTGATTGCAGAGAGTTGTGTAAGGCCTTCCACAACGTTGCATATTTTCGATGCCCAAACCACTTTTCAGCCTTTGGGAATCGATTCCCTAGGCTGCCCAGATGATGCCCAATTTTTTTTTAGGAAATCGGAGCACGGAGTTGCTCCGATTCTCACTTTTTGCAAGCAATTCAATATTGATTCTTTGTTTGACAACACATGCATGTGAGAGTAGGACAAGATAAAAACAGCGAGACAAAGGGATGCATATTGGCTTGATAGTGTTCTTTACTCATGTGTGGACCCTAATAGTTTCAAGGCTGAGAACACACGCTGTGAGGCCGGCGCCCAACTTTTTTTTAGGGCACCGCTGAGTACGTGGCAACTTTTTGATGTTTTGGGCATCGACTACATTGTGGGAGGCTTAAAGGGAACCGCTCTGATAGCCGCCTAATAGAGCAGAATCTGGATTCTTGATCTATGCCTTCTAGTGATACCACGGGCGCCCATCAATATCGAGGGTTGAGATCGACGAAGTCATCACGGATCTTGAGATTGACGAAATCACCACGAACAACCACTTTAACCTTTATTTTGTGTCACCCAATTAAAGATGCTCTACTCGTCCCCTCCTGTGGTTCCTCAACTGTCCCACCTATAGGACCGCTAATCCAAGCGACTCACCGTCGATCCAGTGCTATTCTTTTTGGACCTTTGTGAGGGACCTACGCAGCCGCGGCGAGCGACGATGTTACGCGTTCTTATTATCTAGCCCGTTGTTACGTGGAACAACAGAGAGCAGATCAGATAAGATCCCCGTAGGCTTATGGTCTTTGTGAACCCCAGAGGTTACGTAGCCCGAGGTTACGTGCGTACTCTACTACTGTATGTAGGTGGGAAGTACTCGTGCGTACTGTACAACTGTATGTAGGTCGGCCCGGTGACGATGACGCGCTGGCTGAACAAATGTCCATAGTGGCAAGTTGCTCCTGCTGGCCAAACGGGACGCGTGGATGGATCATGGATGGATGGATCCTTGTCAGTTGATCGTCCCAGACAGTACCACCCAACGTGGCTATCGCATGTCGTATCGTGCGTGTCTGCCTGAATTTTCCAGCAATAATTTTTATTTTGGCAGCTCAATGATTTTACTGATTGCACGGAGTTACGTGTGGAAGGAACTAGTACAACTCTGAACCTTCCCAGAGCTGCCGGATTTAAGCAGGCTCTTGATCCATGACTTGCGGTAATACACTTCTAGTGATACAATTAATATATACAAACGAGACTACGACCTGATGTTAATCATGTTTGTTTGCTTGCTCTAAATTAAGCAGGCTCTTGATCCATGGCTTTCACAATTTATTCTAAATTCCCCCGCAGCCTCTTGCCGTGTGGCGTGTGGTCCCGGCGCTGCCTCTTTGCCTCTCTACACGCGTTGACTTGTCTTCTCGTCTTCCCGTCACACGTGAGAGGGGTGTTGACGTGTATAAGTAGATTGCCTAGCCCTTTCCATAAGTTCGGACTTTTGGTTCAAGTGGCTAGTGCATGAAGCTTAACATGGTATCAGAGCCCCAGGTCTCGAGTTCAAATCCTGGCTTTCACATGGTTTTCGCAATTAAGCCTAAAAATTGTTGTTGCCCCCCTCTTTAGCCACCGCTGTTTCGGTGTGCTCTTATTCTTTCACGTGTTGACTTTCTCTTCTCTCGTCACACGCGAGTGGGGGTGTTGTGAAGTGTATATGTGGATTGCCTATAGCCCTTTCCATCAGTTCGGACTTTTGGTTGCGTTGGCTAGTGCATGAAGCTTAACACTCAGCTAGGTAGAGCGTAAACAATCTAGGGTTTCGTCCCTCTCGTCGGCGATGATGTCGGTCCGCTCCGCCTTCGGTGATCTTGGAGCCTTCGACGTGTGGCGGACCGCGGACTCTCGCCCGTGGGAAGATTTCAGTACTTCATTACTTTATTTCCAGTGTTTTTTTTTAGATGGTGAGGCGGCGGCTACTTCCTAAAGTTAGAATAAAATCCTTCCACCATATCCTTTCTCCGATGGTGCATCTAGTGCCGGCAAATGACGCATGGAGTTGTGTCTGGCGGAACTCCCATGATCTTGTCGTCTTTCGTGTTCGATTGTGTGGTTCAGATGAGTCCCTTTCGATCTACGGTTGTCATCATTGGCAATGGTTACTGCATTAGTGCGCTGGCTTTTTGGGACATTAGTACGACGATTTCCCATCTGTCTATTACAATAATCTCTACTACGACAAGCTTTTCCTAGCTCCATTGATGGAGAGGCAAGGACGGCGACATGCCTTTAGCTTGCGCTAGTGTTTGTAGTCGTTAAATGGTCCAATGATCTATTTGTAATTTTATTACTTTTAGATATCTTTATATTATGATTGATGATTATTAATAAGTCGGTGAAATTTTCAAAAAAAGTAGAGCGTAACAACAAACAGAGTTTGCAATATTTGGTCTCACAAGATACGCTGGACATAGAAGGATTGCCACGTTACCCTTGAGTATGCCGAGTTGTCGAGACACCACGAGGTCGGCTGCAAAAGGACATTGTCTTCTACCTCTGCACGCAGGAGACGATATGTAATAGCACTGGTAGAAAAAGAGGCTTCCGTCCAACCCCATTAGTCGCGAAAGTATAGGAACCGCGACTAATGGAGTCTTTGGTCGCGGTTCGCCTCCCGAACAGTGACTAAAGGCCTGGGCCCAGGGCGCTCGGTGGCCAGCTGGTGCACGTGAGGCGCTTTAGTCGCGGTTGGCCAGGCCAACCGCGACTAAAGCCCCACCCCTACATATACCGTTCAGCCCACAGCACTTAGCCATTTGGTGCCACTTCTCTTCACAAACTTCACAAGGGGGTGTAGGTTTGCTTTTGGCTCCTCTTATGCCACTTCTCTTCACAAACTTCTCTTCACTAATGGCAGTTGCGAACCGCGACCAACGGCCGTTTTTCTACCAGTGTAGAGTCTGGCGCCCAAATAATTCAGACGAATTTGATGTAAAAAGGAGAATGTTCTCTAACCAAGTTTCTAGTAGCAAGTTTAGGACTTGCCCCCATGTTTTTTAGGCTTTTTCATAAGGAGATAATGCCTTCCTCGGTTAGCATGGATTCTTTGTGGTTTAGTTTTTTACTTCGGTTTCAGGTTCTGATCTGGTAATTTGTCAAAGGCCACCACTCCCAGTTGACACATTTGAAAACGTTTTTTTTTTCTTTGAACACATTTGAAAACGGGGTTGAATTCTTATTCCCCAGTACAACCTAGGAAAGACCCGGTTCCACGATCAAAAGATAGCGGAATGGAGTAATATGGGTCCAGCATCGAGGTCCAACAAAGTAAGCGCATCTCCAATGGAGCGACGCAAACAGAGATTGAGCGACCATTTGCATTCGTGCGGTCGAAAAATACATCTACACCCTACTTCAGCGGCCCGACGCATAGTGATTGGACGTACGCACAGAGGCAAACACGGTCCAAATATGCGCATCAGATGCGTCTTTGTGGACGCGCAAAGTGTCCGCTCGCGTCTGGCGGATGTTTCGTCGGGCCCGTCTGGCAGCGATCCAGGCTCGATGCATCTTCTCAGGGGCGCCCGCCGAGGTGTCGCTTCCGCAGTCTGCGCCACGTTAATGGCGATGCCTCGCCTGCCGAGCGGCGCCGCCCACCTCTACCAACGAAATAATGGCGATGCCACACGTGCAACACCCTCGCCTGAATCCAGCGTATGTAAAGGGGTACGCGCATCTCATCTCCTCCCACAAAAAACCCTAGCCGCCGCACAACCTGCATCGTAGCGCCGCCTCCACACATCCCTCCGTCTTTGCCACGAGCAGCGCCGGGGGCGGCAAGGCTACTGCGCCTCCACCTCCGACTCCACCTCCCCCGGTCGAGAGCTCCGTGGAGGAGTTGGAAGAGGACGAAAGCACGGACAACATCCTCGACGTAGCCAGGCACGCGAGGTTCATGGCTGATGCCGAGCAGGAAGTAGAGGAGGAGCGGGCAGCCCACGCGGTGTTTGATGCCGAGATGGAACGCCGTAGGGAGGCGGCCGCAGTAGAGGACGACTCCTCCGACATCGATTGGTCCTCTGATGAACCTAATGAGCCTACCCCGGAGGAGAGGGAGGCGGCCGCAGTAGAGGACGACTCCTCCGACATCGATTGGTCCTCTGATGAACCTAATGAGCCTACCCCGGAGGAGAGGGCGGCGGAGCAGAGGGCGCTATTCGACATTTCGAAACGCTCAAGAAGGCCAAGGATGCCGCGAACGAGGCGATGCGGCAGCGCCTGCTAGAGAACGCGACAGAGATGCAGAGGAGAGAGGGATGCAACGATGGGGCCGGGCCGTCGGGTAGCAAGTAGCCTAGGGCTTGTATCTCCTTAGTTTGTACTACATTATGCTTTTTACATGGTGAATGAAAAATATTATTTAAAAAATGGGTCGCTCCGCTAGAAACACACCCAGACGCAAACAGACGTGCTATCAAAATATATCTGTGAGATGACGGAAACGGACATATGTGATCACTTTTGGGTGTCCGATATGGATCGATCCGTTGAAGATGCCCTAAAAGAGGTGGAGCCTGATATTGAAATGGGATCTGTACATAGCGGCAGGTGATGCTTTTCTCCTCCAACGCATAATGGACTGAAATATCGCCATCCTACTTGTCTGAGCTCTGAACATGCTTATTTTTTTGGAAGCTCAATGCTTTTATTCATTTGAAACAGCAACGAGTTGCGTGAAAGAACTACTCTGAAGCTTGTGAGAGCTGACTGGATTAGGCAAACTCTTTAGCTATGGGCTATGGCTGCTAGTGCTAGTAAGAGCATCTCCAGCGATGCTTCCAAATAGACGCCGACAGGAGCATCGGCACAACTGTATGGGGAGCGCCGACAGTGCATCATTTATTTGCGGGTGCTGCTCCCACACCGACGACCCAAAGATGTCCCCCAATAGCATCTTTTAAGCAGAAATTTGCTGCCAGCGCCCCCGATCAAAGCTCTTCACATAGGGATCCTTTCGGGTGCACCGATATTCTTATGGGGCTCCAGAATATACCAGCGCTTTTTGGGAAACGTCGGTGCGGGCACTTTCTCTCACTAGGATCTCAATAGAACTATTGGGAGCGTTATTGAAAACGCCGGTGGAGATGCTCTAACACAATTCAAGAGAAATTACAGTCCAGATGACATATACACTTTTGTTTTTATGGCTCTGCTAGATTTCGCACTAGCAATCCTAGGAGACGTGCTGGACAGAGCAGTTCTGCCATGTTATCCTTCAGCATGTCGGCATAAAACTGATAAAAGTCACCTAACATGTGCCATTTGACCTATCGTAGGAGTTCGTCTGCAATGAGAATGCCTTCTATAGTTGTCCATGCGTGAGAATGCCTCCTGTGTGCATATGTGCGTTTTTCTCATGTTGAGGAAATTCATGTACTAACATATTTTGGAAACCAAATCGACAAATTATTCTGAGGTACAACTGTAACAGTCTACATTTTGGACCTAGTATCTAGGAAATGCTGGTCTACACAACTTTGGACCACACATCTCTTTCTCCCTCCGTGTGTATGTGTGCACGTTTTCTTGTTGAGAAAATCAATGTCACATCTTCTTAGAAAAATATTTGGCAAAACAAATTTGATAGAAAAAATGGCATGGTCCGTGTTAACAATTTGTCCCCATGATGTCGAGAAAAAGTCTGTCAAAACGGCCTAACTACCTTTTTCTACTTCATGTTTGAAGAATACTCCTGGATGAACAGCCCCTAAAGCCGTCTTTGGGTGGCTTCATGTATATTGCACATTTAAGACTTGTCGCCAACTTCTGAACATTATTATTTTTAGGACTACGAAAGACAATTTATATGCAAATAATGTTTTCCTCGTATGGAAACTGAATAATGAAGTCAAGTCGTGTTTTCAGCATCTGAATTACGGCAACATGTATGCTGGTTATTTATAGTCATATGGCCGGACTAATAATTCAGTCTTTGCGAAATATATTTTGGGTCAATGATAACACGGCACATAAATGTCAATTAGGTTGTTGAACCTGATTAGTTTTTTTTTCGAAATGGGTTGAACCTGATTAGTTGGTAAGTTCTTGTAACAATTGTCAATTCCGGTGGAGCCTACTTTCATTTTGCAGGTGACGACTTTGTTTATCTCAAAGGCACTTGGCTATCACATGAGTCGTGTTCTTTTCTGAGCTTACTATTTAGCAATTTTACAAGTATTTGAGATGTTTTCTCAAAAGCCACCGCCCAAAGTATAAGATCAGGGACAGGGCTCGGAAATAGGACATACTTCACTGCAGGCAACATGATGCGGGCCTTCTCAATCAACACAATGACTATCACAAATGTAGGTGTATATATTCTCGCCCATGTGGATTTTATATAATATGCTGGAATTTCAGTCCCACTATGTACGTGTTAGAAGGACATGAAGGTTCCTCTCGTGGCTGCTGTGCTGTCCCGCCTCAGGGCCCCATGTTTATAGTACTGCTCCACCACATGCCCAAGGGACTCAGCCTTCGATTCAGTACTTTGTGTATGTGACGAGTCGAGACCTGGACCTGGACCGCTGGCTGTTCGTTTTCTTCCCCGGAGGGCCACCGGGAGATGGCCGACCAATCAAAGATCCGGCGGGTCCGGCAGATGGGACGATGCTTGAGCGATGTGACTCGTTCTTATCCAGCGGGATGTAACGTTTGAGATTCATCGCGTCGCCGATCAGATCGTCTCAGGCCCATGGCGAGGCTTCGTACTAGCTAGATTATAATGGTCTATGTGCCGCTGTGAAAGGTACATGTAGCTTTGCGCAGATGACGCTTCTGTGGCTGTCCAGCTAGGATGGATCTTGGTCATTTGTTAACTCAACGCCACGGTGGACCAAAATTTATCTTCATATACAGTACTAGTGCCACCTGGCCATCGCACGGTCCTATCTTGTCTGCCTGGACTTGATGGTAGTTGTAGTTTTTGTTACGGGGGCTTAGTGATTTACTTATGAGTTGTAATTGTTGGCTTGGCTTCCCACACAACGGTTGCAAAAAAATAGATTGGCCAAATTGCGGATTATGTTCGTTCTGCAAGCAAGCTACGGAGCCCGTTTATCACCTCTATTGTCGCTTCATTATCTGCCTTTAGCAATCTATAAATAGTTGGATGTGCATTCACGACACCCAACCAACCCAATGGAAGGGGCTTTCGGCCAAGAATTGGTGGAGTTTGACGACGAATGGTTCAATTCCCAACTACAAGGCTGCGGTCACCCTTTCATCGATTTTCACTTTGGAGATTTGGAATGAGCCTAATGCTAGGGTGTTCCATACCAAGGATGCCCAAAAAAGAGGGTGTTCCATACCAAGAATGCACATTATCTTGTAATCTTAGACAAAATTAATAAGGAAGCTCGGTTCTAGGTTAAGCATTTACGTGGTAATAGTACTCATTTGTATGTTTATCGTCTGGACTTTCTTTTCAAAAAACTTCTCCGTAATAAAGAACTGTGGCAAATCTCTAGCCCCTGTTTAATTTTTTTGTTTACAAACTAACTGATTACATAGCCATAGCGATCATATAACTGCAATCGCGCCCACTCTGATAAAATTTTCAAACTTAGTATCCACTTCATTGAATTGCCAAAAATATTTACAATGCTGCTAGGAAGCTATAAGATAGAACATACCTGAATGATTGACCATATAGACCTAGCAAACTGATAAGAAACTGATTGAACGAAGTTAGGTGAAAGGAACTAGTACAACTCTGAACCTTCACATAGCTGCCGGAATGATCCATATGACTTCTGATAATACACTTCTAGTAATACGGTACATACAAAGGAGATTACGACCTGATGTGAATCATGTTTGCTTGCTTGCTCAGCTAGGTAGCGTAAATAACAAACATGGTTTACAATATTTGGTCCCACGAGATGCTTTGGACATAGAAAGATTGCCACGTTATTACCCTTGAGGATGACGAGTTGTCGACACACCACATAGTGGAAGAAGTTCTACTTGACATTGTATCTTATGAGGTCGGCTGCAAAAGGACATTATCTTCTAACTCTGCATGCAGGAGACGATCTGTAATAAAGAGTCTGTGGCGTCTAAATAATTTAGACGAATTTGATGCAAAACGAGAATGTTGTCTAATGTTCTTCCAAATCTTGTCCTATCGTGGGAGCTCGTCTGCACAAGGAGAATGCCTTCTATAGTTGTCCATGGATGGGACGCAGAGTTCATGTTGCATGATCTACTCCGTGTCTCTTTTGAGCCGCCAGGAAACACTTCATAGTCCGTTTTTTATCGCTCGGCGCAAGCACATACTTTTTCTTTTCTTTAGCTGGAACCATGGAATTCTCACGTAATACTTAATAAGACAGATCTAGCTGAGGATACAGAAGCCAGTCCATTGAAGCTAAAGATCGTACGAGGGGCACATAGCTGGCATGAAACTTTCTCTTTTCGATACCCAGTTTTTGTTTGGTCTGATCCTGCGGCTCGAGATAACCCGTGTGCATATGTGTGTTTTTCTCATGTTGAGAAAATTAATGTAACATATTTTGGAAACCAACCGAAAAATTATTTTGAGGAAAAACTGTAACAGTCTACATTTTGCCATTTTGGACCTAGTATCTAGGAGATGCCGGTCTACACAACTTTGGACCACACATCTCTTTCTCTCTCCCTGTGTATGTGTGGACGCTTTCTTGTTGAGAAAGTCCATGTCACATCTTTAAAAAAGATTTGGCAAAACAAATTTGGTAGAAAGAATGTCACGGTCCGTGTTAACAGTTTGTCCCCTTAATTTCAAGAAAAAGCGTGCCAAAACGGCCCAACTTTTTTTTTCTGCTTCATGTTTGAAGAAGACTCCTGGATGAATAGCCCCTAAAGTCGTCTCCGGGTCGCTAAGTATATTGCACATTAAAGACTTGTCGCCATGTTCTGAACATTATTATTTCTATGACTACGAAAGACAAATTTTTATGCAAATAATGTTGTCCTCCTATGGAAACTAAATGATGAAGTGAAGTCGCGTTTTTACCATCTAAATTCGCTAACATGTCGGTTGGTTTTTGACTTTTGATTTTAATATATGATTTTTTTCACCCCGCAAAAGGTACCGCCAAAAACCAAATTGGCAACCGGCCTTGGAATCACATTCAGGTGTTTTTTTTTTGCGAATAAATCACATTCAAGTGTTACCTTCTCGTCCGACGACAAACTAAAATGGAATACAATTGTCAACTCAAATCTCTTTTATTTGCAGAATTTTGAAGGAAACATACATTTTAAACAGAGGGCCAACAATATAATCTGAAGTATCAGATTGGTCCTTAGATGTTAATAATGTTGACATAAATGAGGGTGCTTATAGGCATATGCCCGGACTAAAAATTCAGTCTTTGTGAAATATATTTTGGGTCAATGATAACACGCCACAGAAATGTCAATGAGCTTGTCGGACCTGCTCAGTTGATAAGTTCTTGTAATAATTGTCAATTCCGGTGGAAGCCTGCTTTCATTTTACAGGTGATGCATGACTTTCTTTATCTCAAAGGCACTTGGTTATCACATGAGTCGTGTTTTTTCTGAACTTACTATTCAGTACTTTACTAGTATCTGGATATTTTGTTAAATGATTGTCATATGATCTTCATTTGTTAAAAAAAGTTGGTTTGCATAGTACTACCACGTGTTAGAAGGACATGAATGTTCCTCTCGTGGTCGCTCTGCTGTCCCGCCTCAGGGCGATTCAGTACTATTCCTTTGGACTTTGTGTGTACTAGATGGACCCGGCGCGCTTTGCTGCGCCCGTTTTTGTTGCTATATTTATTTTCTCCTGTCTTGTTATGCTTGTTGTCATCCAGGTTGTGGACTAAGCGCCAGCCCGTTTTGGTTTTCTCTCCCTTATGCTGGCAGAAGCTATGAAGCGGATGGGATGTAGTTATACAGTGGTTGTTGTCTGGGTACCTGATCGGCAGAGGCACTTTTATCTGTGCTAAGCTCAGTTATATACCAAGTACACAACACGTTCAGGTAATCAGATATAGTAGCTTCAGGGTGCCTAGGTATAGCTTCAGTTTGTAAGGCATCAAAAGCAAGCCACTCTTCCCAGCAGTAGCAGCTTTTTAATGCATCAATTTCCATATGTGATGATCACAACCTAGACTCCCTACTTGCTACTTGGATCGACATAACCATTAATACAAGATATTTACCTCTTCAACCTTTTCTGAACTGAACGGCAATGTTCACTCCCAACAACTACTATGCTTTCCTGTCAGGCATTTGCTCTTGGCCTTCAAATTCTACTCTCTTTTACTGCTTACTGCAATATATGAGCTGATTTCTTGCAACTCTTTCCAGGTTAAGCACAAATCCATAAAGTAGAACATACAGAAAAAATCGATAAACCGACAATAGAAAATCACATGATACGGAGGGAGCCTGGAGATTTAAGCACTCATAGGTAATCACTTTATGGATTTGTGCTTATATTATATATCAGAGACACTATCATGTGTAGGCACGAAACAAAGTGTGAGGATAGTATAAATGTCATTAGCAGAGCTACTCCATTTAGACGATTAGAACAAGTGGAACTTAAGAGTTCAGAAAAAAATCAACACCAGCTTTCATGGGCCATCTTAGAATTAAACATCAACTTCCTTTAAAAGCAACACAATAACAATCCTAGGCATGCTTCCTTATCTGGGGCAGAAGATAGTAAAAGAACAAATATATAACGTAACCTCGTGTTGGTCTGTTGTATGAAGTCACCACTTTCATCAAGAATACCTCTTTATCACTTCATATGTTGAGTTCACATTTTCAACAGTTAGGTACACATTACCAGCCAATATACCAATGATACCTGAGTTAAAAGATCATCTATTCATATGAGAAACAACATTGTTACCAATAAAGATAATGTTCCCAGAACTTTAGCTTATAAGCTTCATATCAACACAAACTCATACCCAAATGATCATCTTTACGAAGTACATTATCTCCATGAACACAAATAAGTATTTTACAGTTGCTAAGCTGAAATTGTGGGGTGATCAAGGTACTATATGAGTAAATGATGTGATACTCCTCTGGATTAAAAATGGAGAACATACCGATTAAGTGTCATATGCTACAACAAGGTTGGAATTAAATCTCAACAAATTACCAGGTATTGTTAGTAATGAATAGACTACTCTCAGAAAAAAATAGTAATGAATAGAGAAATGCCAGAAGCCAAACAGATTACCAGGTATTGATAGTAACCTTTCTGGTGACACTATAAGTTCATCACATTAGCATAAACCATAATCTAGGAGGTAAGGAGCATATTTCTCTTAATCCCCAATTAATAGCATGACCGAAGGAAATGAAATACCAAGTGTACTACCACGTAGCAAAAAGCTAACAACTGGAAACACAAAGCAGAGGTTATATATAACTTCAACTAAAAATAATCAAGCTATGGTTGTTGCTTCGTGGTAAGTTGGTGGCTATGGTACTTACCTTTTTATACCAGTTGGATAAAAATCAATTAGTCAATCAAATCCCTTTTACGATCAATGGAGCCACCACATGATTTTTTTGACTAACCACCAAGTCCCTCCTGTAAGATATTAACTGCTATCACTAGCATAAATCAAGATGAAATTTATCGCAAAATAATAGTTTTGTGGGAGAGTGGGAGGAGTGCCTTATTTCACTCATTCATTCATATTGCCTACACCAAGAGGTGTGTGCCTTCATGTAATTGTGCAAAAGTCCAGACCAAACATTCAGCTATGTGATAGTACTATAAAGAATGTTTAACTGGAAGGTTGTATATCTAAGGTAAATATTACTGCTGATTGCTAACAAAAAGAAAAGAAACCACCAAGGCTTCGATAAAAATATCGCACGGTCCAATGACTTAATATCAGAGAATCACTTTAATAGGACTCCTACCAAAAAAGTAAGAAAGACCAACATAACAATACCGAGAGACATCGTATCAACGGAGATGCAGAAGACTTACAGAGACTATAAGTACGACAACTAATCACCTCACCTGTCCCAGAAATCCAGCCGTCACACTTTCAATGAAGCGAGTTCAGCAGCAAGGCAGAGGCGATTCACATGCTGTCTAGCATCCAAGTTATCAAGACCATTCATAACTGCATTAAATTGCCTGAAAAATCAACGTTTAACTTGGAATCTTTAACATTTGCATGGTATGATTTTATATTGATACTTGGCCTAAATTTCAGAATAGCATTCCGAGGAACATGACAAGATCAATGGTAGAAATAGTATAAGAACTCAGTTATCAAAATGTATCCAGCTATAGGCATCACTTATCCATGTACCAAATATACTTCATGGAGTTTTGATGGTTCAGCATGACTCTTCCGAAAGAAAAATTGTCGGATTAGATTTCTGAACTTAATTATGTCCCAATCAATCTGCAGAAGAAAAACAACAGAAGACATAACAGGTGTGTCGAGTGACACAACATGCATAATCATGCAAGACACTACCTGCATCCTAAAATTGGTACAGCCAAGTAGTCTCACATACAGGTAAGCTAAGCCTGGAGGAAAACCTTCGACAGGGTAGCAGCCTAAACAGTTGATTCATATATATTTCAGGTTCTAGCCAAAGCTAACACCATCCGAGATGCCACTACTAACTTCTAGACGTACCACCAGTCTACCGAGCAACTACCTACATAGCTGATGAGCAGGCTAGATTCAAAATAAACCTAGTCCCGTTGTCAACACATAAGTGAGGAACTGCAATGGGTCAGGTAGCTAACAGAAAAATTACAATGTGTATCTCGCTAAAGTCGGAGAAGGCGGAGGTCTTGAGAAACTGTCATCTGCATCCAACCCCGACCATCAGAACCTTCGTCGGCTGCACAAAAGCAAACAGCAACATCAACAGACCAACCAAATCAGATACTACCAAAATCCCTCCACGAACAAAAAATTGCACATGATGCGGAGATCCCAAGAGCTCCAGCGATAGAGGTGGGGGCGGGACGTGAGGGAAGAGCTCGAGTTAGATCTTACTTTGACAGCCTCCTCCGATGCGGTAGAGGCGGCGGCGGGAGCCATGTGGAGTGGAGCCTGCGGAACCGGTGGTTTTGGGTCTCCCAGGGGTTGATTTGGGTGAGAAAGGAACACGGGGAGGGCGATTTGGAGAGGAAGTAGAGCTTTGATGGGGAGGAGGAGGCCAGTGCAGATACAGGAAACGCCAGCATCGACGAAGAAGCCAAGCAACCACGGCCGAACAGCGAGGAGACGCCGAGACGCCGAGACGCCGAGTCAAAGGCAAAGAGAGAACCGACCTGCGCTGCCAAACTACCACGCACCGACACGCACCATGCGAGTGGGGTCGGCGACAACGACCTGCCGATCGACCAGGAGAGCTCCCAACCCTGGGAGCTTAGAGCTCTTTAGATGTGTGACCTAGACCTGGGCCGCTGGCTGTTCTTTTCTTTCCCGGAGGCCAATATCCATCGGGTGCGGCAGATGGGATGCTGCTTGAGCGATGTGACGCGTTCTTATCCGGCGGTATGTAACGTGGAGATTAATGGCGTCGCGGATCAGACCGCCTCAGGCCGATGCCGAGGCTTCGGACTAGCTAGATTATTCCTATATTGTCTGTGTGCCTCTGTGAAAGGTGCATGTAGCTTTGCCCAGATGACGATTATGTGGCTGTCCAGCTAGGATCGGTCTTGGTCAGTGTATGAATCCATGGCTATCAAAGTTTATCTTCCTAGACAGGACTAACACCCCTGGCTATCACACGTTCCTGGCTATCTTGTCTGCCTGGACTTGACAGTAGTTGTAATTTTGTTTTTGTTTTGGGAGCTCAATAATTCTATTGTTTATTAGAAACAAACCGATTTCATAGAGAGAGTTGCGTTTAAGGAACTACTCTCAAGTTTCTTTCCGTTAAGCTGCCGGAACTGGGCAGACCCCTTGAATCTTCGTCTATGACTTCCGGCGATGCACACTTCCAGTGATACAATACAAGCAAGATTACGGGCCTGCTGTGAATCATATTTGTTGTTTAGCGCTGCTGCGAGGTAGTAGCGCCCTAAGCAACACAGAGTTTTGGTCTTTCGGAAGTCCGGGGAGCTGTGCTGGACAGAGCAACATTGCCACCTTACCCCCTCGTATGTCGACACGGAACTTAGCATAAGAAATTTTTGGCATGTATCCTAGGAGAGAATAGGAGGTCGGCTGCAAATGGAGCTGTCTAATTGGAACTTAGCATAAGAAGTTGTACTTGGCAGTAGGAGGTCGGCTGCAAATGGAGGATGCCGTCTAATTGGCCATGGGACGATCCAGATTAAGAGGTCATGCATTTAACACGGTTTCTTCCTCCCTGTTCAAGTGTACGCGTTTTTTTCTCGTTGAGAAAATTCAGTCCACGTATTTTTCAGAAAAAAGATCCATCCAGACCTTCTAGAGGAAAAAAAAATGCCACAGTCCGTGGTACAGTTTGGGCTCTTCATATAGATAGAAAAAATCGGGGGCCTACCGGCCTAGCACTTGCATTGTTTTTGCATTGTTGTGGGAGAACTAGCTAAGGGATGTTCAAGTCTCCGCGCTGTTGAGGGACTTGCTTCGTGTTTCGGGCTTCACAGCAGCGGTATGAAAGTGGGGGCGACAACACAAGTGAAGTTCAGAGTCCTACCTTTTAGGGTGAAAATCCAAGGTCTGACCTTAACTGGTTGTGCCTGGCAATGACCTTGTTGGAGACAGTTTTGAGAGCGGAGACTATCTTCAGGGTGAAAACCTAAGATCTTTGATCGGGCGATGACGGTGTTAGAGCATTGTTCCCTTTTTGAAGGCGTTGTTTTTTGAGAGTCTGTATTTCAGGTGTTGTCTTGGTGGTGGATGTATTGTTGTTGTTAGGCCCGAGATACTGTAGCGGGACTTTTGTTTCTTAGTTTTCTTTTCTATTTTTTGGCTGTGTGCATCCGTAGTGCCATTAGGGTGGTGTGTTGTTGCAGAGCCTGGTGTAATTGGTATCTTTTGATATTAATATATTCCCTTTATCGCAAAAGCACATGCATTGTGCAGACAAGCACAATTCGACTCCATGTCAGCATTAACTTATTTTTGTTGGCGAATATAATATAACTTGACAGTCAAACTTCGCAGGTGTATACCACTTGGCAATCCCTTGCTAATTTTGTTTGGTCCTGGAAGCTCAATGATTTTATTCATTGGAAACTGATAACAGGGAGTTGCGTCAAAGGAACTACTCTGAGGTTTGTGAGAGCTGCCGGAATGGGACAGACTTTTGTGGACCTGTGGGCTATGGCTGCTGCTGATCAACAGAGGTTACGGTTCAGATCGGAATTACTCCCTCTGTTCATAATTCTGTTATCACCAGAATTTAACCGAGTCAGAGGTGGGCCATAATCAAGATGGGCTTAGAGAAGTATACATGGAGGATTACGTGAATCGGCCTGTTATACCAAGTTGGGTTTAATGGCCCTTGTATCTGTAAAATATTAGACCGCATCTTAGTTTAGAAAGTAGAATCTTACTCGTGCACGGTTTGGTGCACGCCCGCATTAGAAAGTCCCCTGGACTATAAATATGTACCTAGGGTTTTTGGAATAAACAACAACTCACGTTCAACCCCAAACAAACCAATCTCGGCGCATCGCCAACTCCTTCGTCTCGAGGGTTTCTATCGGGTAGCGACATGTCTGCCTAGATCGCATCTTGCGATCTAGGCAGCACAAGCCCCACGTTGTTCATGCGTTGCTCGTATCGAAGCGCTTTTGATGGCGAGCAACGTAGTTATCATTAGATGTGTTAGGGTCAGCATTGTTCTTCGTTTAAGCATGCTTACGTAGTGCAACCCTTGCATATCTAGCCGCCCTCACGCCTATCTCGGGTGTGGGGGCGGCACCCGCTTGATCATTATTTAGTAGATCTGATCCGTTACGATTGCTCCTTGTTCTACAAGGATTAGTTTAATATCCGCAATAGTTAGGCCTTACAAAGGGGGAGGATCCGAGTGGCACGTAGGGTGGCGTTCGCAAGTCCTAAACAGGATGTTCCGAGGATCAACTTCATGTTGGTTTTTAGGCCTTGTTTAGGATCGGCTTACGAGCACCGTGCGTGGCCGCGAGGCCCAACCTCGGAGTAGGATGATCCGATTATGCGGTGAAAACCCTAAATCGTCGTAGATCTAATTGGCTTTATCTTGATCAAGCGGGACCACCAAGTATTCGTGCACCCCGTACGAATCATGGGTGAATCGGCTCTTTGAGCCGATTCACGAGATAAACCCGAGAGCCGATCGAGGCTCGTATTTAACGTTTACATGTATGCCCCTGCAGAAACTAAGCGAGGCATCCCCATCACCTTCCGGCCGGGTATAGGTCAGGTGGCACGCCCTGCACTCCGCATCGCCGCGTGTGACCAGAAGAGCATTGCGGGCCGTCGCTCGGAGGGGTCTCAGCCAGCCGCAGCTCTAGGCTCTTCCCGGCTCTACGGTGTTGACAAGGCCGCTGCCCGCCGGTGGGTTTTGGCAGTCAATAAATTCTTATTGTAATTTTGCAACAAGAATTATGAACGGAGGAAGTATATTTCTTGGTGTGGTCGCTCATTACCAACAGATCCCATCATATGTGCTGGGCAAGGAAAGCTTGTCACGTTAGTACATTATTACTCTTTCAGTATGTCGATAAAAGTCACCATAACAAGCTCGATTTGGACCTATTAGAAGCTCGGCTGTAGAAGGAGAATTCCTTCTAATTGTCCATGGGTCTGACGATCTTATGTCCAAGACGCGGTCTCCTTCTGTCACTTTCTCCCTCCCTGTGCATGTGTGCATTTTTTCTGATGTTGGGAAAATTCATTCCTAAATACCAATTGACGAATTAATTTTGATGAAAAAATATAACAGTCAATTTGTATGCGGGCACGTTCTCTTGTTGAGAAAATCCATGTTGCAACAACTTCTTAGAAATGATCTGGCAAGACAAATATAGTGGAAAAACTGTCAAGGTCCATGTTACTATCTGTCCCCTTGATGTGGAGAAAAAGCTTGTCTAAGCAGCCCAACATATTTTTCTTCTTGTTTCATGTTCATAGAAGGCTCCTGAATTGGTCGCAATAAACTTAGCGACCAAGAGAAGACTTACAAGATTATTGGTCTAGGTGTGTTCTCCAAATAAGAGAGCATGTTGTTAGTTTATTGTTGGGCCAAAACAAAAAAAAGTGGAAATCATATTTCACAAAGATGACAATATTAGTTTTTATCAAATAATGGTAAGCACACTTGGAAATTTCTTTGTTAGTAAATTCATAGGATTTCCTTTTCCAGTTTCTAGGGTAAATGAACTTTTGCACTTAAAATTCCTATATTTTATATAATATCCTCTTGATCTGAATTTGTCCTAAAGTTGTGGTAGCAATTTTGTGTTAGTTGAGGATGTATTGATTGCGATGAAGTAGATCCCATTTCGAACCCGAAAACCAATTTCCTTTTGGGTGGTGGCTTGCCATAAAACCCGACATATCAGATCTTCAAATGAAAATTTAAATTTTTGAAAAATTCTAGGTCACGAACCAAACTACGGGTGATCGGAATCTTGATATTAAAAGCTCAAATCCAACATTCAATGCACATGGGCAGCATTGTTTGCGTACGAAATGGCCTCGTGTACTAACAAAGACTATAACAAATAGACAATCGTTTGATAGAGTCTGAATGCTTTGTACCCTGCTGAATAGCAAGTTCATACAAGACATGGCCCATGTGATATCCAAGTGCCACTTTGTAGTTGAGATTAAGAATAGTGCCACCTATAAAATAAAAGTGAGCTCCACCAACATTAACAACTCCTAAAATAACTCATCAACTGATATGGATCCAACTCAGATGGCCACATGCATAAACAACCATATAGACATTTAATTATCATGCTATCATTGAACCAACATTTATTTCACAAAGACCGAATTGTTAGTCTGGTCATATGACTAGAACTAGAAGCACCCTCGTATATCTCACCATTGTTAACACATCTCAGGACAACTTTGATACTTCAAATAGCCAATAAAAAAATATAACAATAAACTAACAACATGCTCTCGTATTTGGAGAACACGCCTAGACTAATAATCTCTCTTAAGTATTTTCTCGGTCCCTAAGTTTATTGCAAGTTTAAGAATTGGTGCCATGTTATCGATTGTCTTTGTTACTACCATATGCAATCTCATATGCACATAATGCATTCCTTGGATGCACATGGAACAAAGGAATCAAGTTTGTAAGGTCTAGATTATGGTCATCTATAGTCGTGTTTCTTAGCTAGGATTATTTTTGGTATAGTTCATCTGAAGATCTGATCCCACATCATTTCAAGAAGTCCAGCATCCAAGGACAAATGGGAAACCAGGTTTCAGAGATGTTCTTGGTCCTGCAAATTTTGTTTTGGACCAACCATAAATTGGTAACATGCTAATAGTAAAATAAGGGAGTGACTAGCTAGCAGCTAGCTGTTTTTCAATTCGAAAACAGACAGTTTTCCTGAACCAATCAAATGAAGACAGCTGTGTATTTCATTTAAATGAAAAACACTTGGATAATGAAAAAAGTGTCTGTTTCATTAACCCGGAACAGACAGATTTCAGTACAAGCCATTTTCAGTCGGTTTTTTCCATCCACCACGCACAGCACAAGAAAGCCCATGGAAAAACACCTGCTCCTCTCTGGACGGGGAAGAGCTCCCACCGGACAAGAAGAAAGGAAAAGCAGATCTGCAAGAAACCCTACATCCACTTGATGCTTTGCAACCTAAGGTATGGTCCGGATCACCTTATCAACTGAAAACACTAAATTTGCAATGTCAATTTTTTTGAAGATGTAGCACCAGTTTTCACCGTCTGATGTATGTACTTGCATTCATGTATCAGAAAACTAACTAATGATGATGTACACTCTTATTCAAGTTTTACTCCCCCCCCCACCCCCTGTTACACAAGAACGCTTGAAAAAATAGTACCTGGAAACTACCTGAACAGAGACGGACTCGAACTGGTAGAAAAAAACAGATTTATGATAGAGAAGTAGCATCGGATAGAGAAGTGCCGTGCAAAATAGAACCTTATGCCGAGTAGAAAAAAACAGATTATGCCGAGTAGCACATTTTCTGATGAAAAAGAACCTTATGCAAAAAAAGCCAGGCCCATGAAACAGGTTGCTGACATGTAGTTCCTGATTCATGTGGAATGAAGATAAGTTGCTATGACCTTAGGTCCAACAGGATCTGGTAAGTGAGGGAAAAACATGGGTTAGAAAAGAATGCAAAACTGACATATTACAATGTACACAATAATGAGACATAATTAGAAAGGAAAAAATCATTAGAGAGAGAGAGGTACCATCAAGGAGGAGTGGAGAGGCTGTTGTTGGAACCTGAATCGTTCAGGACGGACACAAATAACTGCTGTCATAGGTCGGAATGTATCCAGTTGTCCAGCACTACAGGGTGTCCAGGATTTCAGGCTGAGAGATTCAGGAAATGAAGGAAGTGCAAAACTTAGATTCATAGAAATGATATGAAACCAAGCCAAGGGACCTGACAAAGGTAAAAAAAGACTTATGAAATGAAAAACTGTAGGCAATGAAGGAAGTGCAAAACTTGAAGATTCAGAGAATTTTTTTCTAGTTTATTATAGCGCATGAGGATTCAGACACTCCTCCGCTGTTACACCCAGGACACACCACGCGAGACTCCCACCATCCAACAAACCCACACCACGCGGCTGTAGTTGAGAAGAGAAACATAGCACAAAGGAAACCCCTTTTACTTAAAGATCACTGGTTATTTACAAAAAAAAAAAACTTTGAGCTGAAGAATTACATGGGGCATCAAACATATGGTGTTCCTATTCCATTAGACAGACATACAGCTGCACCCCGCTGTGCCGCATCACATAGAGAGAGAGAGAGCACTGGAGAGCTACCTTGAGGAGGCTTGCAGCGGCTGAACTGGTGCCCTGACGATCGATTGCGCTGTAGGTTGGGGTGGATCCGATCGGTGAGGAATACAAGGATTCCGGGAATGCATACTGAGAGATTGAAACAATGAAACTATCAAAAAGAAGGATTTACTAAAATGCAGAAAAATTGAAGGAAAACAAATCTACAAACAAGAAGAAATAACACTAAAAACTGAATAATGTCGAAATGACAGAACATAATTGTCTT
Source organism: Lolium rigidum (assembly GCF_022539505.1). Lineage (NCBI taxonomy): Eukaryota > Viridiplantae > Streptophyta > Magnoliopsida > Poales > Poaceae > Lolium > Lolium rigidum. The sequence continues at coordinate 14,420,933 of NC_061514.1, read as the reverse complement.
AATCCTTTGGTGTTGCTACATTTGGTGTTGTTGTTAGAATCTCCTAGTTGGGTTTACTGATACATGCAACTGCGAGCTCCTTGCCAAGATGTCGTGAACCCGAAGAAGCCAAGGCTCTATCATGTCTTAAAGGTCAGAGCTTGCGCAAGAAAAAAAAATGCACTTACCTGAAGGCTGTAGAATGTGATTGCCCAGCTACGTCTGAAAGAACAAATATGGCTGCAAGTGACATATCCATGTTCTGATTCACCTACAAGATAAGAGGACTGAGATAAGTGATAATTGCAGAGAAGAACAAAAACTAAGGTGCGGACTGGAAAATGAAGAGGAATACAAGGATTCTGGGAATGCAAACTGAGAGATTGAAACAATGAAACTATCAAAAAGATGATTTACTAAAATGCAGGAAAACAAATCTACAAACAAGAAGGAATAACACTGAAAACTGAATAATGTCGAATACTGAAGAACTTAAGACTGAGCAAATAACAAGAAAGAAACTGAATTACTGAGCAAGTTTAACTGAAGAATTGAAAATCTGAAACTTAGCAAATATAGACAGAGAGATACAGAAAACTGAGAGACGGCACAAATATAACTGAGTGAATTCGAAAAAAATAAGGGTGACATGCATGATAATAATTATTGAAAGACTAAAAAGCTGGGATAATAATTAAGTGACATGATAGACTGAGAAAATGTAATGGAACACTAAAGACACTGAAAATGAGGATAATTGGGAAACTAAGTCACTGAAAAATTTGACTGAGAGATTAATGGTAATAAAACTGAATTAACTGAGAGAATGAGAGACGGAGAAACAACCATACACAAGTGACCACTACATGCCATGTAAAAAAAAGAAGCATTTAAAACAATTTTATTACTTGACAAAATAATATGTGGGACAGTCATAATGATGACATTCCATTGCTGCAGGTAATCAAATGTTAGCACCACAATGACAGACCTCCATAATCAATTTGATGGATCAATGTTCTTCAAGGTACAAGATTTTTATATGGAAAAAGATTCAGAACTTATTAATACTGTTTTCATGTATCAAGAAATTTGAAAAAGGACGATTATGTTTGCATAACACATCTTAACACTTCATGCAGGAAGATTTTTCATACATGGCTTTACTGAATGGCGAGATCGACATGAACTACTCATCATCAAATATACATATGAAGGTATGAAAAAAATTTGCATCAAAATACAATGTTATGTATGAAATGAATGAAAAATAACTGAAAAACACATTTGACACACCTAAAAAATGATTGCTTCTGAAAACATTAACAGAGAAAACAAAATCTATTTACACATTCATCACTGAACACTGAGAATTAGCCACTTATAAAAAAGATGACACTATGGTTTCAGACAAAATGAGTACCAGATAAAATGGGCACATATATTACAACCAGATAGGAGCAGAGCCGGAGGAGGGGAGGACGTTGCAATGGGCACAACTAGCAAATGGGGCTGCATCATATAATACAAAACAGCTATATTTAAAAAAACATGAGTAACAGATACTTTGTACGAATACTGAAGCAATATTTGCAGACTACAGCTCGACTAGTCGACATGTACATACATTAATTATAACCAGATACGACCAGAACCAGAAGAGGGAGAACGTCACAATGCTTCTGGTCAACAACGGCGGCGGATGGTCACTGGATGGCAGCGGCGGCCTGCTCCTACATGAGGTGGCTCGTTCTTGAGCAAGCCTATTAAATAGCTAGTGTTCCAACTTTCAATCTAGCAAGTTGAGTGCCTCACTAATTCAAGCCCAAAAAGTGAGTCAGTGTACTCAAATAGTTCATGACTAGTCGCTCAACTGCTCGACTCACGAACTCCATGAATGAAGGGAGACCAACTGCAAAAAAAAAGCTATACATAACAACAACAAAATCTGACAATTCATCATGGCTACTGAAAATGAGATAATCTGGCAACCACCAAAATCATCAAACACAACTGCAGATGAACTTCAGACCACTGACAAAAATTACATAACACCTCCCCACACACAAGAAAATACTGTCACTCAAAAGAGCGCTACAACACCAAATATAACAATTCCTTGTGGTTAATCGTGGATAATGAAAACTGACACACCAAGCTACCTCCAAATCAAACAGCACAAAAAACATATTAAGGTGAATTTCAGAGAACTAAACAAGCTGTCTGAACTACATTAAGGTGAAAATTGACACACCAAGCTGCCTCCAAATCAAACAGTACAAAGACATATTAAGGTGAATTTCAGAGAACTAAACAAGCGGCCCAAACTCAAATCCTAGACTCAAAACATCACTACGACACCAAAATCATCCTCAAAAAACGAGAAGGAATCATCAATCATCAATTCCAGCAGGTACTTGTTCACACGCATGATATAAACCTGCATGAATAAATTAACAAAAAACACAAAACAAGGACTGTGGTGTTTCACTACATTATGCTTGAGATCGAGCCACCCTATTCCAAGTGAAAAGCCGCCACCAAAATCTACAAAAATAGCGAACGCATGACAAAGTAGGACAGAGAAATTACCCATCTCGCATCCCGCGAACTTGCCTTCCGTGCTCGAGATTCGCTGGCCTCTTCCCAGATGCAAGGAGAAGAGCACGAACAGCACCCTTCCCCATCTCCGCTCCCATCTCCGCCGGCGACTGCAGCGTCAACCCACCCCCCAGACAGCGGCCGAGCGTGTCGAGCCGTCCCAGCACGACCTTCCCCCACCTCCGCTGGGCGAAGAGGACGACATGCCCCATCAGCCGCCAGACGACAAGGATACAACGAAGCAACGCCACTCTCCGCCATGGATCCGCCTCGGCGACGCCAGCGAGGACATGGAGATGAGAAGCGGGGCGCGGGCGAGAATGAGCTGTGGGAGGAGACTCAGTTTGGACAAGATAATTGAGAAATAAAAAAATAAAAAAAGGGAGACTCCTAACGGGAACAACCACGCCACGACAGACAAACTGAACCGGCACTGCGCCAAGATTTGGGAATGAATCGTACGGTCCAAAAAGTAGCTGTTTGCCAATTGAAAAACAGCTAGCTGTTTATTAGGAAAAATGTTCATTAATTAAGGAGAAGTTCAAATAAAAAGTTTGCAACGTAAAAAATACAACCTGCCTCACTAGGGCAAGACAAAAGGCTACTCACGTTATGGTCTCTCCCAAAATATTTTCCCCCACAAAGACCCAAAGGCTCGCCTCACTTTTGATGTTGCCAAGAATTATCTGATGCGGATCATGCTTATTGCTCTATGTATTATTATTTTTCTCCTATAATCTATTCATCTATTCCAAATTAATGTTTACACTTATATTTTCTGATGTAGTTTATTTTGTAGGATGTCAACCGAGTTGTGCCACTAGGATCCGGCCACAACTGAATAACGCATGGACATATTTTGCCAAGTTAGCAGCAGGGTTTTTATATATGTAGATACCCACCAAGGAAATACTGATTCTACCATGAGATGGAGTTGAGAAGTAAAGGAAAGACAAGGCACGGGATCATGACTTTGGTGAAAGGTTTTTGATTATGCGTGTCCATCCTATTCAATTTGATTGATTTGTGTATAGAATAGAACATAAGTGTAAACATTTTGGAAGATAGTAATCATGTGAATTGTGAACATCATATAACTCGACAGAATAATTTAACAACGAGCAAAAGTAAGAAATTAGTGGACGCGGAGAGGAATAGGAGGAGATTAATATGTATAAGACCAATGAGTACCCGTATCGCCTGCAAGGCGAGACTCGGCCGGGGCAATGTATTTTTCGTAAGTGTTGTTCTAGCCCATACAATAGATCAGCTGTACAAATTTGCCCATCTATTCTGCACATGACTTTGATGCATCTCTCTTGCTCCTCATACAACAGATAAATTGGAAAAGATTGCTTAGCTTATGACCTCGATCTATCATGTGAAGCTTAATCGTGATGGAGTTTTTCTTTAAGCACAATTATTATCCTAAGCTAGGGTGTTTGGAGAGATTTGCTGAATCGCCACTTTAATTTGTGTTGACGACAACACGATTTTGTACTAAGAAATCTGTCGCTGGAGCTGGAGCTGGTCTTGGATACGACAAGTTCTAGTAGAAACCCAAAAAGGTTTTGCGGAATAGTAATAGTACTATTTAATTTAGAACACACGGTTTGCTAAAAAAACAATACCTAAGACTGTGTGTATCTGATTTACTGAGATAACTTGCTTCTTACAAAATGGAGTGTTGTATGTCGTCCAAAAGATCATGGTGGACTTCACGTTCGTGATCTAGAAGTCAAAAAACAGGGCCTTGCTAGGTAAATGGTTGGCCAGATTATTGACGGAGGATGGTGTACGACAACAGGTGCGGAAAAAGTGTGTAGGCTCAAAGATGATCTCCCAGTTAATTTGGAAACCGGGCGACTCACACTTTTGGGTTGGCATCGTGGCAACAAAAAAAACTTTTTTTCCATTTGTTTCCTTCTCCGTTAGGAATGGGGCGGATATACGGTTTTGGGAGGATCGATGGTTGGGAACAACCACTATTCGAGAACAGTATTTGGCCTTGTATAATATTGTTTGTTACAAAGGGGACACCTTGCAGAAGGTGATGGAATCCCCCCTCCTTCGGTAACATTCAGATGTGATCTTATTGGCCCATGACTAGCTTCTTGGAATGAATTGCTTATGCGGTTAGATTCAATACATTTGGCTCCGGGGACCGAGATGAATTACGGTGGAGTCTTACCAAGAATGGTGTAATCTCGGTAGGCTCTATGTATAATGCCCTTTGCATTCCTACTCAACCGGTTTTAAATAACAAGTTCATCTGGAAGATGAAGATACCTCTAAAAACATAGGTATTTGCATGATATCTTTTTCGAGATGTGATTCTTACTAAACATTACCTTGCAAAACGCAACTGGCAGGATTGTAAGAAATGTGTGCTCTGTCACGAAGATGAGACAATAAAACACCTTTTTTTTTCAATTGTCGGGTTGTTAGATCTATATGATCAATCATTCAGATAGGATCTACCATGTATCCACCCCGTAGTATTGCTAACGTTTTTGGCAATTGGCTAAATGGCGACGATTATCCGGGCGGGAGCGATTGCAGTTGTATGGTCGCTTTGGCTGTGTAGAAATGACAAGGTTTTTAATGACAAAAATTCTTCTCTTATGCAGGTTATCTACAGGTGTACCGCTATGCTGCGTTCATGTTGCCGCTTCAACGATTCGAGGACCGGGACCTATTTATTGAGGTGTCTACAAGATTGGAGAAGACGGCCAAGGAGTTTATTTCTCAAAGTGGGCTATGGGGTAGAAGCATATGGAGCTGGAGACTAGTTGCCTTTTTTCCTTTTGTTTCTTTTTGGAAAACTTTTGTTTGGATTTTGGATTCTTAAACGGCTGTGTTCATCTTAGCTATGCATAGGCTAGGTGTAATGCTTGAAACATCTTATCAAAAAAAACTTGCTTCTTACAAATATTTATTATTTACAATTAGATTTGTTTTAATAAACAGAAGCAAAAGCTTTACCACAATTCATTAATTAAGGAGAAGTTCAAATACAAAGTTTGCAACGTAAAAAACACAAGCCGCCTCACTAGGGCAAGGCAAAAGGCTACTCACGTTATGATCTCTCCCAAAATATTACCCCATAAAGACCCAAAGGCTCGTCTCACTTTTGATGTTGTCAAGAATTATCTGATGCGGATCATGCTTATTGCTCTATGTATTATTATTTTACTCCTATAGGCTATTCATCTATTCCAAATTAATGTTTACACTTATATTTTCTGATGTATTTGATTTTGTAGGATGTCAACCGAGTTGTGCCGCTACCAGCTGGGTTTTTATATATTCAGATACGCACCAAGGAAATATTGATTCTACCATGAGATGGAGTTGAGAAATAAGGGTCTGTTCGGTTCTGGGATAGACTGGAATGGAATGGAACTGTTCCATTCCTAGAACTCATTCTTGCGTTCGGTTTGGGGATGGAATGGAATGGAATGGAACGGTTCCTCGGAATGACATATTCCCTTCAGATGCGGAACCAACCCGTCCGGCCGACCGGCCCAAGTGGAACGGGTGACTGTCACACGCTGATTAATTAAGTTTAGCGATAATTAACCAAGTTTAGCAATAATTAATCAAGTTTAGCACTACTTAATCAAGTTTAGAAAATAATTAATCGAGTTTAGAATAATTAATCGGGTGACTATCTCACCCGTTCCGTTCCATTCTCATCCCATTCCAAAACCGAACACAAGGATGGAACCGTTCCGTGATAATTTTTTTTGTCCAAACCGAACACAGGGATGGCACGGTTCCGTGACAGTGAAATGGAATGGTTCCATTCTATTCCACCCCATCCAAAAAACGAACACACCCTAAAGGAATGACAAGGCACAGGATCCTGACTTTGGTGAAAGGTTTTTGATTATGTGTGTCCATCGTATTCAATTTGATTGATTTGTGTATATAACATAATTGTAAACATTTTGGAAGATAGTAATCATGTGAATTGTGAACATCATATAACTCAACGGAATAATTTGACAGCGAGCAACGTAGTGAGCAATAGGAGGAGATTAATATGTGTAAGACAAATTTTTAATTACTTAGCACATATATATGTATTTTATTATTTAGTAGACTATAGCAACGCGTGTGTATTCAGCTAGTTCTTATACGGAGTAATACTTTAGGCCATGCTTCGGTCTCCTCCTAATACACTTCGGTCGGGACATTCATGGCCGCCGCCTTCAGCTCCCAAGCGTCGAGCTTGGGCACCTTGACAACGCTAGTGCCATTGTTGAAAATCAACAGGCGGCTGTTGGTCGTCTTGGCATGCTCTGGGTACACCCGAGCAGTGATGACCATCCGACCGCCTCCGCCGTAACTCTCCACTACCGAGTGGTCAACCTGTTACATGATAAGTTGAGCACAAGTCCTCACTCGAGTTCTTCGTGCAAAGAAGTATCTGAATAATCTACTGTATGTGACTAATTAACAGCTCACCAGTGTCCTGACTCCTGAGCGAAATGCTCCTGTACGTCCTTCTCAATGTCGAGGTCCATAGGGAGGCTTGGACACGTCGACCCTGGTAGTCGATCTGCCCAAGTTTGCAGGAAGATTGTTAGTATTATGTTTTGCTGTCACTGCACATGCTTAGGTTTTGAAGTGAGGGTGCTCTGTTCTTCCTTTACCTTCTGAGGTGCGTGCACATTAGCACCTTATGGTTGCCCTCGTGCCTGAACACCCTAAAATAAATTGAAGTGTGCTCGCGCAAGTTGAAGGAGGCGAGGACAAGAAGCCCAAATGGGCAGACACCTCCTGGCACGGACGAACCTTTCTCCCCGCATAGGCTCTGCGGGTCTAGAAGCTATCCGGGTTAGAGGTACTCGGCGCCTTGGAGAGACGAGATCTTGAAGACGACTTGCACGTCGGCCCCTTCTTCATAGTGGCTAACTTTTCTAGGGCGGGGGGGGGGGGGGGGGGGGCGATGGCCCCCCACCCATAATCTGAAAAATTCCTTAAAGATATATATTTATGCTAAATTTGTATATTTAACTTATAATTTATGCACGATTGGTGTTCTAGGCCCCTTAACAATCTCAGTTAAGCTTCATCACTTGGTCACACACAAAAAAACTTAAAAAATTATTATTATTCAGCAAGATAAATATTAGGGTAATGCAATAACAAACTAAATAATATTTACATTTGAAAGATCTATGGTCTTGAGAATTATGGTCAAGACGTTTGAAACTAATAATTTCTATTGATTGCACGAACTGCAGTAGACAGTCGTCACGTACCGTAGTCGTTGTCGCCGGTGAACGTGAATGTAGTAGTCTTGCTGTGTGGCCATGACGCTCAACTTCAGCACGTGCCGCGCTGCGCCGTTCCCCGATGCGAAGTCAAGCCCCTCCTGAGCGCTGGGATCAGCCACCGGGAAGAGGTCCGGGCACTCGACCATGCCGGCGTCGCCTGAGGAGTAGAGCGGCTCGGCGTTCCGCTCCCATTGACAGAACTCCTGGTTCCGAAAAACCAGCGTGGACCCTATGCCGTCCTTGAATCCTGCGGCGACGGCGAGGCGCCAGAGGCCGTCGCGGCCGACCCACGCAGTGGAGGGGTCCCGGAATTCGCTGTCGGAGACGTTGTAGGGTGAAATAATGTCCTGGGTGACCGCATCTATCACCACACATGTGCATCGAGATGGGTACTTGATTGGACCACTATTTCTTTCCACATTTCACATAGCGATTTTGGAGATCATTTCACATGACCTGGTCCTAATCAGACCAAAGCAAATATGGAAAGAAGTACAACCAGAGCATCACTTTAAACTGCTGTGAGTCAGCTGCTTTTCAAATCTGCAGTTCAAAAATCAGTGTGAAACAGGCAAACAGCCGTCTGTACCATCTGCTGGGCCTGCTGCGCGTCCTGCCATTGCAGCGCATGGGCCAGGCCGTGGAGATTCAAATTTTGAATCTACTAGTTGAATGCCCGTGCGTTGCTACGGGTGTATAAATGTATCTTCTATCACCGTATTTCACGAATGTATTTGTATGTCATCACAGATATATAATTGGGTGTTGTATCTTTCTTGAACCGACAAGGCATGTCAAAGCAACCAATAATGGGGCTCTCAACTCATACCAATTGTATTAATTATTATTGGGCTTCGCACTTGTTGCATGTCTTCTTCAACTCATCGCAACAACCTCTTATTCTCACCGGCATGTCTCCCTTCCCTTCTTCCAATCGAGCATTGTTATTTGTATCCACAACATCTTTCTCCACCATAATACCACATGACTCAATCAAAAAAATTACTTGGTTTGGAAGAAAACGAATTCACTACTAATATATATAGCCAAAAAAAATGCTCTAACCAATTATTTTAATTGTATCATAAGAGCCCAACATTACAGAACTTGAAGGAGCAACCTAATCTGATCAAAAAATCAAGGGAGCTCAAGCAACTATAGAGTAGAGACAATTGACCAAAAGCTTCAGAAAATCAGAAACAAGTTCACTGAAGCTCCTGATTCAGAAACAATTTCACTGCTCCTGGTTCAGAAATACATATGTATATTAACTCAAACAGCAGTTTAAAAAATCATATCGATTGGTCATACATAAAACAATAAGTGAAAAAAATGCCAGAATGGTAACGCTTAGACAACATATCACGATTATAATGTAATACCATTGATTTACATAGACCCCAGTATGACATTGTCAACAACACTAATATATAACTTTGTCTGAGTCCAATAGCTTGTGCAGTACAATTCTTTTAACTAAAATCTAGACTTTCCAATAGCATATATTGCTAAGAACTAACAAGTCTTAGCACAGAGTCATTCTCCTTACATCAAAAGTTAAAACTACTAAGAGAGTACAGAGAAATTATATACCTTTACTTTTACTTAAGGAGAAACTATGTATCTTTATTATTAATTAAGGGATTGCTTTCATAAACATGATCCAACCAAGTACAGAATGAGCATTTGCTTCATATATATCATGCATGAGATATTAGAAACCTACTAAGAAAGAAAAAAAAGTGGATACCAAAAATTATGAGATGACTACGAATATAACTTTCTCTTTGATGTAAGCAAACTAAAGTCTATCCGTGCCTATATTTAATAGATATAAATCTCAAAACCAATGCGCCAAAAAGATTGAAATTAGGCAAAAGATTTTTTTAGATGACACATGTATTGTGTTGATAGTCTTTTGTCTCATTATATTGAACATGTAAGAAAGTCTAGACAAAACAGCTACTTTACAGATCAAAGGCAAATCAGAATTTCGAAACAAGTTTTTTTTAACAGAATATCGAGCTTAACTACAATCTGCCAATCTACTACCCTCTATTCTAATTCTAGTGACCTTTTCCATCACATGGTCCAGTTTTAAGGTAGGCAAACTTCCCCATGCTCACATAAATTTCATTGTCCTTATCCAAATGAATAAAAAATCCTGGATGGTCATACTTTTTGAGACAATCAGTTTACACAAATAACATGAAAGAATAGCATGGTGTTAAAATCCTTGGAATGCCCGTCAAATAACTTGCCAAATGTTTGGAACACAAGAGCAGCCACACATGAGCAGTTTCACATCACAAAATCACAATGCAAGAACTGTAGAATGAAAAAGCTCACCACTCGCGTTCATGCTGATGATTGTTGTGCTATCTGTATCCTTGCTGTATTTTATCTTGCTTGCGTCCAGCTTGGTCTAGGAGAGGACGGAAACTGCTGATTGAAGCAGAGTGGGATGTCATCAGCCATGTTCGCGGGCGTCAAGTTCTTGTCCGACTCCATCAGGAAATTGGCGGCAAAAGACTTTGTTCTCAGAAATATAGTACTCAGCCAAACCAAATTAATTAATAGTACACACACCATGCAAAGACATAACAAAACCTAGGACCACCCTAATTCCTTCATTGGTACTGAAGATGCTGGACCTTTGATTTAAACATGAAGATGATGAATAAATATGATGGGGTAAAAAAACCAGCAACACTATATAAAGGTAAACAAGCATGTGCAAGGACCATATATGAAGGTAAAATTTTATTTTTCCCACATTAAGTAAAGAATGCAAGTAATCATTAGTTCGTAGCTGCTGAATCAGTTCAGAAGAGAAAATCCTTTATTCTCATATAGTGAGTAGTTAACTTTAGTGATATCTCAGGCCAAACAAAAATATAAATTGAAGTAGAACTTTTAGTCTTTTAGAATATAACAACTTAAGTAGTTATGGCTGATACAAATTATTCCTAGCACAAAGTGAAAGTAAGCTGCAGGTAATACAACAAACAAGTCAATGTTGAGCAAATATGCTCCGTGTACGAATAAATAAACCACAGTACTCATTTCTTTTCCCAAATTGGTGTCTCTAACTTTATAAAAGCGAGCAAGATCAAAATGAAAAATTCCATGTCACGCAACAACACTTTCGCAATTGACAAAATTGTGTGTCCAAAATCTATGTATAAATCAAATGTTTCACAGAATCAGCTCCTCAAGGGTTATCCCAGCTATACTAATTCAAAACAATGGGACATCCTTGAAAAGCAAACATTGGGAAGAGAAGGAGGAACAGATGAATGATGGTACCGGGTGATACACGACCCCATCAGCTTCCGTTGACCACTGGTGGCGAGCTGGGGCACGTGTGGAGGAGAAGTATGCACTCTGAACCATGAAACCTGCATTGTACAAACCAAAACTCAAAGAGCTATATAGAAATTTAACTTACCAGTTCTGATATTATTCACCGCATCGATATAGCCGATCAAGTAATGTGCGTGTAGGTGTTATGCCTGAGTGCCAGATCTATATATCTAGACAAGTAGCTTGTATGTGTGTGAGTGCTAGCTACATCAATCTAGCGGGCTAGATTGTACATGCAAGTTTCACAAGACAAAAAGCACATCTCTCCCTTTTTTGAAGAAAAATACTGCAGATTTTCTGCATTGTCTTACTATCTACGAATTACCAATGAAGCACATCTCTCTTTTTTGAAGAAAAATATGGTATTCTTGAGCATGCATGGGGACAAGAAAATCTAACTATTATGAGTAACATCGCCTCAAAACACAATTCACCTAGCTATCAGATCCGTTATTACTGTGAAGTGTCACAAATCTGAATGAAAGGGAGACAAATCAGAAGGACAGGAGCACTTACATGCATGGATGGGTCGAGAATGCAAATCACTTAGATGTCTCCTTGAGGAGCAGGTTGGTGGAATACATCTTCCCTTGCTCGGATCGGATCAGCGGTGAGATAGAAACAGCAGCAGAGCACTGGGCTGCCCTTCCCTTCTTCCACAAGGATACTCAGCCAGCACACAGTAGAAATATTGGACGCGTCGGCTGCCTCCACGCACGGAGGCCACCACTCGTCCCTCGCTATGGCCCTTTCTTCGTAGATGAGCTCTAAGTTATACCCTAATCATAGAAAAATCAACCAAAAATTTCACACAGGATTCCTATTGAAAAGCAATCACGGAAGCAAATCGGTACATGAAAACCTATCACGAACATGAACAAGAAGGGGAATTAATACACACACAAAAAAATGTCTGATCCGAACCCTCCAAGGCTGGATGTGGGTTCTCCATCCTCTCCTTGGGCAGGTCTGTTAGTGTCGCTGCTAGTCTCCCCGCCGCAGTTGGAGGGGGACAAGAGGCTTGGACGTCGAGAACGAATGGCGGGTGCGGATGAGACCGCAGGGTCGAGGACGACGAGGATGGCGCCTCTCTTCCCACCGGCCACCGCATACGGGCCATGACACGCTCGTGGTGTAGATGCCAAGGATACGTCGCGCTGCGCTCGAGGAAGCAGCGCGCGAGGAGGAGCTGGACGGACCATGTCGACGTCGATTTGGTGATGCTGCCGTATACGACCTTCCGGTACAGCGTCAAGGTTAACCTCATGACGGGGGTTCCGTTACTCCCGTTGGAGGTGGCAGGCGGCGCCGGCGGTCGGGGATCGACCGAATGGAGGCAGGGAAAACCTAGGGCGGCTCTGTTTTATGTTCGCTTGCTGGTAGGGAGAAAAAAGATAATCGAGTACGTAGTACATAAGAGCCCATAAGGAGGCGACAAACGAAGCGGGACAATTGATCGACAAAGGGAACGACGGAAGGCATTCCCGTTTTTTAAGTATATAGTACAGATTGGACACCAAGAAAGATCATACGTATTTAATGATTGATTAATTGGCTTTGATTTGATACCATGATTAGCAGCAACAAAGGGAGGAAGTGTCGACTTGCCAAGAAAATTGACCGGACGATGCGTGGGATTGATGGAGTCCTTCAGATCTTGATTGAAGAGTCAGGATGTTCCCAATCTCCTCACCAAACGCGTTGTATGACGTACGACCAACTGGAATATAATAGTAAAGATTAGGTACCTGACATCTTTACTATTATATCTTTACTATTATATTGGAGTTGGGGATGGTGTATCATTTTGACAGCAAACATTGGAGCAATCCCAACCGTAGAAAGGTCACACGAACTCATCTCATGGTCGCTTGGAAAAAATGGAAGTTTATTTAATGCTTGTCGAGCTAGAATCAATAAAATATACATGTTTCTCTGAAAAAGTAGAAACTTATTTATTGTGTATCAATTCAGTTGCAATAATCAAGCAAATATACACGATCCATGGTATTTTGCAAAAGGAAAGCTCCAATCATGGTAATTTATATTTCCAAACGTCATCATTCACGAAAGCTCTTTCCTTGCAGCCAAGGATCGATCCCTCTCTCTTCCTTCTTCCATCAAAGAGGATAGATCGTCGCCCGCCGCTAGACAAGGGTCGATCGCCTCACTTCTGGTCTTCACATGTGGAGCGAACTCATGGGCTAGGTCCCGGCTGCACCTCAGGTTCGCCATAGCCACGTTCCATCGCCACGACCTTGTGCGGCCCTTCTACCGTACAACCGAGGTCGACGACCCTGCCGAGGCCACCTACAGGTGCGCCACCATCGTTGCCGCCATGGTCCGCGTTGCAGTCGACGCCCTGCGTGCCGCAAGAGCCGTGGTCATCTACAAGTGCGGCGCCATCACCATGGACTGCGTCGATGCCGCCTCCATGCCTACCGTGATCGAACAGGGAAGGACGGAAGGCAACAATTTGGTAGCGAGGTTGGCGCTCTGGTCGTGGTGCAGGCCAACCTGCGCAGGCAGGACGACTGCTGGCCAGAGGGGTGCGTGGGGCAGGGGAGTAGGTGGATGCGATTGAGCGCCGCCTAAAGGATGTGAAGGTAGTCGCATACGCCGCTCATGCACGGGTCGTGGTGAACTTGAGACAGATTTTTCATCCAGAGAACGTGCCCTTAGTGCTTAAATTTTGGTTATCCTTTGATGAGGAGACCAAAGGAAGCCGGCAACGGAATGCATGCGATCCTACATGTGTTCGATCGTGTTGGTCGTGGAGGACGGCTGTGAGCGGGTGTGAGTAGTCGTCAACTCGAGGTTGTCTCCTCTCAATATATCATGTCCCTGCTTTTGGTCGAACACGGAGTACCTCACCATCGTCCAAGAGGGTTTCACGGCGAGGTCGTGTCCGATCAAGAATGTATGGAATTTGTCTCTCCGCTTCTCCTTTGCACTTCATTGTCCACGAAATCCCATGATATGCTCAGTTCACCATATTGCATGAGGTGTCATTGGTCACCTTTAATGTGTTTGATAAAAATATTTTTGCTACTTTCGGATTCTCCATGCTCTCATACTGCGCATTCTGTCGGTGGTTTACTTCGTGATGGCGTCGAGATCTCCTGAAGAATAAGGTGAGAGTGGAGTATTAGTAGATGGTACCTGAATAGTTTTTGTTTGCATGTAGGGGTAGAGTGACATAATTATTTAGTGCAACAAAAGGTGTGAAAGAGAATATATCCATAAGATCGTAACATCAGTGCGGGCCAAAAGGAAATGGTGAAGCCAAAAAAATCGTGAAGAATAGTGCCCCAAAAACCAAGGCAGCGGCAACAAATAATCAGGTTTCTCAGGCCCCATCCTTTTCTGAACTTGGCATCCATCTCTTCATCAGTTCATCCTATTTGATTTTATTTAAAATAGATACTCTACTAATGAAATCAAATAGGATGAACTGATGAAGAGATGGATGCCAAGTTCAGAAAAGGATGGGGCCTGAGAAACCTGATTATTTGTTGCCGCTGCCTTGGTTTTTGGGGCACTATTCTTCACGATTTTTTTGGCTTCACCATTTCCTTTTAGCCCGCACTGATGTTACGATCTTATGGATATATTCTCTTTTATGCTTGGGTCTTGAGGTTGTCACCACATGACCTTCCCGTTGCAGCACCTGCATGGGTTCAGGACTTCAGGTTGGTGGATGGTGGGAAGCAGCAGCGCCGAGAGAGACCGGGGAAACGCCGCATCGTTGGCCAAGGCTCTGTACACGACAATCACGATCCCAAATTCCCAATTAAGATCAGCACGCTCATATACTGCCAGTTGTACCGCATGTACCAGCCGAAAAGGGAGCACGCACGGATGCAGTGGTTGATCGGGAGTTGCAGAGTGTGGAGTTGAAGGAGGAGCCCGAGGGGTCCTTGGGATTTGAAGATGAGGCGAATGTTGAGGAGGGACGGTGAGAAAGCTACCGCAGATATCAGTTAAATAATCACGATGGCGACGCATGGTCTACTGTTTTATAATATCCTGCACTCATCTGTTACGGAATGCGTAGTGGCTTGAGCAATCCTCTGAGGTATATGAAGAGTTCCAATACAATCACGTTACCACATGACGGCAAGAGATGAGAACTGGGAAAGTGCGAGGGATAACTGCAACCGTATATTTGAAATCTGACGGACATAAACAATTGGGATGATGTGGCTACACCAAATTTTAGCTTGCAAACATTAAATGCTTTTTAGTGGGGATGAACTTTATAGATATTATAGATTGTTGCCTACACACTGAATATATTTTACATTCCAGTGGAATGTTCCATATTTGTTCTTTTGCCCTTGAAAATAGAATGTTGTTCAAGCTGATTCCTTACACAACAAAATAAGACATTTTCCCTTTTACCTCTGCATTTTAGTAGGTTTCTAATTTTTAGTGCCTACAGTTAAGCAACTTGCAAAAATATTTTACCACTCCTAAAATGCCAGATGCACTATATTGTCTTATCTTTGCATTCATTCACAGATATTACATAATAAGCCAGCCATTAGATTTTATTTGTAACCCTGTATTTTCCTTATGGCTAAATGTAGCAAAAGCTACTCAACTTTGTCTAGATACAAAGCTACATATACATAATTTAGTGATAGATACATTCGTATCTAGAAAAATATATGAAAAAGCTTTTCTTAGGATGAAGAAAGTATATAATTATATTTATCTTATTGCCCAAACAATATCACATACTTGTCTGTCCAAATAGAGCTTCTCAAAAAATTTATGTATGGATGTATCTATAACTAAAATATGTCTACATACCTCCCTATCTAGATAAAGTTGAGAACCATTTTTAGAAATGAAGGGAGTACATTTTAAATTTGTTTGTATTTTGAGGTCATTCTTAGAAATTTTTAGATAAAGTTGAGAACTAAAATAGGCAAGGTCATTCTGTAGGCTGGAATTGTAGAGTGATACTGTTGTTTGATTAGGAATAATGGAGTGGATTAGAGTAGTGAATTTTGTCCATGTGTTATGATGGAATGATTTGAGTTGCTTAGGTCTTTTCCTTTTCCTATTGTGTTATATTCTGAAATATGATCCTCGTAGTTTGTTTGGGATAGAAGCGATTTTTGTCTAAGCTTTTTATTTGTATATTTCTACCTTGTGTGAGCCAGGTTGGTCATTCGTATGTTCACTATTTTGTTAGTGTGGATTCTTTTTTATGCTGACCCAGGCATCATGTTTCCAGCATCCATCTAGGACATCTCATTATATGACTATGTTACAATAGAGGACTTAAAGAGGTGTATGCGATTGCTACTAGGTACGTGAATGTAAGAGAAAGACATTGATATTCTGTTATGACTACAGATGGATGTGGCACCGTTGAAATGTTCAAGTAATTACATGCATTATATTTATATGTTTATATATGCGCAAGCGGAAAAGGGAATTATGCTATATATGTGCTGTAGAGAAATAAACTACATATTTGCAACAAAAAAGTGATTATGTTATATATATGCAGTGGGTGAGGAAACTCGAGCGCCGTAGCAACGCACGGGCATTCAACTAGTATACATGGGATGGGAGTGAGACAGTGAGTGGTATGGTACCTAACAGCGCACTACCTTCAGAGCTTGAGCAATGGTGGCATACACAACTAGTTGCTTCATGTAAAAAAGTTGTCAGAAGCAACATGATCAATTTTATCTCTCCAATGGAAGCTACAACTTTAGTCAGAAAAAGAGAGAAGAAACCCCACAAATATGACACTATGTATCTCTTTCTCTCTCCAAAAAGCATGCTTTTTCAGGTTTAAGATCCCACTTCTTGAAGAGGAGGCTGCCTCCTCATCCGAACCTACTTTGGACTACCCGAACCTAGTTAAAGGTGTGAGGCAGTAGCTCTAGGGCAGTGCATTGGGCATGCCCTCATCGGCCCCGGACTGGGCATGTGGTCATTTTTTCAAAAAACAGTTTAGTACCATATCATCTGGAAATGCTCACAGCCAACGCACCTCACCACGCATGTGACATGTCGATTCAGTCTCACATGACTAGATACAAATCTCAGACTGGCACCATTACTCTTACCATGGTTATCTCACCAGATGTGTCACAAGATAACAGAAAATCTCAATTAGACAAGGCTATGTGGACACTGTTCGGATAGCAACAATCCATAATCCAAAGACAAAGAATAATAACATTAAGTTGTTGCCTCGACGCAACGACTTGCACCGGAATGGGCTATGCACATGTTATCCAAAGGAGCTAATCAAGTTAATACCATGTAGCTTGTAAAAAAAGCTGTCCAGTACACCGGAACATTCGAGCTGGCGGATATCACATCAGGCATTAACCAGGAGATAGTGCACATAGAGCTTAAACGCCAGGATTTGGTATTTTGGTGGTATCTCTTCCTTTCCAATCAGGCACCCAAAATGCTCCGATTAAGCACCTGACTTAGCTGATGAACCTGACCATGAAATAATGGGGTTAAGCACAATGGTAAGTCATGTTTGGTTCCCCGATTGATAAGGTTAAATTCCTTATTGTAATATAATTCACACTAACAGTAATCATTTTAGCAGAATGAGCATCGAATTTGGCTTACAAATCTGTTTGACATGCAACAAGCAGTTACCGCTCGACAGAAAAACAACAGTAAACATGAGCATGGAAAAAAAGCAAGAGTAACTGAGTGAGCTTCTTCTAGGAATTAGCATTATCACCTACTAGGCAACAACCTAGCTTTAAAACCAAGTCAAAATAACATGAACTGGATACATGTGAAGCTCAGATCCAGGAGGAAGGGAATAGGTACCATCCAGACAGCAAAATGGAAATGCAATGCTCGTGTTGTTTATGGTACTTGACACTAAACAAGCATATCAGGGTTGTACCTGGCTGCCGAAGTTGTCGTGTTGGTGGTTGCCGGAGTCGTTGCCACGCTTGTGCTCCACGTTCGGAATCTATTCACCACACACTTCAAGGTTAACCACGTCAAAGCAACTTGTTAAAGCACATTACAATTCAGCACCTCAAAGCAGATTGTTAAGCTGTTATGGTCGGTATCTCATATTCCAGGAAGGGGCCCAAATAGTGGGCCAAATTAGGGGCTTAGCTCAGTTATTCTATTATATAAACAGATGTAATCAGACTATTTCGATCAAGCTGACGTGGGCATTACCCTTCGGGTAACCGACATTGCCCTATCCTGTACGATCTAACTGGAGGCCCATGAAGGTACTCGATGGCAAGGCGGGCCACTTGGATGGCGCAGCAGAAGATTCATTGGCGGGCAAGACAAGGAATGAGCCGAACAAGGAAAGTTTAGAGATAGGACTACTGTAAACCTAGTCGTACTCGGTTAGGTTTCTTGAGACCTGGCCTCTTATATAAAGGCCAGGAGAGGGGCTGCCGAGGGACACGATCAATCTTAGCAATCTTAGCCACCAGAAGTTTAGAGCTAGGTCGCCGCAGCACTTAGCCTCTCGACGAGATCTCAGCCGAACCCTTCGGCACCCCATTGTAACCCAATATTCTCATAATCAAGATCAGACAGGCAGGACGTATGGGTTTTACCTCATCGAGGGCCCCGAACCTGGGTAAATCGCTCTCCCCGCTTGTCTATGAACCGATGTCTCGTGTCAGCTTACATGATTCCATCAACCTTAAGCCCCAATCAGAGGGAATTGCCGAGGAGCACCCTCGACAATTGGCGCCGTCTGTGGGAACCCTGTCGGCACAAGATCGGTCATCGGCAGATCCAGTCATGTCATCGGCAGCCTCATCGACACCATCATCGCCAAGTCTGGGAAGCCCGATTCGATTCGGCTCCTATGAACTCAACCCGCACAGCGACTCGTCTCGCTCGACCTTTTCTGATCTACAAGGAAACATGGAGATGACCTTCGGCAGCTTCCACTACAACGTCAACTCGGAAGGAGTCCTTCGACTGCTGGAACCACTCGCCTCCAGATCGACAGGTCCAAGCACGTCGTCATCAATCGACCTTTCAACTGGTCTGACGGACTCAACAAACTCGCCCGCGCTATCGACTCCTCGTTCGACGTCTTCCATGTCGGTTGGATCTGACAATCCCACATCTTCGGAGATGACCTCGTACTACTGCTTGAACTGCGATACCAGGCACGGGCTAGGATCAAGCGACACACCGTTCAGTACTCATCGGGAGAGGACAGTGTCGACAGCATCGTCCAAGGTACCTCCCGGAGAATGGCACACCACCAGGTTTATGTCGCCAATAACACGGGAAACACAAGGAACAGGGGAGACGGAGATCACACCCCCCGCTCCAGCAGACGAGCAAGTTTTGGAAATAGTGCCAGTAACAACAACAGCTATTACACCATCGCGGAGAAGGAGCGGGCAGCAGCCAAGGCAGCCGTGCTTAACAACACACCGCTCCCCGCAGGAACCTCGGTTGGAACCCTCAACGCTTATCGCTCTATATTGGAGAAAAAACGGGAGCGCCTATCGAAAGAGCAAGCCACCCTCGAGAGACGCCTATCTGCTGCAGACCAATCTAGTGAACGACGGAGAGGCTCACGAGGAAGCGCCTCTCGAAGCACTCAAGGGGCAGGCAAGCACCGATCAAGATTATCCAGACTCTCGGAAGATGACGCTAGAAATAACGTCGAATCTGACCAAGTCTTTTATGACCACGGACACTGCGGGCATGCCACGGCCAAAAACCGTCGCAGGAGCAACCGCCAATCTCGCAGCATACCTCATCAATCAGCGCCCTGAAGGTTCTATGGCCCAAGCCCATCGAGGTGCCCTAGAAAGTCTCGCAATATTGGGAGACAACCTGGTCCCGCGGAAGGAAAAGACCACGTTACAGGCCAGCGGCTCAAAGCATCATGCGAGAGATGCTCGAGATGAAATCACCCAGAGCAGAATTGACAAAGCAAGGCGACGACGTGCCGCTATGGAGGAATATGACAGTGATTCTTCGGATGAAAGCCAGGAGAACGACGGCGAGCTAAGGGGGGCCGATTGTTTAAGCTACAAAATCCGCGAGGTGATGCCACCCAGAAAGTTCAAACCTACCCCTACTGACGCCGCCAAATACGATGGACAGCAGGAGCCGAGGTCCTGGATAGACGACTACTTGCAGACTGTGATTCTGCATAAAGGAAATCAGATAGCAGCAATGCAATGCTTGCAGCTTTATCTGAAGGATTCAGCACGAGCTTGGTTAAGAGGCCCGCCGAAGGGTTCCATCAAATCATGGGACGACCTAGTAGACGCTTTCGTTGCCAATTTCCAAGCAACATACAAAAGGCCTGTCGGGATTGAGGAATTACGTCATTGCCAGCAAAAGCAGAAGGAATCGATGCGCGCATACATCGGGAGATTCACCAAGCTCTTAAACGCCGCCGAAGATGTTTCTGTCGACAGAGCAATCGATGCCTTCAGCGATGGCATACGACGTGAAAGCTACATAGAGGAACTCGGGCGCAAAAAACCAAAAACCATAACCAAGTTAATGGAAATCGCCAACAACTGGGCTGATGGCGAGGACAACGTACGAAAGCCGCGACAGCGCAGTGACGACGAAGATGACGACCAGCCGAAGCACGACTCGGGTGGACGAAGGGATCACCACAAGAAAAGGAAAAACCACAGTTACGATGATAGTAACCTGGTAGCCGCAGGATACTCTGATCGGCAGAACGATCGGTATGACGACAGACGAGACGATCGGCAGGACGGCAATCGGAACAACTCTGGAAACCGCGGCAACTACAAACCACGACCACAGAGGACTCCCGAGCTACCCTTCGCCGAGCAGATCAACGCTCCTTGCTACTTGCACTCGTACATTGATTCTAAGAACAACAAAACGAAGTCAAGCCACCTGCTCAGAGATTGTAGGCAGTTCATTGACATGGAGAAACTCATCCAACAGAAGGAACAGCCACCACCACCACCACCACCGCAGCAACAGGTCCAGCAGGCTCAGCCTCACCAACCCAATGAGACGTTTCCACCACCACGTGGGCAGATGAGCATGATCCACAGGACATGTGTTTCAAGAAGAGAAATGAAGAAGCTCACCCGAGAAATCAATCTGGCAGAAAGTATCATGGTGAACATCCCTGAGTATGTCGAGTGGTCGTCTCAGAACATTACGTTCAGCCGAGCAGATCACCCGATGACCATACCAAAACCAGGACACGCTGCCTCAGTAGTCGAGGCACAAATCGGGGGGTTCAAGATGAGCAAAGTCTTCATGGATGGTGGAAGCGGACTAAACCTGATATTCGTCGACACAATCAAAAGTATGGGGATCACCATGAGAATGCTAGAAGAAACAGACACCTGTTTTCATGGGATTCTCCCCACTTCACTGGCGTACTCTCTTGGCAAAGTTTACCTGAACGTCGTCTTTGGCAAACCCGAAAACTTCAGGAAGGAAAAGATCGAGTTTGAAGTCGTGAACTGGGAATCACAGTATCACGCTATACTCGGAAGACCAGCTTATGCCAAGTTCATGGTTGTACCGCACTACGCATACCTCAAGCTGAAAATGCCTGGGAGCAACGGGACAAACATCACAGTCTATGGAAGTTTTTCACGCTCGGACAATTGTGATCGCGACTTTCAGAGGATTGCTGCAAAGTTTTGGTTAAAACAGGAAATCACCGATCCCCCTTCCAAGTCATCGTCACGCGATAATAGGGAAGAAAAACACGTCAGGGAAACCAAGAAGAAGCCAGCTGACCTTGCTCCAGAAGCTTCAGCAGCAAAAGCTTCGGCAGTTGATGGCACAACAGTCTTAGGAGACAGCAAGACACTAGCAATCGCTGTCGAGACCCCTAGTGAAATCAACGATGCTTCGATAACCGTGTTATCACCAGAATTTGACCGAGTCAGAGGTGGGCCGTGATCAAGATGGGCTTAAAGATTATATACGGAAGAAATACGTGATTCGGCCTTACATGCAAAGTATTGGGCTAGTTTGCCCTTGTATCTGTAACATATTAGTTTATGTGTCGGTTAGGAGTTAGAGTTTTACCCGTGCACGGTTAGGTGCACGTCTGAATTAGAAAGTCCCTTGGACTATAAATATGTATCTAGGGTTTATGGAAAAAACAACAACCAACGGTCAACACAATCAATCTCGGCGCATCGCCAACTCCTTCTTCTCGAGGGTTTCTCCTGGTAAGCACCATGCTGCCTAGATCGCATCTTGCGATCTAGGCAGCATAAGCTTGTCCACGTTGTTCATGCGTTGCTCGTGCTGAAGCCTTTTTGATGGCGAGCAACGTAGTTATCTTAGATGTGTTAGGGTTAGCATTGTTCTTCGTATCATATGCTGTCGTAGTGCAACCCTTCTACATCTAGCCGCCCTTACACCTATCTTAGGTGTAGGGGCGGCACCCCGCTTGATCATTGTTTAGTAGATCCGATCCGTTACGGTTGCTCCTTGTTCCTCAAGGATTAGTTTAATATCCGCAATAGTTAGGCCTTAAAAGGGTTGGAGGATCCAGCGGCGTGTAGGGTGTAGTTTGCTAGCCCTAGACGAGGATGTTCCGGGGATCAACCTCGTGTTGGTTTTTAGGACCTGTCTAGGATCGGCTTACAATCACCGTACGCGAGCGCGAGGCCCAATCGTGAGTAGGATGATCCGATTATGCGGTGAAAACCCTAAATCGTCGTAGATCGCATTAGCTTTATCTTGATCAAGCAGGACCACCATATATTCGGACACCTTGTACGAATAATGGGTGGATCGGCTCCTTGAGCCGATTCACGGGATAACTCGAGAGCCGATCGAGGCTCGTATTTAACGTTTACGTGTATGCCTCCGCAGGAAACTAAGCGAGGCATCATCCAACACCTTCCTAACCAGGTATAGGTCAGGTGGCACGCCCTTGCGACAGCATCGGACGTGTGACCAGAAGGCTTTGCGGGCCGTCGCTCTGAGGGACTGGGGCCAGCCGCAGCCCTAGTTGTTCCCGGCTCTACTTGTGTTGCCGGTCGCTGCTCGCCGGTGGGTTTCGACCGCAACACATTCCGGCACGCCCGGTGGGACAATCTTCTACATCCACCGCATCGCCATCTACATCCGAGATGGCGGAAAGCACTCCGGTCAAGTACGAGGATCTGCACGACGAGCTCAAGAAGAAGCATGACGAGATCAAGGCGGTCCTCGAAGCCGACCTCATCGGCTCTTTCCACGGAACCCGCTCCCACGGCGTCGGGTGGAAGGGGTTCTCACCTGAAGGCGCACTCGATGGAGTGGACCTGTCCGCCCGTCGAGAAGAACGCACCAGGTCGCTGCGTCGAGGAGATCAACTTCATGGTGGCTCATTCGCCGCACCGCCACTGCGAGAACCCGGTGAACACTTTGGAGCGTGTCGCTCGCGCGTGATCCAGGAAATCATGAGCCATCGGTATTCTCCGTCGGGACCGGCTCCGGGGACTTACAAAGGGGAGATGCCACTCCACTCCCGTCCTCCGCTGCCGTTCGCGTTGGCAGCACCAGAAGTGCCGAACTCATCGGCATACGTCGTCTACAAGATTGGTGGTGACCCTAGTGACTACCAATTCCTACCTGAGGCACCCAAGGAGATCCCGCACGGATACACGTGCGCATACGTACCAGGCATCGTAGCACTGGGCACTCTCGAACCAGGCTGCAACAGCGAGGGGCCTCCGGAACAGCAAGAGGAACATCGGGAGCGAGATCTTGAGAAGCAAACGTGGTTAGCTAAGTACGCCACTCCGACAAACCTCCGGAGCCCAGCTCCTGCGGTTGGCTCGGAACTCGGAAAAGCAAGCATGGCTGGCTAAGTATGCCACCCCGGCGAATCTTCGGGGTTCGACACCTTCAGCCATCACCGCGGATCAGATTTGTACAATTCGAAAGATCAGTTCGGCATGATGCCGAAAAGGAAGACGTTCGGCCGTACCAAGCCGTACCCCAACGAGTACGAATTGATCCCGCTACCACCCAAATATCGGCTCCCCGACTTTACAAAGTTTAGTGGATTGGATGGTTCCGGCTCCATCGAGCATGTGAGCCGATATTTGGCACAAGCTGGGCACGATCTCGGCGTCGGACGAGCTGCGTGTGAGGTTCTTCGCACGGTCCCTCACAGGATCGGCTTTCGGGTGGTACACATCGCTACCACCGAACTCAATCCGGACTTGGAAGCAGTTGGAAGAGCAGTTCCATGAGCAGTATCACTCAGAGGCTTCCAAGGCTGGCATTGCCGATCTAGCACAAGTACGACGAAGCGCGGGGAAACGAGTGTCGGAATACATCCAGCGCTTCGGGACCATTAGGAACCGATGCTATTCGGTTCACGTAAGTGAGAAAGAAGCGGTCGAGTTGGCGGTGGTGGGTCTCTCATCATCGATCAAGGACGTGGCCTCCCAAGCGAGACTACCCTTCATTGGCACACATGGTGCGAAGGCTGTCGGCATATGAACAGCGCCACCCGGATGTTTACCGAGGACAAATTCAAGCGTGCGGTGGTCCTGGTTGAGGCGAACGAGGATGAAGGTGCCGCGGGAGATCGAGAGGTAGCGATGGCTGAGTGGACTCGGGCGGCGGGCCCCGTGTCCTGCAAATGGGTTAAGCCACAAGGCCCTCCAAAAGGGTTCGACTTCGACGTGACCAAAGCCGAGCAGATTTTCGATCTCTTACTCACGGAGAAGCATATAAAGGTACCCGAAGGCCACAAGATCCCCACGGTGCAGGAGCTGAACGGAAAGCCATACGCAAGTGGCATAACACGTTCACCCACACCACTAACGGCTGCGGGGTGTGGCGTCGGCGGATCCAAATGGCGATAGAAAAAGGGCGGATAATTTTCAACCGGTACGCCATGAAGGTCGACGCACACCCCTTCCCCGCCGTTAATATGGTGGAGTATACTTACCATGGAGGGTGCCGGCCAGATTTCTCGTGCAATATCAACATGGTGGGACCTGGGCACCACTGCGGTAAGGACGGAGATGAGGGCAGGCTGCTCTCATAGCAAAGACACAGAGGAAGCCGCTCCACGCGATCGGCTCCGCCACGACGGAAAGCGCTACGTCACAGAGGGAGAAGTGAAGAACATAAGATATCAGCGACCTCTCTCTGATCACCTCCTCAACAAGTATGTGAGTCAGTATGACCAACGCCGACGATACAACGACGACAACGATGATGAGAAGGATCGTCTGGCTAGGGACGAAAGGAGACGTCGTCGGCATGATCACGACGAGGAGCGATACGAGCGCCACGCCAAGGAAAAGTCAAGGGAGCAAGACGACGTGGATAGGCACTGGGACTGCCCCTTCTTCAGACACTGCTGGGATTCAGGAATGAGCCGATTGCCAACAATCGGCAACTGCCCAGAATGCAAACAAAAGAAGAAGGATGCAGCTAACGTGTCCGTGTTCAAGCGTCTAGGGCCTCTCCCGCCTCGGAACAAGCATGCTGAGTCCGCTCGGGTGTAAGATCTCGAAGAGCTAGAGGACGATGATGAAGACAAGTATCATCGGCCAAGGTGGTGCCCTGATGGGCTCAGCCGTTCCCAGAAGCGAAGGGTTCAGCGTCTACGTGGGTTGGAAGAAGCTGAAAGGTTATACCTGCACACGTTGAGGAAGGCACGGCCTGATCTGGCCGCCAAAATTCAGCGAACCCTGGACGAAGAAGGTCGGCCACAAAGAAAAGAGTGGCACCCCAAGCAAAGGAAAGCCGATGATGAGACATCGGCTGGCACAAACATGGCGCTCGTCCTTCCAACGCAGTCTGGTGCTCCAGAATTATACGAGGCACCCAATTTCGACGACTGCGAGCGCGTCAACGTGACACAGGATGGGACTAGGTGGGTCTCATCCACGGGCCCGACCATGTAGCGAACGCAGCGTCTATGGACAAACGTGGCGATGCCGATCCAAGAGATCGGCCCCAAGGATTTATGGAGGAACATTGCAAAACCTTCATCGAGCAAGCAACGTGGAGGCCGATTCCAGCAATCGGCCAAAATTATCCTCCCCATCCATTCTACCTGGGTTCAACATTTGATCCAGCAGGGAATACCTAAAGAGCCGATACCATCAAATCTCTTGAAAGAATCGGCTCGGGGGGCACCCAGGTGGATAAAACACGAGGATATGCAGTAGAAGCGACTTTCAAATGCCCAGCAGCCCAAGATATCCTTTGATGATGGGTATTGGAGTATGGGCCCGATACATAAATCGGCCCGTAAAAAATTCAAAAAAATTTAAGCAGAAAGCCGATGCATGGCCATCGACTCAAGAGGTATAACTGTTATAAGCAGAGGGTCAATGGAGCAGGAAGTGGGCCACGAAGAGAGACTCTAATGGAAGAACTCCTCAATGGAGTGGTTTGATGGTTCAGATCCTCTCTTCAAGAACCTCCGGATGACCAATGCCAAGAGCGAGCATGGACGTGCGGATCGGGGTAAGGATGGGTTGCATCAGATCCGCCAAAGGAAAGGAGCCGATCTGACCTGAAAGGCGCGAGAAGTGGACTGAAGAAACTCGGGGGGCAGCTCACCCTGAAGGTTCTCTACTCTGGGGAGCCGATGTTGTTGAAATCGGCCGGCTCTGCGTCATGATTTGAGGCCGATGGCGGCACATTTGGCTGGTTCCCTACCTTCCTCACCTTTACTGAGGCTCGGGGGGCAGCTTGCCCTGGAGGACCCTTTGCTATAGGAAGCCGATTTGGTTGAAATCGGCTGGCTCTACATCTCGGCTTTGAGGAATAGTTGCTGCGGGGAAAAACGGAGCAGGAGCGTGTCCTGCAGAAGTATCAGCTCCGGCTTCCGGATTGATTCAGCAATGGTCCTAGAGCTCTCCCGAAGACAAAGGTGGCCGTTAGTAATACGCTCAGTGACTGTGGGTTTGCAGGATACCATTTGAGGAGATGGCTAAATTGGCTTATCTCGAAATTTGTCACAAAAGGTCGATGCGTTGCCATCGGCTCATTGAGCGTTGATCCAATTAACAATCGGCAGAATCCGTACGAAGGGAAATCGGCAAAATCAAGTAAGGAAAAGTCTTCTTCATTAATAAGAGAGGATTTTTTACAATGAGGAGCCGATTGCTCAAAGCAAGGAAGGGCAAAAGAAAGAACCGATTTCTCCGGGACTGCTCATCCTACATGAGTAATCCTCGCTAGCATCGTCGTCGGCGTCGCCGTCGGCGCTACTGCCGGAGAATTCCTCGCCGCTGCTACCCCAGCCTTCGGCCGGAGCCTCTTCCTCCTCGTCATCATCATCATCATCCTCGCTGTCCGCCCAGGTGCGGAAGCGCTTCGTCGGCGGGTACCCAGCAGAAGAGGAGGAATCATCTTCCTCCTCCTCCTCTTCTTCCTTGTCATCATCTTCGTCCTCGCTGTCCGCCCACATGCGGGAGCGCTTCTTCGGCGGGAGCTTGGCGGAGGGGGAGGCCTTGGCCTTCGCTACTTCTCCTTCTTTCTTCTCCTTGTCGGAGGAGATGGGGTTCGCCACGGGGTGGAGGTCGTCCTCTTTCTTGTTCTTCGGCGACGATTGGAGGGGGAGGCCGGAGGGGGAAGAGGAAGAGGAAGACATTGCTACAGGGGAAGAGGGTTTTTTGGGCGCTGGTGATAGAACGGAGCAAAGGGATGAAGTGGTGAACCGTTTGGCACAGATAAATAAAGGGAGTGTAGTGGAGATTTGATGCCATGACGGTTCTCGAGGAAGTTATGCCGAAATTACCAATTCGTGCAGAGAAGCCCAGGAGGCGAGGCGAAATGATGGAAGATTCTGCGGCAGATCTGCTCTGCCACGACATGACCCGACGAAAGAAAAGCGTAATGATTTTGGAAATGTCATTTCCAAAACCAGGGGGGCATGTGTTATCACCAGAATTTGACCGAGTCAGAGGTGGGCCGTGATCAAGATGGGCTTAAAGATTATATACGGAAGAAATACGTGATTCGGCCTTACATGCAAAGTATTGGGCTAGTTTGCCCTTGTATCTGTAACATATTAGTTTATGTGTCGGTTAGGAGTTAGAGTTTTACCCGTGCACGGTTAGGTGCACGCTCTGAATTAGAAAGTCCCTTGGACTATAAATATGTATCTAGGGTTTATGGAAAAAACAACAACCAACGTTCAACACAATCAATCTCGGCGCATCGCCAACTCCTTCGTCTCGAGGGTTTCTCCTGGTAAGCACCATGTTGCCTAGATCGCATCTTGCGATCTAGGCAGCATAAGCTTGTCCACGTTGTTCATGCGTTGCTCGTGCTGAAGCCTTTTTGATGGCGAGCAACGTAGTTATCTTAGATGTGTTAGGGTTAGCATTGTTCTTCGTATCATATGCTGTCGTAGTGCAACCCTTCTACATCTAGCCGCCCTTACACCTATCTTAGGTGTAGGGGCGGCACCCGCTTGATCATTGTTTAGTAGATCCGATCCGTTACGGTTGCTCCTTGTTCCTCAAGGATTAGTTTAATATCCGCAATAGTTAGGCCTTACAAAGGGTTGGAGGATCCAGCGGCGTGTAGGGTGTAGTTTGCTAGCCCTAGACGGGATGTTCCGGGGATCAACCTCGTGTTGGTTTTTAGGCCCTGTCTAGGATCGGCTTACGATCACCGTACGCGAGCGCGAGGCCCAATCGTGAGTAGGATGATCCGATTATGCGGTGAAAACCCTAAATCGTCGTAGATCGCATTAGCTTTATCTTGATCAAGCAGGACCACCATATATTCGGACACCTTGTACGAATCATGGGTGGATCGGCTCCTTGAGCCGATTCACAGGATAACCTGAGAGCCGATCGAGGCTCGTATTTAACGTTTACGTGTATGCCCTGCAGGAAACTAAGCGAGGCATCATCCAACACCTTCCTGACCAGGTATAGGTCAGGTGGCACGCCCTTGCGACAGCATCGGACGTGTGACCAGAAGGCTTTGCGGGCCATCGCTCTGAGGGACTGGGGCCAGCCGCAGCCCTAGTTGTTCCCGGCTCTACTGTGTTGCCAGTCGCTGCTCGCCGGTGGGTTTCTGACCGCAACAAACCGCTAACGTGGTGGACAAGCCGGAAGATAAGAAGAACCCTTTCCTTGCTTAAGAGGTTCAATAGTGTTTAGTTTTCCCTTTCTTTTCAACAGGGCCCTCTTTCTTTTGCCCCTTAGTCCCGTGTTTCTTTTATTAATGAGAACTTAAGTTTTGATTCCTTGAAAAGCATTGCAGTAATTCGGAGCACCCAAACCGCATCATCGTAAACCTTGCTTACGCCCCTTGGCGAACGACGGTGCAACGTAGTACGCGGCAAAAGATCGTGCTCCGAAAAAGCCTCTACGAGTGGTAAAGGATGCAAAATAAACAAGGGTGCTAACCTTTCCCTCTGCTATAGATGCCTCTACGAGCGCCGTAAATAGCAAGAGTTTGGAAATACATATAATACAACCCACGTTCGATATTTTACTTATGGAAATATCAATGAACAACGGGCTCATCGGCAGAGTTAATGCTCCCGATATATTCGGGATCTGCTGTCAGAGCATGCATCGGTTGAAAGCAAAGTTGCACATACAACGGGTTTAGCAAGACCTGCAACACGAGCTGATCACTCAAACAATTTGCTGACCAACGAATACATATACGTTTAAACGGGCAATTAAGATTTGCTCCTCCGAAATTTGCCAACGGCATTGACACGGTAAAAGTACATACACATGTATCTACCGAACAAAAAGTTTCAACTATGCAATCCAAACGCCTGGATGAAGTAGCCAAATTACCTATTTACAATAAGAACTTAACCCTGAATTACTCTTGCGGAGTTTTTCTTTCTTCAGGTATCTTCGAATCCTTTTCAAGCTTGTCAACAATTATATTGGCGGGCAACACTACCTTCGGGTACAGCATCTCCAAATCACCAACCGCGTTGGCGATAGTCATCAGATTTGCCGAAGGATAACGTGCAAGGACGAGGGCAAGTGTAAATCTGGCCCCTGCAAAAACCTGAGCTCGCACCAAGTCTCGAATTTTCTTGGTATTCCCAAATTCAGACATCAGAGTCAACAACGTAGGAGGGACCGCGTTCAAGGGGAACATCTTCCTCCAAATTACCCTTAGGGCTTTGTAGCACTTGTCGAAGAAATGGTGGACCTGCTGGACCCGATCTTGGAATTGTGCGACAGCCGAAGCTTTCGAGTGCTCCCTCCAGAAAATTTCCTCGGCTGATGACAGCTGAGTCAATGCGTTCACGCGCTCGTGAATCCGCTTGTTCTCTTCAGCACGGTTCAGGGCTATGACTAGCAAAGGAATCGACGGAAGATCAGGCAATGCGTTTTTTGACAAAGAATAATGAGCACAAGGACCAGGGAACTTACAGTTCAAACTTTCAGTGGCCTTATGCAGTTCAGTAAGAACATAGCGCTCTACGTCGGCTGCAATCTCGCCCTTCTTCTTGACAATGGCAGCCAAGGCATAGGTATTGCGCAGATCCTTTTCCATCTGCGCGATCCGATCCTTCATACGCTGGATTCGATCACCTTCTGAAAGAGCACCCGAAGAATCATCGACAAACGCGAGCACTCGGGAAAACCTGCAAAAAACAGCGTCAAAGGCATGACGGATCGCATCGCTTCAGCATCAGAAGTAACTCCCATCGGGAGAATGCAAGTATAAATGTCATAACAAGGGTACACTAGCAACATTGCTAGCACGGAATTTATTAAAATCACAAGTTTTGCAACAGAACATTGTTTCACGTCAGTTCAAAAAGAAGTTTGTTACAAAAATCAAGGGGCTTGAGTCTGGGTCGATAAACTTGGGCCAGCCGATGTTTTCTTTGATGAAACCAGCTCAAGGAGCTGACGTGCACACTTAAGAGCTGACGTTGTGAAGGTGCTTAAATCAATGAACTTCCCATCTTGATCTTTCGGAAGCTCCCTAGACATCTCCTCAATATCGGCCTTGAAGCCATGACCCATCATAAGTTGGAAGGCTAGGAGGGCACCATAGGTACGTGAAGTACGTTTGAATACCTCGATAACCTCCTTGGTGTCGACTGCGAAGGCATCGATCAGCTGCCCCAGAGTCTTGTTTTGACTGATCTTGGGGAAGATCATCGATTGCATTCGCGCCATGGCACCTTTACCCTTATCAAGGAGCTCCCGTGTAAGATGGTTGCGGCAAGAGTCATTGACACACTGTTTGCCGGAGAGTTGTTTGGAATTTTATCCAAGGCATCGGCAGGGATGTCTGCGGCCTCTGCAAGAGAATGAAATGGGAAAAGTTACTATCAAGGATCGAATTTGCAAAGTGATAATCGACGGGGAAGCATAAAAAGAATTACCAAGCAAAGCCAAGGAAGACTGGCGAAGAAGTTTATCTTTTTCAGTCGCCCGAGCTTCGGCGACCAGCCTAGACGCTCCCTCTTCCTTCAGCTTCTCCTTCAGCCTGCTGAGTTCCTCCTTCAGGGAGTCGGCCTCTTGGCGAGCTGCGGCAGCTATTTTGATTGCGCCTTCCAACTTCGAGGAAGAAGATTTAACTTCCTTCTGCAGCCGAACCTTGTCTGCTTCCAGGGAAGTAAATTGGGAGGCGAAGGCCTCCAAAGAAGATATAACGCCCCGCAGATCCTTAAGGAAAGGGGAAAAACAGATGTTCGACGAAGAATCATTAATCAAGGCACATTCAGGTAAATTCGCGTTGCAATCGAGAAAGACTTACAGGTTTTCCTGAAGGAGGGGTCGTGGCGGCAGCAGTCGAAGGAATATCTTTCCCCTAGAAAGGGAGGAAGCAGTCGATACTTGGGCAGCGGGGGTTGCAGTGGGAGCCGAAGCTTCGGAAGCTGCGACATCCGGCAGAACGGCGCCAGATTTAGCTTTCTTAGACGGAGGCCCGATGAAACCTTCGTCACTACGAAAGGGAATGGTTGGCGATAATTATGAAAGAAATGCGAATGATAAAGGCAAAATACGGATTCTAGGAAAAAGGCGCTTACAGGTCAAAGAGATCATCCTCGTCGGCAAAGCCGCCGGTTGATCTCTTCGCGGGTGAAACTCTGGCCTCCTCCACAGCTGCATTAACAAAGGCATCATGATCGGCGTCGTCATCACGCACTGATCCCGCTGTGTCGCAAGTATCATTAGCTGGGGGAGGAAGATCGGTGTAGATAGCCTTAGAATCTATCGGGTCATCGTGTTCGCTCTTCGAGCTCGTGTACTCGGCAGTATGAAAATCAACATGTTCTGAGGAACCTCTTCCCTCGGAAGTGTCGTTTGGTAAATCATGCAAGTTTTCGGAAACTATGGGGATCTTTCGAAGAAAAGACTAAATTAGAACAATGGTAGTTGTGTCGACAAAGTGGAACAGGGTAATAAGAGTATGAGAAGGAAAATTTACCTCTATCAGCGGATGATCGGCATCAAGAGGAGAATAAGAAGATATCAACGGGATCGAGTCTTCCTCACTAAAGAGAGTGAGGCGACGAACTTCATCAAGCAGCTCCTTTTCCGATAGTTCAGCGATGTTTATCCTGGTTTCATCCCTCGGACCTGAATACAACCACATCGGACGAACCCTGGCCATGACTGGCTGGACTCGACGTTTCAAGAACACCGCGGCCACCTCTGTGTCGATCATGGTTTGGCCATCGGCTTCTTTGATCCGAAGGAATTTGGCAAATAACTCATCGGCTGTTGTCCTTTCATCGGGAGAGAGGATGTTCTTCCAAGAATGCTTAGGCTTGGCTTCAAGGGCGTCGGCAAAGCAAGGAAGCTGGGACTCGGTTGTTGAGGAATCCTTAACATAAAACCATTTCAGTCTCCATCCTTGCACGGATTCCCTCATTGGGAAGCTGAAATAGTTGACTTCTGAACGGACAACAAACCCCACTCCCCCAATGACAAAGGGTCCATTGCTACTACTGTATCTCTTGACGAAGAAAATTTTCTTCCACATCCCAAAGTGAGGCTCGATGCCCAAGAACACTTCGCAAAGGGTGATGAACACAGCAACGTGGAGGATTGAGTTAGGGGTGAGTTGCCACAGTTGGATTTCATAAATCCGCAGAAGACAATGAAGGAACTCGTGAGCAGGAAGCGAGAGACCCCGATACAAGAACGACAGGAACATCACGGTAAAACCAGCAGGAGGATTGGGCCGAGAGATCGCACTCGGGAGAATCACATTCCCCTCATCGGAGGAGATTAGCCCAAGGCTTCGGGCCCTCTTCTCATCACGCTTTGTGATGGAGGATGCTAGCCAGTCTCCGGGTTTGGCTGCGGCTACCGAGCTTGGCGGCGCTGGCGGCGCCGGAGCTGGGAGAGGAACATCTGGCGCGCTTCTCTTTGGAAGATTCGAGGAGGCCTTGGCGGCGGCGCCACCGCTCGTGGAGCTGGCGGTGGCAGCGAGGTTCTTCTTCTTCACCATCGCAAGATCTGGAGAAGGTCTGAAAACGGTGGTGGCGGCGCAGCGGTTGTGAAAAGAGAAAGGTGGAAGAAGAACAGGAGGATGCTACGATGAATATGAGAGAATGCTAAGGATTTTATCCTGAGAGATTTTAAGTAGGGAGGAACTTGAGGATTGCGTGGGCACGTGTCGTTGCTGCCAGTTCATTAAGAGGACCCTTTCTCCATCGTTGATCGCGGAAATCGAGGAGGCGCCTTGGTAATCGTACGAGAAATGCGGATATTACTTAAAAACAGAGCCAGGCAGAGGTAGGATGGGCCCAGCGGGTCGCGTCTTATCAGTCAAAATCAAAGTGTCAATAACGTCATCAGTGACGTCGTGAGGAACGCTCGAGTGGTACAACTTTTTTGCACTCCAGGATCATGCTCGGGGACTTGATTCTGTGTAGGGTGACGTTGTTTTGCCATCGGCAGTTAACCAGCAAAAGTTGGGCACGTTACACATTATCCCTTACGCGCGGAAAACTTATCGAAGCATATAAGCCTTAGTGCAAAAATATCGGATGACCCATGAAGACTTGCAGAAAAACTTTGGCAGAGCGAAACGCTCGAGTGGTACAACTTGAGTCTACGCACGGATTGCAAGCATCCGTACCTAGACTCGGGGGCTACTCCCATCGGGAGCGCTGGACGCGCACCCGATAGAAGAAGATGATGCTGATACAAGATGGACAAAAACAATCAAGGAGAAGAACATTAGGTGGAGGCATGCTTTAGTCTCTACCCGAACTATCTTCGGCTAGACACTCGGGGGCTACTGACGTGGGCGTTACCCTTCGGGTAACCGACATTGCCCTATCCTGTACGATCTAACTAGAGGCCCATGAAGGTACTCGATGGCAAGGCGGGCCACTTGGATGGCGCAGCAGAAGATTCCTTGGCGGGAAACACAAGGAAGGAGCCGAACAAGGAAAGTTTAGAGATAGGACTACTGTAAACCTAGTCGTACTCGGTTAGGTCTCTTGAGACCTGGCCTCTTATATAAAGGCCAGGAGAGGGGCTGCCGAGGGACACGATCAATCTTAGCAATCTTAGCCACCAGAAGTTTAGAGCTAGGTCGCCGCAGCACTTAGCCTCTCGACGAGATCTCAGCCGAACCCTTCGGCACCCCATTGTAACCCAATATTCTCATAATCAAGATCAGACAGACATGACGTAAGGGTTTTACCTCATCGAGGGCCCCGAACCTGGGTAAATCGCTCTCCCCGCTTGTTTGTGGACCGATGTCTCGTGTCAGCTTACAGGATTCCATCAACCCTAAGCCCCAATCGGAGGGCATTGCCGAGGAGCACCCTCGACACAAGCAATAATCAATCTCATTATTGCCGACTCCTAGAGGAGTCGGCCTTCTCCTGCCCGCGCCGCCACAATCCCTAGCCGCCGCCTTCCCAAGCTCTCGCGACGGCGCCCTGCCGCCGGCGCCGCCTCTCTTTCTCTCGCTCGCAGCACTTCCACCCCTACAACCTACGCCCCCGTCCTGGTATAACCCTAGCCTCTACCAATTTGGTCTCAGATTCCTCGGTTGCGATCATGTCGTCGGGCCAGCCCTCCGCCACCATCGCTGCCACCTCCGAGACGCCGCCGGCCTCCACTGCCGCCGCGCACGTGGCGCCGGGCGCCGAGCCGCCCCCCGTCCTCTCTCCGACGGAACTGTCCGCGGCCGTCCGCGACCTCGCCATGGCGATGGCCAACATGCGGACGTTCCTGCAGGTCACACACGGGCTGCCGGCCGCCGTGTCCGCTCCGCCACCATCGTCGCCACCCCCGCTTGCGCGTCACACGCCGCCTCCACCGGCCCCACCCGCAAACCAGGGCGTCCCCATCACCAACATCAAGTGGCCAGCGTCACCATCGCAGCGGCCCTCATGGGTGGACGCGCCGGTCTTCACACCTGCCCCTGCCCAGCCGACCGTGCTTCCACTGGCGGCATACGCTGCGCCCTCGCACGTCGGTGGCTTCAGCGGCTACGGTGATCCCCATGCGGGGGTGATACGTCTCAAATGTATGTATAATTTCTTATGTTCCATGCTACTTTTATGATGATACTCACATGTTTTGTTCACACTTTATGTCATATTTATGCATTTTCCGGAACTAACCTATTGACGAGATGTCGAAGTGCCAGTTCCTGTTTTCTGCTGTTTTTGGTTTCAGAAATCGTAGTAAGGAAATATTCTCGGAATTGGACGAAATCAACGCCCAGTATCTTATAATTCCACGAAGCTTCCAGAACACCGGAGAGGGGCCAGAGGAGAGCCAGGTGGGCCCCACACATGTGGCCGGCGCGGCCCAAGGGGGGGCGTGCCCCCCTGTTGTGTGGCTGCCCCGTAACCCTTCCGACTCCGACTCTTCGCCTATATAAGCCTCCCTGACCTAAATCTTCGAGACGAAAAAGCCACGGTACGAGAAACCTTCCAGAGCCGCCGCCATCGCGAAGCCAAGATCTGGGGGACAGGAGTCTCTGTTCCGGCACGCCGCCGGGACGGGGAAGTGCCCCCGGAAGGCATCTCCATCGACACCACCGCCATCTTCATTACCGCTGCTGTCTCCTATGATGAGGAGGGAGTAGTTCTCCCCCGAGGCTAAGGGCTGTACCGTAGCTATGTGGTTAATCTCTCTCCCATGTACTTCAATACAATGATCTCATGAGTTGCTTTGCATGATTGAGATCCATATGATGAGCTTTGTGATCTAGTTGAATATCATCTATGTGCTACTCTAGTGATGTTATTAAAGTATTCTATTCCTCCTTCATGATGTAATGGTGACAGTGTGTGCATCATGTAGTACTTGGCATAGGTTATGATTGTGATCTCTTGTAGATTATGAAGTTAACTATTACTATGATAGTATTGATGCGATCTATTCCTCCTTCCATAGTCTGTCGGTGACAGTGTGCATGCTATGTTAGTACTCGGTATAATTGCGTTGGTCTATCATGCACTCTAAGGTTATTTAAATATGAACATCGAATGTTGTGGAGCTTGTTAACTCCGGCATTGAGGTGCTCTTGTAGCCCTACACAATTAATGGTGTTCATCATCCAACAAGAGAGTGTAGAGTGGTTTTATTATGTGATCAATGTTGAGAGTGTCCACTAGTGAAAGTATGATCCCTAGGCCTTGTTTCCAAATACCGCAATCACCGCTTATTTACTCGTTTTACCGCATCTTTACTTCCTGCAATATTACTACCATCAACCGCACGCCAGCAAGCTATTTTCTCGGCGCCGTTACTACTGCTCATATTCATTCATACCACTTGTATTTCACTATCTCTTCGCCGAACTAGTGCACCTATACATCCGACAAGTGTATTAGGTGTGTTGGGGACACAAGAGACTTCTTGTATCGTGATTGCGGGGTTGCTTGAGAGGGATATCTTTGTCCTCTACCTCCCTGAGTTCGATAAACCTTGGGTGATTCACTTAAGGGAAACTTGCTGTTGTTCTACAAACCTCTGCTCTTGGAGGCCCAACACTATCTACAGGAATAGAAGCGTGCGTAGACATCAAGTTATTTTCTGGCGCCGTTGCCGGGGAGGTAAGGTAAAAGGTATTCACATCCTCCGACTACTATGCTATTTCCTAGCATTGTTGCCGGTGTGTGAGTGCTCGAAGCTATTTCCTTTAGATCCTGCAATTGCATCTTTTTGTTTCTTGTTCACTAGTTAGGCATAATGGAAAATAACAATGAGCTTCTTATTCTATTTCCTGAGTTAAGACATGGATTGTTTGATGCAAAAATTAAAAAACCTATGGAACCTTAT
Organism: Lolium rigidum; assembly: GCF_022539505.1. Classification (NCBI taxonomy): domain Eukaryota; kingdom Viridiplantae; phylum Streptophyta; class Magnoliopsida; order Poales; family Poaceae; genus Lolium; species Lolium rigidum. The sequence continues at coordinate 14,383,480 of NC_061514.1, read as the reverse complement.
TTGCATGCTGGTAGTAATATTAGTATGAACACTTTGAACACCATTGTTGATAATGATATAGAAAGTTCTAAGCTTGGGGAAGCTGGTTTTGATGAGCATGACATTTTTAGTCCCCCAAGCATTGAGGAGAAAATTTACTTTGATGATACTTTGCCTCCTATTTATGATGATTATAATGATAGTGGTCTTTTGGTGCCGCCTACTATGGAGGATAAATTTAATTATGATTACAATATGCCTCCTATATTTGATGATAGCTACTTTGTTGAATTTGCTCCCACTACAATTAATAAGAATGACTATGCTTATGTTGGGAGTAGTAATTATTTTATGCATGAGACTCATGATAAGAATGCTTTGTGTGATAGTTATATTGTTGAGTTTGCTCATGATGCTACTGAAAGTTATTATGAGAGAGGAAAATATGGTTGTAGAAATTTTCATGTTACTAAAGCACCTCTCTACATGCTGAAAATTTTGAAGTTACTCGTGTTTTATCTTCCTATGCTTGTCACTTTGCTCCTCGTGAATTTATTTGTGTACAAGATTCCTTTTCATAGGAAGTGGGTTAGGCTTAAATTTGTTTCATACTTGCTTTTTGATGCTCTCTTTTGCTTCAACTACTATTTCTTGAGAGTGCTTCATTAAAATTGCTGAGCCCATCTTAATGGCTATAAAGAAAGCACTTCTTGGGAGATAACCCATGTTTTTATTTTACTAAAGCAATTTTGTTTTATATTTGAGTCTTGGAAGTTGTTACTACTGTAGCAACCTCTCCTTATCTTTATTTTATTGCATTGTTGTGCCAAGTAAAGTCTTTGATAGTAAGGTTGATACTAGATTTGGATTGCTGCGCAGAAACGCATTTCTTGTCGTCACAAATTTGGGCAGGGTTCTCTGTAGGTAACTCAGAAAAATCTGCCAATTTACGTGCGTGATCCTCAGATATGTACGCAACTTTCATTCAATTTGAGCATTTTCATCTGAGCAAGTCTGGTGCCTCTAAAAAATTCGTATTTACGGACTGTTCTGTTTTGACAGATTCTGCCTTTTTAATTCACATTGCCTCTTTTGCTATGTTGAATGGATTTATTTGTTCCATTAACTTTCAGTAGCTTTGGGCAATGTCCAGAAGTGTTAAGAATGATTGTGTCACCTCTGAACATGTGAATTTTTGATTATGCACTAACTCTCTAATGAGTTTGTTTTGAGTTTGGTGTGGAGGAAGTTTTCAAGGGTCAAGAGAGGAGGATGATACAATATGATCAAGAAGAGCGAAAATTCTAAGCTTGGGGATGCCCCCGTGGATCATCCCTGCATATTTCTAGAGGACTCAAGCATCTAAGCTTGGGGATGCCCAAGGCATCCCCTTCTTCATCGACAACTTATCAGGTCACCTCTAGTGAAACTATATTTTTATTCCGTCACATCTTATGTGCTTTACTTGGAGCATCTATGTACTTTTATTTTCGTTTTGTTATCTTAGTTCTCTGAATAAATTGGATCATACCTTGTTTGGGAGAGAGACACGCTCCGCTGTTTCGTATGAACACATATGTTCTTAGCTTTATTCTTAATGTTCATGGCGGAGGTTGAAACTGCTTCGTTCATTGTTATATGGTTGGAAACAGAAAATGATGCATGTGGTAATTGGTATAATGTCTTGAATAAATTGATACTTGGCAATTGTTGTGCTCATATAGATCATGTTTAAGCTCTTCCATCATGTACCTTGTACCCATTAATGAAGAACTACATAGAGCTTGTTAAAATTTGGTTTGCATGATTGGTTTCTCTAGAGTCTAGATATTTTCTGGTTAAGGTGTTTGAACAACAAGGAGACGATGTAAAGTCTTATAATACTTACAATATGTTCATATGTGAGCTTTGCTGCACCTTTTATACTTGAGTTTGCTTCAAACAACCTTGCTAGCCTAGCCTTGTATTGAGAGGAATTCTTCTCGTGCATCCAAATCCTTGAGCCAAAAACTATGTCATTTGTGTCCACCATACCTACCTACTACATGGTATTTCTCTGCCATTCCAAAGTACATTACTTGAGTGCTACCTTCTAAAATTCTATTCTTTGCCTTTACAATATATAGCTCATGGGAAAATAGCCTTAAAAACTATTGTGGTGAAGAATATGTAGCTATGTATCTTATTTCTTATAAGTTGCTTGTTGAGCGGTAACCATGTTTCTGGGGACGCCACCAACTATTACACCTTTGTTGAATATCATGTGAGTTGCTATGCATGTTCGTCTTGTCTCGAAGTAAGGGTGATTTATCATGATCAAATGGTTTGAGTATGCATATTGTTAGAGAAGAACATTGGGCCGCTAACTAAAGCCATGAATCATGGTGGAAGTTTCAGTTTGGACATCAATCCTCAATCTCTTATGAGAATATTATCTCGTTGTTGAATGCTTATGCATTAAAGAGGAGTCCATTATCTGTTGTCTATGTTGTCCCGGTATGGATGTCTAAGTTGAGAATAATCAAAAAGCGAGAAATCCAATGCGAACTTTCTCCTTAGACCTTTGTACAGTCGGCATAGAGGTACCCCTTTATGACACTTGGTTAAAACATATGCTATGCAATGATAATCCATGTAAATCCAAGCTAATTAGGACAAGGTGCGAGCACTATTGGTAATCTATGCATGAGGCTTGCAACGTATAGGATATCTTATACATAACACATATGATTTATTACTACCGTTGACAAAATTGTTTCTATGTTTTCAAAATGAAAAGCTCTAGCACAAAAATAGTAATCCATGCTTCCCTCGCGAAGGGCCTTTCTTTTACTTTATTGTTGAGTCAGCTTACCTACTTCTTTCTATCTTAGAAGCAAACACTTGTATCAACTGTGTGCATTGATTCTTACATGTTTACCTATTGCACTTGTTATATTACTTTGTGTTGACAATTATCCATGAGATAAACATGTTGAAGTTGAAAGCAACCGCTGAAACTTATATCTTCCTTTGTGTTGCTTCAAAGCTTTTTACTAAGAATCTATTGCTCTATGAGTTAACTCTTATGCAAGTCTTATTGATACTTGTCTTCAAAGTATTATTCATGAAAAGTCTTTGCTATATGATTCATTTGTTTACTCATTGTCTTTACCATTGCTTCGAATCGCTGCATTCATCTCATATGCTTTACAATAGTATTGATCAAGATTATGATAGCATGTCACTTCATAAATTATCTTTGTTATCGTTTACCTACTCGAGGGCGAGTAGGAACTAAGCTTGGGGATGCTTGATACGTCTCAAACGTATCTATAATTTCTTATGTTCCATGCTACTTTTATGATGATACTCACATGTTTTGTTCACACTTTATGTCATATTTATGCATTTTCCGGAACTAACCTATTGACGAGATGCCGAAGTGCCAGTTCCTGTTTTCTGCTGTTTTTGGTTTCAGAAATCCTAGTAAGAAAATATTCTTCGAATTGGACGAAATCAACGCCCAGTATCTTATAATTCCACGAAGCTTCCAGAACACCGGAGAGGGGCCAGAGGAGAGCCAGGTGGGCCCCACACATGTGGCCGGCGCGGCCCAAGGGGGGCTTGCCCCCCTGTTGTGTGGCTGCCCCGTAACCCTTCCGACTCCGACTCTTCGCCTATATAAGCCTCCCTGAGCTAAATCTTCGAGACGAAAAAGCCACGGTACGAGAAACCTTCCAGAGCCGCCGCCATCGCGAAGCCAAGATCTGGGGGACAGGAGTCTCTGTTCCGGCACGCCGCCGGGACGGGGAAGTGCTCCCGGAAGGCATCTCCATCGACACCACCGCCATCTTCATCACCGCTGCTGTCTCCTATGATGAGGAGGGAGTAGTTCTCCCCCGAGGCTAAGGGTTGTACCGTAGCTATGTGGTTAATCTCTCTCCCATGTACTTGTTATCACCAGATTTTGGCCAAATCAGGAGATGGGCCGTAAGTGAGATGGGCTTGAAGGATATACGCGTGGAGGATCTTTGAAGCGGCCTGGCACGAAGAAGTTGGGCTAAATTGCCCATGTATCTGTATTATAGTAGATCGCATCTTAATTTAGAAGTTGGAGTTTTACCCGTGCACGGTTAGGTGCACGCCTGAATTAGAAAGTCCCCGGACTATAAATATGTATCTAGGGTTTATGAAATAAACAACCAACGTTCAACACAAACCAATCTCGGCGCATCGCCAACTCCTTCGTCTCGAGGGTTTCTTCCGGTAAGCACCATGCTGCCTAGATCGCATCTTGCGATCTAGGCAGCATAAGCTTATTACGTTGTTCATGCGTTGCTCGTGCTCGAAGCCTTTTTGATGGCGAGCAACGTAGTTATCTTAGATGTGTTACGGTTAGCATTGTTCTTCGTATCACATGCAGTCGTAGTGCAACCCTTATACATCTAGCCGCCCTTACACCTATCTTAGGTGTAGGGGCGGCACCCCGCTTGATCATTGTTTAGTAGATCCGATCCGTTACGGTTGCTCCTTGTTCTTCAAGGATTAGTTTAATATCCGCAATAGTTAGGCCTTACAAAGGGTTGGAGGATCCAGCGGCGTGTAGGGTGTAGTTTGCTAGCCCTAGACAGGATGTTCCGGGGATCAACCTTGTGTTGGTTTTTAGGCCCTGTCTAGGATCGGCTTACGATCACCGTACGCGAGCGCGAGGCCCAATCGTGAGTAGGATGATCCGATTATGCGGTGAAAACCCTAAATCGTCGTAGATCGCTTTAGCTTTATCTTGATCAAGCAGGACCACCATATATTCGTACACCTCGTACGAATCATGGGTGGATCGGCTCTTTGAGCCGATTCACAGGACAACCTGAGAGCCGATCGAGGCTCGTATTTAACGTTTACGTGTATGCCATTGTTGACGTCAGAAACCCACTGGCGGGCAGCGACAGGCAACACAGTAGAGCCGGGAACAACTAGGGCTGTTGGGGGGATGACCCCCGGTATGCCAAAGGCATGCCAAACCGGATGGTTTGAGCCATCAGGATACCGGTTAGACGTTCATGCCGGAGTCTAAGATAGGCGTTTGGCTGAACAGGCTAAGCCGGTATCCTCATAAGAGGGATACCGGAACCGGATAGAAAAGGTACCGGGCCACCGGAAGGAAGGGCTTGTCGGCAAAGCTGGTCAAAGATTCTCTCCGGAGCTAGAAGACAAAGATGAGCTAAGCAAAGTAACTTTAGACGAAGGGCCGACGATAAAGAGAAGGATGACGGTCAAAGAAGCCGGAGGACGC
>NC_061514.1:14353156-14378126 GCF_022539505.1 Lolium rigidum | reverse complement strand
TTAGCGACGCGGTATCACCGTTTGAGAGGCGGCGGGGGATCGAAAGAAAAAGGCAAGTGAAAAAATATGAGGAGCCAAAAATAATTCAAGAAAAGAAAGTTTTATAGTACATAGAGGATGACATGCGGGTCCCATTTAGCGACGGCGGTATCACCGTTTGAGAGGCGGCGAGGGATCGAAAGAAAAAGGCAAGTGACCAAATTTGAGGTGCCAAAAAAACTCCAAGAAAAGAAAGTTGATTGCACATAGAGGATGACATGCGGGTCCCATTTAGCGACGGCGGTCTCAACGTTTCTAAGGCGGCAAGGGATCAAAAGAAAAAGGAAGTAGCCGGAAATAGGGGGTCAAAAAAAATCCAAGAATAGAAAGAATTTTGGTTCATAGAGGATGACATGCGGGACCCATGATCATGCATCGTAAACGGCTCGATCGGAGAACGTTGAACGAGATGGCACGATCGAGAAAAAAAACAATGCTAGAGAGGCTGCCATCTGGGCCCTACATCCCTGGGCGGTGCGGATTTGCGTTGACTCGGCCGGCGAACCAGAGAATTCGCGATGCACCACGTCCCGGGCCACCATACGCGACGTTTTGGCCGCTTTCGTCGGGCTAGGTGGCCTCAAAAACGAGAAAAAAAAGTTTTGACATGCACCACGGAGGGACCAAAAATCGTCGGCCATGGTACACCAGCAACCACGGCGCGACTTCAACTTCGTCGGCCATGGCAACTTTTCTTGTAGTGGTAGACATGTATTCCCTAAACCAAAGAGTAAGAAAAAGAATAAGAAGGGTAGGCGTAAAGCCCGAGGTAATGTTGATGCTTCATCTCTTGATAATACTTGATTCACACTTTCTGCGCCTAGCTGAAAGGCGTTAAAAAAGCGCTTATGGGAGACAACCCATTATTTTACTTCTGCACTTTGTTTTATATTTGAGTCTTGGAAGTTGTTACTACTGTAGCAACCTCTCCTTATCTTTATTTTATTGCATTGTTGTGCCAAGTAAAGTCTTTGATAGTAAAGTCAATACTAGATTTGGATTGCTGCGCAGGAACAGATTTCTTGCTGTCACGAAATTGAGCCGCCCCTGCTGTAATTTTTTTAAAAAAATCTGCCAATTTACGTGTGTGATCCTCAGATATGTACGCAACTTTCATTAAATTTGGGCATTTTCATCTGAGCACGTCTGGTGCCTCTAAAAAATTCGTCTTTACGGACTGTTCTGTTTTGACAGATTCTGCCTTTTATTTCGCATTGCCTGTTTTGCTATGTTTGATGGATTTCTTTATTCCATTAAGTTTCAGTAGCTTTGTGCAATGTCCAGAAGTGTTAAGAATGATTATGTCACCTCTGAATATATGAATTATGCACTAACCCTCTAATGAGTTTGTTTTGAGTTTGGTGTGGAGGAAGTTTTCAAGGGTCAAGAGAGGAGGATGATACAATATGATCAAGAAGAGTGAAAAGTCTAAGCTTGGGGATGCCCCCGTGGTTCATCCCTGCATATTTTAAGAAGACTCAAGCATCTAAGCTTGGGGATTCCCAATGCATCCCTTCTTCATCGACAACTTATCGGGTCACCTCTAGTGAAACTATATTTTTATTCCGTCACATCTTATGTGCTTTACTTGGAGCGTCTGTTTGTTTTTGTTTTTGTTTGAATAAAATCAGATCCTAGCATTCTTTGTTTGGGAGAGAGACACGCTCCGATGTTTCGTATGAACACATGTGTTCTTAGCTTTATTTTTAATGTTCATTGCGAAAGTTGAACTACTTCATTCATTGCTATATGGTTGGAAACGGAAAATGCCGCATGTGGTAAATGGTATAATGTCTTGAATAATTTGATACTTGGCAATTGTTGTGCGCATATAGATCATGTTTAAGCTCTTGCATCATGTACCTTGTACCCATTAATGAATAACTACATAGAGCTTGTTAAAATTTTGTTTGCATGATTGATCTCTAGAGTCTAGATATTTTATGGTTAAGGTGTTTGAACAACAAGGAGACAATGTAAAGTCTTATAATACCTACAATATGTTCATATGTGAGCTTTGCTGCACCTTTTACACTTGAGTTTGCTTCAAACAACCTTGCTAGCCTAGCCTTGTATTGAGAGGAATTCTTCTCGTGCATCCAAATCCTTGAGCCAAAAACTATGCCATTTGTGTCCACCATACCTACCTACCACATGGTATTTCTCCGCCATTCCAAAGTACATTACTTGAGTGATACCTTTAAAATTCTATTCTTTGCCTTTGCAATATATAGCTCATGGGAAAGTAGCCTTAAAAACTATTGTGGTGAAGAATATGTACTTATGTGTTTTATTTCTTAATAAGTTGCTTGTTGAGCGGTAACCATGTTTCAGGGACGCCATCAACTTTTACACCTTTGTTGAATATCATGTGAGTTGCTATGCATGTTCGTCTTGTCTGAAGTAAGGGAGATTTTCATGATCAAATGGTTTGAGTATGCATATTGTTAGAGAAGAACATTGGGCCGCTAACTAAAGCCATGATTCATGGTGGAAGTTTCAGTTTGGACAACTAATCCTCAATCTCTGATTAGAATTTTAATTGTTGTTGAATGCTTATGCATTAAAGTGGAGTCCATTATCTGTTGTCTATGTTATCCCGGTATGGATGTCTAAGTTGAGAATAATCAAAAGCGAGAAATCCAATGCGAGCTTTCTCCTTAGACCTTTGTACGAGTGGCATAGAGGTACCCCTTTGTGACACTTGGTTGAAACATATGCTATGCAATGATAATCCATGTTAATCCAAGCTAATTAGGACAAGGTGCGAGCACTATTGGTATACTATGCATGAGGCTTGCAACTTATAGGATATCTTATACATAACACATATGATTTATTACTACCGTTGACAAAATTGTTTCTTGTTTTCAAAATGAAAAGCTCTAGCACAAATATAGTAATCCATGCTTCCCTCTGCGAAGGGCCTATCTTTTACTTTATTGTTGAGTCAGTTTACCTATTCTTTCTATCCCGAAGCAAACACTTGTATCAGCTGTGTGCATTGATTCCTACATGTTTACCTATTGCACTTGTTATATTACTTTGTGTTGACAATTATCCATGAGATATATATGTTGAAGTTGAAAGCAACCGCTAAAACTTATATCTTCCTTTGTGTTGCTTCAATGCATCTACTAAGAATTTATTGCTTTATGAGTAACTCTTATGCAAGTCTTATTGATACTTGTCTTGAAAGTATTATTCATGAAAAGTCTTTGCTATATGATTCATTTGTTTACTCATTATCTTCATCATTGCTTCGAATCGCTGCATTCATCTCATATGCTTTACAATAGTATTGATCAAGATTATGATAGCATGTCACTTCAGAAATTATCTTTGTTATCGTTTACCTACTCGAGGGCGAGTAGGAACTAAGCTTGGGGATGCTTGATACGTCCCAAACGTATCTATAATTTCTTATGTTCCATGCTACTTTTATGATGATACTCACATGTTTTATACACATTATATGTCATTATTATGCATTTTCCAGGCACTAACCTATTGACGAGATGCCGAAGAGCCGATTGCTGTTTTCTGCTGTTTTTGGTTTCAGAAATCCTAGTAAGGAAATATTCTCGGAATTGGACGAAATCAACGCCCAGGGGACTATTTTTACAGGAAGCTTCCAGAAGACCGAGGGAGAGACGATGTGGGGCCACGGGGCGCCGCCACACTAGGGCGGCGCAGCCTAGCTAGAGGGGGCCCGCGTGGCCCTAGCGTGTGGGGCCACCGTGACGCCTCCTGACCTGCCCTTCCGCCTACTTAAAGCCTTCATCGTGAAACCCCCAGTACCGAGAGCCACGATACGGAAAACCTTCCAGAGACGCCGCCGCCAATCCCATCTCGGGGGATTCAGGAGATCGCCTCCGGCACCCTGCCGGAGAGGGGAATCATCTCCCGGAGGTCTCTTCATCGCCATGATCGCCTCCGGATCGATGTGTGAGTAGTCCACCCCTGGACTATGGGTCCATAGCAGTAGCTAGATGGTTGTCTTCTCCTCATTGTGCTATCATGTTAGATCTTGTGAGCTGCCTATCATGATGAAGATCATCTATTTGTAATGCTACATGTTGTGTTTGTTGGGATCCGATGAATATTGAATACTATGTCAAGTTGATTATCAATCTATCATATATGTTATTTATGTTCTTGCATGCTCTCCGTTGCTAGTAGAGGCTCGGCCAAGTTGATACTTGTGACTCCAAGAGGGAGTATTTATGCTCGATAGTGGGTTCATGCCTCCATTAAATGCGGGACGGTGACGAGAAAGTTCTAAGGTTGTGGATGTGCTGTTGCCACTAGGGATAAAACATGGATGCTTTGTCTAAGGATATTTGTGTTGATTACATTACGCACCATACTTAATGCAATTGTCTGTTGTTTGCAACTTAATACTGGAAGGGGTTCGGATGATAACCTGAAGGTGGACTTTTTAGGCATAGATGCATGTTGGATAGCGGTCTATGTATTTTGTCGTAATGCCCTGATTAAATCTCATAGTACTCATCATGATATATGTATGTGCATTGTTATGCCTTCTTTATTTGTCAATTGCCCAAGTGTAATTTGTTCACCCAACATCTGTTTATCTTATGGGAGAGACACCACTAGTGAACTGTGGACCCCGGTCCTATTCTTTACGTCTGAAATACAATCTACTGCAATTGTTCTTTACTATTCTTCGCAAACAATCATCATCATCCACACTATACAATTAATCCTTTGTTTACAGCAAGCCGATGAGATTGACAACCTCACTGTTACGTTGGGGCAAAGTACTTTGATTGTGTTGTGCAGGTTCCACGTTGGCGCCGGAATCACTGGTGTTGCGCCGCACTACACTCTGCCACCAACAACCTTCACGTGCTCCTTGACTCCTAATGGTTCGATAACATTGGTTTCTTACTGAGGGAAAACTTGCTGCTGTACGCATCACACCTTCCTCTTGGGGTTCCCAACGGACGTGTGTCTTACACGCCATCAGTCGGCATCAACCTCGGCTGCTACGACATCATCCTCGGCATCGACTTCCTGTCCACCCTCGGGCCCATCCTCTGGGATTTCGAGGCGCTGTCCCTCATCTTCTGGCGCGCGGGCGGCCGCCGCGTCCAGTGGAGGGGCCTCGGCAGCTCCGGGCCACCGGCGCCCCAGCTGGCGCTGATGGCTGCCGCCCTCGACCCGACGCATCCGCTCTTGGATGACCTTCTGCAGCAGCATAGCGACATCTTCACTGAGCCACAGGGCCTACCTCCGGTGCGGGCCTGCGATCACCGCATCCACCTGCTGCTGGGTACGCCGCCGGTCGCAGTACGGCCGTACCGCTACCCCCAGCTGCAGAAGGACGAGCTCGAGCGTCAGGTGGCGGTCATGTTGGCCCAGGGCATCATCCGGATTTCGACATCACCCTTCTCGGCGCCGGTGCTCTTGGTGCGCAAGCCCGACGGCACGTGGCGCTTCTGCATCGACTACCGCACGCTCAACGCCGTCACGTCCAAGGACAAGTTCCCCATCCCGGTCGTGGACGAGCTCTTGGACGAGCTACACGGGGCGCGCTTGTTCACCAAGCTCGACTTGCGCTCGGGCTACCATCAGGTGCGGATGCATCCGGATGATGTTCCGAAGACAGCCTTCCGCACGCACCACGGCCACTTCGAGTTCCTGGTGATGCCGTTCGGCCTCTCCAATGCGCCGGCAACATTCCAAGCTTTGATGAATGACGTGCTCAGTCCCTACTTACGCCGTTTTGTGCTTGTTTTCTTTGATGATATTCTCATCTACAGTGCCTCGTGGGCGGAGCATCTACAGCATGTCGCCATCGTCTTCAACGAGCTTCGAGCGCATCGTCTCCACCTCAAGCGCTCGAAGTGCTCGTTCGGCACGACCTCCGTCGCCTACTTGGGACACGTCATCACGGCGGAGGGCGTCGCGATGGATGCTGACAAGGTCGCGGCCGTCGCTGCATGGCCGATGCCGCAGTCACCGCGGGCCCTTCGTGGCTTCTTGGGGCTCACGGGCTACCGTGACGCCTTCGCCATGGACGCGGAGGCAACGGAGGCCTTCCAGGCACTTCAGCGGGCGCTCACGACGGGGCCTGTGCTCCAGATGCCGGACTTCGACCTGACTTTCGTTGTGGACTGCGACGCCTCCGGCATCTGGTTCGGCGCCGTCCTCCATCAAGGGGAGGGGCCACTGGCTTTCTTTAGCCGGCCGTTCGCCACTCGCCATCTCAAGCTCGCGGCGTACGAGCGCGAGCTCATTGGGCTTGTTCAGGCCGTGCGCCATTGGTGGCCCTACTTGTGGGGGCGCACCTTCCGGGTCCGCACGGACCATTACAGCCTGAAGTTCTTGCTTGATCAGCGTCTCTCCACCGTGCCGCAGCACCATTGGATCAGCAAGCTCTTCGGGTTCGACTTCACCGTCGAGTACCGTCCGGGCCGTCTCAACACGGTCGCCGACGCGCTCTCTCGCCGCGACGTGGAGGAGCTTGCGGACTCCCTCGACGGCGGCGGCGTGCTCATGTGCATCCGCTCGGGGCCGTCGTTCGCCTTCATCGACGACATCCGCCGGGCCACGGTGGGAGCCGCGGATGCCCAGGCGCTGCGCCAGCGCCTCGACGCGGGTGAGCTCGCCGCGCCCTGGCGCCTGGCCAACGGGCTACTTCTCCATGGGCGCCGCATCTTCGTGCCCGATCAGGACGATCTTCGTCAGCAGGCCCTGCTTCTCGCGCACTCGGCAGGCCACGAGGGCGTGCAAAAGATGCTCAAGCGTCTCCGGGATGACTTCTACATTCCTGGTGATGGTGCGCTGGTCCGCGAATTGGTGGGGTCGTGTGTGACGTGCCAGCGCAACAAGACGGAGATGTTACGGCCGGCGAGGCTGCTTCAGCCGCTGGACGTGCCCTCGCAGGTGTGGGTGGATATTTCCATGGACTTCATCGAGGGCCTCCCTAAGGTGGGCGGGAAGTCCGTCATCCTGACGATGGTCGACCGCTTCTCCAAGTACGCCGACTTCATCCCGCTCGGCCATCCATACACAGCCGCGTCCGTGGCGCGGGCCTTCTTCGACGGCATCGTGAGCCTCCATGGGTTCCCATCGTCCATTGTCAGCGACCGGGATCCCGTGTTCACGGGGCATGTGTGGCGCGATCTCTTTCGCCTGGCGGGAGTGAAGCTTCGCATGAGCACGGCCTTCCACCCGCAAACAGACGGCCAGTTCGAGGTGGTTAACAAGATTATTGCCATGTACTTGCGTTATGTTACAGGGGATCGTCCGCGCGCTTGGGTGGACTGGTTGGCATGGGCGGAGTACTGCTACAACACCTCCTATCACTCCGCCCTGCACGCCACCCCCTTTGAGGTGGTCTACGGGCATCCACCGCCACAGATGCTGCCTTATGAGTCGGGCTTGGCCCGTTCGGAGACCGCAGGTGACTTGCTTCGGACCCGTGATGAGATTTTGGCTGAGGCGCGCCAGCGTCTTCTTCAGGCACAGCAGCTGGCGCGGAAGTATTATGACGCTCATCATCGCGACGCTGAGTTCGCCGTGGGCGATTGGGTCTGGCTGCGCCTACTTCACAGGACGGCGCAGTCGCTGGATCCGCGTCCCAAGCGCAAGTTGGGGCCTCGCTATGCCGGGGCCTTTCGTGTGCTGGAGCGTGTCGGCACGCTCGCCTACCGCTTGGAGCTGCCGGAGGGTTCTCGCCTCCACGACGTCTTCCATGTGAGCTTGCTGAAGACTCACAAGGGCAGTCCTCCTGCCGAGGCGCCGGCGCTTCCTCCTCATGATGATGGTCGCGTGCTTCCGGGTCCCGAGAAGGTGTTGAAGGCGCAGCTGCGTCGGGGCGCTTGGCATATACTGGTGCAGTGGGCTGGCCTGCCTTCGGAGGACGCTACGTGGGAGAAGCTAGAGGAGTTTCAGCAGCATTTTCCTGATGTTCAGCTCAAGGGCGAGCTGTTTGAGAAGGCGGGGAGAGATGTCATGGTCGGTATCTCATATTCCACGAAGGGGCCCAAATAGTGGTCCAAATTAGGGGCTTAGCCCAGTTATTCTATTATATAAACAGATGTAATCAGACTATTTCGATCAAGCAATAATCAATCTCATTATTGCCGACTCCCAGAGGAGTCGGCCTTCTCCTGCCCGCGCCGCCACAAACCCTAGCCGCCGCCTTCCCAAGCTCTCGCGACGGTGCCCTGCCGCCGGCGCCGCCTCTCTTTCTCTCGCTCGCAGCACTTCCACCCCTACAACCTACGCCCCCGTCCTGGTAGAACCCTAGCCTCTACCATAAGCACCTCAAAGCAGATTGTTAAGCACCCAAAACGATTCATCACCTCAAAGCAGATTGTTAAGCACCCAAAAATTACAATAAGAGGCAAGATTCAGTACCTACAAGATGCAAGATTCACTACCTACAAGATGCTACATATCTCTGTATTTCGGTCAAACAACGATTCAGCACCTACAAGCAGATTGTTAAGCACCCAAAAATTACAATAAGAGGCAAGATTCAGTACCTACAAGATGCAAGATTCAGTACCTACAAGATGCTACATATCTCTTTATTTCGGTCAAACAATGATTCAGCACCTACAAGATGCAAGATTCAGTACATGGTCAGTTTCTTTTTGGTGCCTTGCAAACAACCACGTGATCAGTTTATTTTCCATCCAAAATCTTGCAAAACATAGAAACTGTATTAGTGTCTTGTGCTGCCACGTGATCAGTTTATTTTCCATCCACTATTGATTCAGCACTTCCAGCAAAATTGTTAAGCACCCATATGACCTCACATTAATTTGTAATTAAATAAATAAAGAGACACATCTGAAAATGTATTAGTGTCCTGTACTGCCCAGGTCACACATCTGAAAATAAATAAAGAGACAATCCAAGTCAATTTCAGAGGAGTTTAGTATGTCTTGTTCATTGGCGGAATAAATCCAAGTCAAGGGGAAAATATAGGTGACAAGAAATAAGGTAAAGACATTTAGTACCATTTTTTGATGGTCAGTATCCTCATATAGTCATATGTACCAGTAAGAGGAAAACATAGTACAATCTAATTCAAAAATTTCTTATACCCGGTAGACAACTTAAGTACCAAATTTAGACTCACTAATTATCTTATTAACTTAGGGCTCATGCCCTTACAAGCTCAGTACCTGATGAATATGAACATGGTACTAAATTGTTATTCGGTACTGCACGCTTTTTCGCTCGATGTGTTGATTCCATACGACTGATATAGATGTCGATTGCAATAGACTATATATCCCCTACTAGCCAGATCACATCCGCTACTAAAACCTATCTGGTTGCCAGGTCTACGACGTGAAGATTAGACATGTAGATCAAATCTACCGGCATGTGCCCTACCATATAACTTTCATGCCTATAACATGACGAAAAATCGTAATAGGCGCGCTGGGTACTAACTCATAAGCTAGAGTTCGATTCAATAATACCTCCATCGCTCCGCGACACAAGTCAAGCTATGCAACATATATCAGGTTCGAGTCGGGGGACTCGTGCTTGAGTAGGTTAGCGCTATTTTTGCCTAAGAGCACTTAACTGGCCACGATCCGTCGAGAGCACCAAATGCGTTAAGCCATCACTCTTTGACTTCTAAGCATCCCAAAACGTGCTATATGCCGACCTGATGCACTTCCAGGACAGTGGCTTCTACCGGCGCAGTTGTCGACTACGATTACATGATGCATGACCTACGACTTTGAGTCCCTACTCAAGTCTACATATCAACAAGACACTCGGCGGCTACTGACGTGGGTATGACCCTTTGAGTACTTATCTTTAACATACTTGCTACGGTGTAACTAGAGGCCCACCTGACAACCTGTTAAGGACCAAGAAGCCCAAGACAATCTAGCAACTATGAAGCATTGAAGGCCCATGTTCCTAGTGTACGGAACAAGGACATGCCCAAGTAAGGGAATCCGAGAGATCTCCTTTTAATTGTAACCGACTTGGACACTATACCTGAGACCTAGCCTCTTATATAAATACTAGGAAGGATCGGTAGAAAGGGGAACATGAGAGAAAAACCCTAGATCGTGATAGCCATCACAACAACATTGTAATCATCTTCATCGATAATCAAGAACAGACAAGCAAGAGTAGGTCTTTACCTCATCAAGAGGGGCGAACCCGGGTAAAAATTGCATCCTTCTTGCTTTTTAGCCGATGAATCTACCAATATACCTCTTTCCCTAAAACCTAAGTCCATCAACCACGAGCATTGCCGTGGAGACCCCACGTCACCCATCCTCGAAGAAGGCTTGGTACATATGCTGTCGGATCATACCGCATTCATGGTAAACATATGGACGCACATATGGAAGAAAAAGAGAATCATACCGGGTCGGAGGGTGGACCGAGTGGCACCGTTGTTTTATCGAACAATTTGCAGGGAACAGGAGAAGCGTCAGGTGCCGAACACTTTGGAGCCTTCCTTTGCACGCCCCTCCCCTGACGAGAGCCGATTACCGGGGTGGTGTTAAGGTCAATGTTACTTTCCAACACCGCCCAGAAAGACTCGCCAACCTCCGGCGATGTGTCCCTTGAGCCGGAGAACCGAGACGACGCGGTTATGTGCGCTTGAGCATGAGATGAGCTTGGGGGTTTGTTCACGAACGAGCCAGAGCTCGTTGCACCTGCTAGGGAGTTGGTCAGTACCTTCCCGTTGAGCATGAGCGTAGCTTGGGTGGCCATGGCCTTGGTGCGAATGGTGGCGGCGTGATCCAAGGCCTTGGCCCTTTGTTGGGCCACAGCTGCAGCGGCCAGCTAGTTCTTGACGTTGTCTCTATGGACAACTCACTTCTTCCACTCTACCGCCCTCTGCTCTGACGTGTTCTCCTTCTTCGGCTTGACCGCACCAGCCATGATGTCCTTTTTGGGGCGACCATGGGTGGCAGGAGCGCAACACGCGGCGTGGGGGAGGGGAGGGGTCCTCCATGGGTCAACCTAGGGCTAGGTGGTTGGGTGAGAGTGGAGCGAGAAAGTATGGCTGGCTGGAGGGCCTGACCTGGACAAAAGGACACGCTGCGTTGGCTAGCCTAAATTTATAGGTTGAGACTGGAACGAAATGACTGGTCCGTGCCACATGATCCGTTTGCAGGACGCCGTTGGGTCTTGCGCTCTGTCCACTCGGACAGTTCAGGATGGCGTTTGTCCTTTTGCCGGGGCCATTGGAGTTTCCCTTAGAGCATCTCTAGCTGTGTCCCCCCAAAGCGTCTCCCAAAGGGATTTGGGGCGCGCCGGACAAAAAAACGTTCCCAACCGCGTGCCCCAAAACCTCTTTTTGTCCGGCGCGGCCCGATATGGTGTCCGGTGCCCCGAGCCCATCCCTGCCCCATAGGGGACGCTTTGGGCACGCCGGACACAATGAAAAGCGACGCAAGGAGTGGCAGGACCGACGCGTCAGTGGCACATTCAAGTTTAACCTAACTGTGGCCTACCTCGCAATGGAAGTTATTGTCACGCAGCGACGGTGCAGTTCCTGCAGAGGCGCAACGAAGCGTCTCGTTGCGCCTAGCTCTACGTGCCGGCATTAATTAGCACCACCTCTCCCCCGCCTCCCTCCCCCTATAAAAAGGGTCTCTCTCTCTCTCGTTGTCCCTCACACACAAACCCTAGCGCCTCTCACCCCAACCCTAGCCGCCACCATCTCATCAAGAGTCGACGCCATGTCTGGTAGAGGCGGAGGCTGAGGTCGTAGCCGTGGTCGTTGTCGTGGTCGTGGCCGCGGCAGAGCTGCACGCTCGCCATTGCCTGCGACGCCGTCGTCTACATCGTCGGACATGCATGAGGAGGAGCGGCAAGTGTTGTTCGAGTTCATCGTCGTCCTCAAGGGCGACCCTCTCGGCATCCAGAGGCTGCCGGACAAGTTCGCCGACTTCGTCGCTAGCGACGAGCCGGGCTCGCTGCATCTGCGGGAGGCAGCCTGCGGCTGCTGCTGGTGGATTGTGGACGTGATCTTCGACGCGCGCGACAAGATGTACTTCCACATCGGCTGGGAGAAGTTCGCGCGCTACCACCACCTCGAAGCCGGCTTCGTGCTCACGTTCTCCTACCTTGGTGATCGGGATATGAGCGTCAAGGTGTTCGACGAGACGCGTTGCCGCCGGCACTACCACGGCAACATCGCCGAGGAGGATGACGACTAGGTGTTGTTTATTCGCAGCGAAAATAGGCACGGAGGTTTCTGGTTGTTCTTCCTCGAAAGAACCAACATGGGTACCGTCAATAGCTGGATTTTCCAGTTTGGGTGACTGGGTGTGTGTGAGAGTGTTCTTTCTTGGCAGCAAACACACGAAATCTGCGATGCCAACACTAGTTAGGTTTCGTTATTTTGCAATGTTTTAAATTTGTGTCAACCATGGTTCAAACTATGTATTAGTTTGTGAAAACCATGTTCCTAATTATGTATTAGTTTGTGGAATGTTCTTCTCCCTATTGAAATAAAAATGCAAAAAAGTATATTTTAATGTTAAAAAAAGTTTGAGGGCAGCGTTTGAGGAACGCGGTTGGGAAGCAACTTCCTCCAAACGCGGCATGAACAAAACACGTCCCCAAACACTCAATCCGACGCCGTTTGGGGATGCTTTGAGAGACGCGGCTGGAGATGCTCTTAGATAGTTAGCTGGCGGTATTCTTTTCTTGCCGGTGTACACATTCTGATGACTAGTTTCAAGTTGTGATCAGGCTGGCGCCTACTGCCATGTTGTAGGTATTGTTTAGACATTACCTATCTCGATTGTTTCTGCAGAGCCGGCGACAGCTCTAAGAATGCACGGTGTTCGTTGACCCCATGCTTTTTTACGTGACCCCATGCTTCTCGTTGTGGGTGTTGATGGGTGGTTGTAGCCGATTCATTTGACCCGGGTGTAGATTCTGAAAAAAAAAGGAAGGCGTGTGTATTTTGGCAACTCTCAGACTCCCAGTAGTGTATCGGCAGGCCCAGAAGCCCATTGGATTACCCGGCCACAGACGACTGGGCCTTTTCCACCCACATGTAGCTGCGCTCAAGCGGAGGTTCTCAGAGGAGATCGATTAGTCCCACCTCGCTACATCGATAGCACAGCTCTGCGAGGGAGCTGTATATAATGATGGCCAAGGATAGCATTTGAAAGCACGCAGCTGCGCAGCGGGCACAGAGCGAACTATTCTTTCGCCTTTTACTAAAGAATACCGTGTGCACACTGCAAATAGCAGCATACGCTAATTTTTTAAAGGGGACCCCTCCCTATTGAGGCCCCTACAATTCAATTTGAATATTTTACTGTATGGTATTTCTATTTCTCACTCCAATATCAACTACTCTACATATATAAATTATAGTTACGCAAGACATCAGTCAGAAAAATAGCATGGTGGTAAGGCTAGCTGTCTTGGAGCCCAAACGAAAGTTTTTGGCTTAAACAAGCTGCATGTACGGTTCTTGAGACGAGGTGAATCGACATGCCATGCGAGACTAGCTCGTGCGACACCTCTTCATCCATTGGTGTATGGCAGTCATATTGTTCCAATGTTTATAAAATTTAAATGTTTGGGCTAAAATGCCATCTGTATTAATGTGATCTTTAAATATAGACGTATGTGAGGATCAAGCACAAAATATCATAGGAATTCTATAACATATATTTTATTGCAACATAATAACCCATACAACTTGTACACTCGAAGAGTTTGACTTTAACATGTAGATCATATCTATTCACAGTGACCCTCAGATTGAGGTGTTGAAGATGTCGTTGCAGTCGTTTTCTTCCGCCACACAACGCCGTCTTTCTCGCTAGAACCCTTGGCTAGAGGAGGCGGTGCCACTGGGTTTTCTACAGCTTGTTCACTCTCCTCGTGCGTCATGCCTTGTAAGTTTCGCTCCTCGGCCACAACATTTTCCATTTCCTTCTCTAACCCCTCAACTCGCTCCTTTGCCTTTTCATTATTCTTCTGTAACTCCTGAAGCTTATCATTCAAATCCATGTTGATAGCTATAACACTTTGCAATTTCTTTTTGCTGTTCCTAGTATTGTTTGAAACTTTATTATTTAATCTCTGAATCTGAGCATTCAGTTTCATATTGTCAGCCACAACAATTTCCACTTTTTTCTCTGACTCCTGCTTTCGGTCCTCAGCCTCTCTATTCTTCCTCCTCAATTCATCCAACTCACCCTGCAAATCCATGTTTACAGCCCCAACATTATCATAAGAAAACTTCAACTCCGCAGCTAGGTCCTCGGCCACCTTTTTATTTCTTTTTAACTCTCGGAGCTGATCATTCAGTTCCCTGTTGACAGCAAAAACACTCTCCATTTCCTTCTCTGACTCCTTAACTCGATCCTCGGCCTTTTCATTCTTCTCCTTTAACTTCTTTAGCTTATCATGGAAACCCATGTTTATGGCCACAACGCTTTCCGAAAAAAAGGTCAACTTCAAAATTCGATCGTCGGCCTTCTTTTTGTTCTTCTTTGACTCCTCGAGCTGGTCATTTAGTTTTGTGTAGTCAACCATAATGGTTTCCATTTCATTCTCCAACTCCTTAGCTCGTTCTTTGGCCTCCTTTTTATTTCTCTCCAACTCCAGGAGATGATCATTTAATTCGACATTGTCAGCCACAATTTTTTCTAGCTTCTTTTTCCACTCCTTACCAAGGGTCTCCATATCTTTACTTATCAGCCATGGTAGGGTTTCAATGCTCTCCTTGACTTGACTTTTCAATTCAACCTGCAAGAAATTGTGCAACGATCAAGTTGGACTATATACAAGGGTCATTATTTACAAAAATAAAATAATGCTCATTTAACTTGACATGGTATTGGCTAACTTAATATGTCCCCACCTGCTGGTAACACAAAACATGCTGGAAAAAAAATCTCATACCCAAAATAGTACTTCAAGTCCAACGCCACATTTCACATGTAAAACCAACTTCAAACCATTAGTTTTACTTAACTGAGAAACCACCAACTTCCAATCCTCCTAGTTGAGATCATTCTGGAAGGGGATTAGTTCAACTTTTTAGCTAATCCACACAATTTTACTGACTTGCGAAGCTGCTATGTATTTGCAGAAAGTATTCATTTTAGGGTTCTAATATCATCAAGAGACAAGGAGGTCACATATGCATGAAGCTCCTAGAGAACCTCACTACCAGAACCATGATTCTAGTATCCTTCAAAAACTATAAATTTTCCAGACTTGAATATCATTTGCACTCACCTTTTTGTTGTTTTGGTTGCGTGGGTGATCCCTCTTCCACTCCCATGGTTTTTGAGGATTATCTGATGACCAAAGCCCTTGGCGTGCCTCTCTCGCTTCTTTCTCCCACTGAACAAAATGATTAATCAAGATGAAAAAGAGAAAATTCCACCCATTTTGACTAAGGAAGGGGAAATCACATCATATACCCATGCATCGTGGAATTATGACTACTGATTAGTAATACTCCCTCCATTTTTATATTTAAGACCACAAACTAAGATTACAAGTACCATGGGAAGAAAATAAAATGATCAATGTATGCTTAAGCCATTGGTAAAAAGCACTGCAATATATTGTTTGCGCTGCAAACTCCTCGTTTACGGGGTTAATAACTGCTATTGCAAGCCAGCTCGAGTATGCACTGAACATCGCATGCATGGTTGGGTTGGGGTAATTAACTTCCATCGGCTCCTAGATTGAGCTAGGTAGTTAACAAGGAAAACATCATTAATTTTACCTTGTTTAGTGTTAGTGGTCTTAAACATGTTGGCAAAATATATTTTACATACACTAGTGGAAAAGAGGCCTTTCGTCCCACCCTTTAGTCCCCGTTTTGAACCAAACCGGGACCAATAGGGGTATTGGTCCCGGTTCATCATGAAAACCCTTTAGTCCCGGTTCGTTTGGACCCTTTAGTCCCGGTTGGTAATACAAACCGGGACTAAAGGGTGGTCTATGGGGCAAAACCCTTTAGTCCCGGTTCGTATTACCAACCGGGACTAAAGGTCTACCGTTTGGACCCGGTTCGTATTACGAACCGGGACTAAAGGGTTTTTTGCCTCCCCATGCACCTCCCCCCCCCCCCCCCCGTGGATCGCCTTTTTTAACATTGTAAAATAGAAAAGAAAATGATACAAAATTCAAAAAATAAAAAGTTTACGGATTCTTGTATGTTATGCAACCTACTATTAGGGAAAATTAACAAATTTGAATTTTCACTTATTTTGCAAAAATGTTTTGAAAAATGGTAAAACCGCAATAACTTTTGCGTACGACGTCGAAAAAAACGTATAATATATCAAAAAAATCCTGGGAAAAAGTTACATCCGAATTCACCGGGGTTTACCCGGTTAGCCAATTTTTAGATTCTCAAAATTCCAAATGAAAATATGAAAGCAGGAAGATTTTAGTTTTTGCCAGAAATTCGGAATTTTAATTTTTATTTTTTTTTAAAATAATAATTACATCATGCATAAAGATTACTATTACTTAACCATAAAGTTAGCCAATTTTTTAGATTTTCAAATTTTTAAGTTTGGCAAAAAAATATTAAAAAATAATAAATTAAAAAAAACAATTATAATACAGATTTAAAAAATTATAATTATAATACCATTACCACAACATGTACGTTATTAGTTTTGTTTATTAAAATAATTATTTGGATTTCGAATAATAAATAAGTGTGACATCGACCAACATGTTAATAGGATTGATATGATACTAGTATCAAAACATGCGCGCGAAGCACTTGGAAGCAGGATGGGAAAGGAACTTGGAAGTTAAGCGTGCTAGTGCTGGAGTAGTGGGAGGATGGGTGACCGAGCGGGAAGTTGGACCACGAGTAAGTAATTTGACTAGAGATTAAGGGTAGTTAGAGATTAAGTGGAGTTAGAAACTAAACTAGTTAAATAACTGAAATACTAGAAATTCTGAAAAAATAGGAAAAAAAAGAGGAGCGAAAAATAATTGGGAACCAAATAGATAAAAAAAATAACGAAATAACCTTTAGTCCCGGTTCGTGTTACAAACCGTGACTAAAGGGTTTTTCCTCGACGCGCGCCAGCATCCCACGTGGCGGGACCTTTAGTCCCGGTTTGTTTTACAACCGGGACTCAAGAGGGACCTTAGTCCCGCCTAATTGGTCCCGGTTTGGAAACCGGGACTAAAGGCCCAAATGAACCGGGCCTATAGCCCCGTTTTCCAAAAACGGAGGGAGTAACATGCATTATATGGTAAGTTATGGAGTATCGTCAAATACATGTTGGTACGCACAAAAAATCCAAAAAACTGTACATTAAGATGCAAAAAAATTCCATTATCTAAAAAAAATTAAGATGCAATATCTCACTCTTGCCAATTCAGTACGTGTCTCGCCTGTCTTGAAATACCAGGCGAATCCCCTTTTCAACATTTCTTCCTGAAGAATTTGGACACCAATCACAGTCACTATCTCCAAAAACCAATAGAGAAAAATAAGATCGAAAGATGTATGAGCTAGATTAGGAATTTCTGTCTCACTTGGATGAAGATTCCGTCACAGTAGATGTCGCCAAGATATCTTCCATATTGGTCCGTCCCATACACATTGATCGTAACACACTTTCCGGCAATAAGCTTCACCAACTCATTCCTTGCCTCATCCCCGTGTTCCATTTCTAGCTCCGGTGCATCAATTCCCCTTGTTGATTCACAAAAGTTTTTCTCAAAAAAAAAAAAGATTCACAAAAGTTAATGCGCTACTATCTTCTCACATCCCACATAAAAGTCTATGACATGGGATCCAAGCATTAGTCTATTGTTATAAAAAAAAATTATAGAAGTTCATCGAATGTGGGCATGTTTTTTTAGTGAACAGAAAATATACAGTAGCGTTGCTATGAGTTGATTTTTTATTTGATATAGCTATTTTATAATATTTATTCATAAAACAAAATTATGGCACCTGATCCGACCAATCCTCTGGTAGCAATTTTTGTTTGCATATGTCTTGTTCTTTTTT
Organism: Lolium rigidum; assembly: GCF_022539505.1. NCBI lineage: Eukaryota > Viridiplantae > Streptophyta > Magnoliopsida > Poales > Poaceae > Lolium > Lolium rigidum. Next base: position 14,360,077 of record NC_061514.1, on the reverse strand, counting down.
CTCACAAGCTATGTGGTGCAAGTCTGTGCGTAGCGTTACTATGTTGTAGTCTTTACTCTGTAGTACTTACGTGCCCGATCAAAAAAATTATATGGAAAAAATCAATATTCACAATATTTGAATTGTACTGTAGTATTTTTAATTCTAATTACTTTTTATATTATATTACGTAATACTCACCCGTCTCATGAAATTAGTTGACTTAGATTTGTTAAACTTTAAAAGTATATAGACACTATCTAGTACATAGATATATCCAAATTTAGATAATTTTCATAAGACGGAGGGAGTATTATATTTGTATTTGTACAAAGATAGTACCGAGAATGCCAAGGTATTTTTCTAGTTTCGTAGAAGTTGTCACACAATTATGTGGATTAGTCAGGTACTCCATAAATTTTAATAACATTACCATTTTCTTAGAGATTTATAGAAAACATACCTCATCCTAATGCGGTATTTCTGTGAAGCTCGGTTCTTTGTATCACCTTTCCTGCTCAGAGAAATGTTGAATGAGGCCCTGTTTCCATGCCATTCCAAATAATAAAATGAAGCGAAATTATATCATGTGTTGGCCCAAGTTTTGGTTTCGATAAGAGTCCCTAATGACCTAGTGATATGGTGGATTATTTCTTGAATCGATCATGTTAGAGCACAACACAAGGACTAATAGATATTCCCTCTGTTCTGCATTATAAGGCCTTTGAACGTTTTCAGACATTTCAGAATTGCAAGACCAGAGCCTTTAACCCCCGTGAAAACAAGCGTACACAACTCGCTATTTTCAAATTTCCTTAATTCACAACTCGCTAGGGGCATGGCAAAGAGCAAGTATAATAACAAGCTTATAACTTACGTCACACTTTTACTTATGTGGAGGAGAGATATACAAAACTAGCTCACTCTATGCATGCTGCTAGACAACTTCAATAATTGTGAAGAAAGAGAGATACGGAGACACGATTGTCAGATGTAATAATTTAATAGCTAAACTTATAAGAGCAAAAAAAAACCTAGTAAGCTATAAGCCTACTTACATATCTGTTTTTTTCTACTTAAAGGAGAGAAACAAGAAAAAAGTGAAATAGTGAGTTGTCATGCGAAAAGCTAGATGCATCTTGTGCTGCTGAACACCTCATGAGAATGTGAAGCGAGTCACATATCAATAAAGTAGTAGATATTCAAAAATACTAACCATTATACATATGAAATGTACAGCTAACTATAAAGGATATGTCTACCTCCATCCCGGTATATTGGACTCATTATGACAACCTGTATGTCCAAGAACTCTCAGAGACTAAGGCCTAATTTCTACTACATAATATTTAATATTATTTAATTACTCTGGCGTGGCCCTCCTTCTCCCTAATTTCTCACGCCGGTGGAGATGTACTTGCATATAGCAGTGTGTAAAAGATTTGCCAGTAACCCCCGGCACATGTCAAGATAAAGGTTTGTAGAGTACTTGACATGCTATAACCATCAGCTGGAGGAAAGAGGTAGAAAATTAATTACATCAATCAAATTTTAACTTGATCCTACTAATGCCCTCGGCAATTATGGACAATGGGTATATATTTGGATTGAGACAGAGATAGGAATTCAAAGGCAGGTTGAGCTAATTTGCGTACTTATATGATCCGCTGACAGCCACACCCGCAGCCTTCTTCACATAAGCAGTGAAGCCATCACCATCTCCAATGCACCCTTTGGCAACCTGCACAAATGACAGAAGTAGTAAAACAATGCAGAAAATAATGTAAAATTGCGTACGAAAGATCTACTTTAGTGACATGGATAGCAAAATCCAAATCATTAACTATATTCGTGTATGTTGTGTTTTTTTAAGTTGCATGCCTTTTGATCCCAAGAAATGTTACAAACAAAATTTTACTTGAATTTCATTAATCAAATGTATATTGAAGGATTCTACACATCCACTCAAACCTCATTTTCAGATCCGATGAATCGAATGGGCACAAAGTCTCCCTTTACACCCACATCTCTATTATTTTCATGTGTTTTTTTCTATTAATGATTATTTAGAATCATGTGAATCAAATGACCCTAATATGGGTTATGAATTATGAATTATTTGTCTCTGACCGGTAAACTGTATAGCACAAACTGCCGGCCGTCTGGCTCGGACAGCTCAGCAGGCGGGAGAATATCTATCTTGCTGCTTCTGCCTCCTCCGTTTGTAGCACAGTTTTTCTCGCAATTTTTCAACTGCAAGCAGGCATTGGGCACGGATCAATCACAGAATTTAAAATAATATAATAATACATGGGCTTGTAAGTAAAATTCATTCAAAGAAAAAGAAAGTGAGTGCTTAGATGCTGGCATGCCCATAGAAACGAGAAGACACATGTTGCGTGAATTTTGTTAGTTCCTTGCCGTTTTGAGGCATTACTGTTAATTTTACATCTTTATAATAAAAATACTACATTAGTAAAACGATACAGTAGTTTTTTAAAAAAGTAACAAGAAATTTAGCGATGTACTACTAGAAGTGAAGTAAAAAAAAGATGGACCTAGACAGTTTAAAATCTCTTGTGGCGGCATGTATTCTAGAAGTGAAGTAAAAAAAAATGGACCTAGCAGTTCAAGACTGAGTGGTAACATATGTTCAGAACTGCAGCTCGTTTTCAGTTTTCTCTGCATAGGAGAACATCGAACAAACAACAGATCAATGGTATCCAGCCCAAATGGAACCTAACACCTCTTGTTTCACTTTTCCAAACATCAAAATCTTGACACACGAAAAAAAAACGCATAACACCATAACAGAATGAGTTATGCACCAAAGCAAAGAGAGTACTAACCAGTCTTCAGAGCTAAGTAAATTAAGCGTACCATGGAGTTGCAGGTCTCAACGTCATGCTCTCCGGCGAGAGGCTGGAGCTGGGTTCGTGCTCTATCTGCAGCGCCGGCCTGCGGCTGCTGGTCGCGGCTGCAGCCTCCATGATGATCTCCCCCGACGCCGGCCCCGAGCTTATCAGGGGCAACGGAGGCCGCCTGTGGATGCTGGTCGCAGCTGCCTCCATGACCATGATCATCTTTCTTGATGCCGGCCTGTTGCGTGTTCCCCATCTAGTCTAGGTATAATCAGTGTGGCTCCGTCCGTCCTCTGTTTTTTGCTGTGTGTGTTACTTCGTTGGAATCGCAGCTGAAGAGACTAGGACATCATATGGTAGTATGTGGTCGGTAGGGGTGAGGCCCAATCAATAATTAACCAAGGGGAAAAGATATAGTTAATTAGCTTAATGGACTTGGTGACATCTTTTTGTAAAGAAAGTGGTCACATGCATCTACTTGAGCAAGGTGACGCAGTGGGTACTACGTCACACACAGTCACCTACTCAACTAGTAGAAGAAGAATCGCATACAAAGGACGCCTAGCTCGAAAATGGTGAATGGAACCTGGGTGCGCGCGCACCCATTTACGAAAAGTTCAAAAAAATGCTATTTAAAAGTTTCCAAAAAATGTGAAGTAAATTTTTGCATGTAGATATTATGTTGATACTTACTCATGTGTGTTTTCACGGAAAAATACCATTGTGTGTGACCTACACAAAAATGACAAAATGCAAATTCCTATTCCTGTGAATAGTACAAATTCCTGTTCAGTATTCTCATTTGGACATTTTGTCATTTTTATACAGGCCACACACAATGGTATTTTTTCGTGAAAACTCACACGAGTAAGTATCAACATAATATGTACATGCAAAATTTTACTTCACATTTTTTGGAAACTTTTAAATAGCATTTTTTCAAACTTTTCGTAAATGGGCGCGCGCGTACCCAGGTTCCATTCCTCCGGGTCGCGCCTAGCTGCATTAACAAATTTATTCCTCAAGCGCTCCACTTCAAAAGGTGATGTTGCCTGTGTCCCCACATTTGTCCTTCACCGAACCAAGGAACCTTCATACTAATAACATCACTTCTTAGCAACACTAATCTATGCATAGACCCACGATGACGACCTTGACTATTAACAGTACCAAACATTTTTTTCTCCTTTGAAAAGCAACACTAATCATGTCACCAAATGGAATAACCAAGCATGCGATGATCTTTTCTGAAAAAACTACTTCCTAACAACAATAAAAACATTCTGTTACCTAAATTCTTATTTTTGCATGCATAGTGCAAATTTTTATTTCTTATGATAATTTACAAGAGTGTATAAAACTCGAATATCATATTTACAATATGAGTCTTTTGGGGATCTTTGAAATGCAGAAATTATTTTAGATACAAAGGAGCACATGCCCCGCACACCTTTCAATTTCAAATTATTGCCTTTTTAAATTTTGTAATCGGTTCATATTCTAGATATAGCCTCATTATTTGTGGAAAACGCTTCGCCAAAAATGACATGATGTTCATGGTGGTGAATGCACACGCCTATAAAATGACACGTACACACAACGGTCAAAGTAATTAATCTACTACGAAAATAAGAGAATGTCACTATCGCAGCGCGTGAGGAGCATAGGAAGTGATCTCAAACTTCAAACGTTCATTTTCCAGCAAAGTCAACAAAAAGCCCGAAAACTAAATGAAAAAGTGAACCCAAAAAGAAGACCAAGAATTTTATAGTTTTAAAAAATTGAAACAACTTTTGTATACCTGAAATCCATATTCTACAAGGAAAAGATGCTCAAATGGGTTTATACGGCTTAAATCGATGTTGTACGGGGGAGCGCACACACCTATGTGAACACCAAATTTCCTCTCAACGGTTCAATTCTTGCTTCAAGCGGAAAAAATATTGTGCAAATGAAATCGGTCCTAGAGAGTACACAAGCATATCATATGAGTCTTTTGCAATTATTTTGACTAGTTTGGTCGTCAAATTTGAGAAAAAAACTTTATGAACAAAACTTCCCTGAAGGCATCATTTCATTCTGAATAAAAATTGCTATTGAAAGTATTGGTTGACAAATATTCCAAGTTGATCGCATTCCATGATCTAGTCAGATGTTTGGCTCTCTTTTTCCTTGCCGAGTGTGGACTTCTACTCTCGGGATAATATGCTTCTGTTTTCTCGAATTTTTTTAAATTTGAGTTGAGAAGTTTCATAAAATCAAAAAAAAATATGGTGTGTAGATATTAGAGTGAGATATGCCAGCAAGTTTTTGGAAAAAAACCATTCATTTAAGGTCTAGGGAAAGAAATAAAGTGGGGAGCTAGAATATCATTTTTAAAGTCTGAAGAAGGTGTTTAAGTTTGTTATTTTTGCACATCTAGCAGATGAATTGCAATTTTCATGTAATTTAAAATATGTAAAGTATATAAGACTGGAAAATCATTTCTAAAAGAGGAGCATGTGCTCTCGAGCACACGTCATAGTTTTTTGCTGTTTTCCTTGTGGCTTCTGTTACTTCGTTACTAAGCAATTTCCGTACATGTAGTGTCGCCTTTTTTGTCACGAGACTAAACCTTAGCTGCGCCTAGTTAAAAAGGATCCTGGAAAGGAAGAGATGGGACACAAGGAGGTGTGTGGCGGGCCAATGCAAAAGAAAGAAAAGGCTGTGCTAGGCCAATAATGCCACAGAGTGAACTATCTTTATGCACGGGCTAATAATTTCTATCGGGCGGTATTTTATTACGTAGTGATACAATAACGACAGTTTTCACATGATAGTATTACGCTTTAAAACCACAAATTAAAAAAAAAAAGCATAAACATACTTCCGTTAGCACTTGAAAGTTGGAACCTTGGAGGTATCGACCCACCACGTAGTATTCCTGGTACGCATGCTTCACATTGTGCTTCTCATCTCCTCTCCAAGGCGTTGTGAGAAGCAGAGCTGCCAGTGTCTCTTCGAAGAGCCATCTATTTGATATAGGCTGATTTGACCTTCTTAGCTGGTGGCGGGGTGTGTAGTTATGGGTGTGCTCTGGCACTATTGTTGTTGGTTTTTGACCAGTTTTATCCTAAAAATCGGACACCTTATGCTTAATGAATGAATGAGGCAAAACTTTTACCTTCGTTTCATAAAAACATTGTGCTTCACAGAACTCAACCCCGCGCAGTTTGCATACGCGAAGCCCTGCCATATGAAATGTCATCGACTTAGGTTACCATCACTATATACACTTTATTGTAAGCCGTTGTACCGGGTAAGTTGAATATGTGAAGTTTTTTGTCGTGTAAACTATCTCCATGATAGTAAAATTTTGATGGCTGACGCCGGTGATTTTCCCTCTCCTTTTTGAAAGGTTTTTTCGATGTTAAAATTGTTTTGTTGCACCATGTTGGTTTGATCTACTTCAGCCCTTTTGCCTATCGTGATTGTAACAAAGGGGGGCATGTTTGGACATGGCAACATGCTAGCGACGCGGTGTTCCGCTCCCAACTCTCGAAGTCCTACATCCTTGGCCATGGTGGAGACGGCGACGCACCAGAGACCGCTGCGACCAAGCCTCATGGTGGAAGGGTTGCCGAAGCTAGCCCCGGGAACGTTGTTGAGGAGCAGGATGACGAGGTTGAGGATTTTAGCATAGTGGAGAAACAAAAATATATCAAGTCTTAACATTTTCCAACTCAGGTGGGGGAGGGGCGGGCCCCCCCCCCGGGGTATTCTTCATCAATCTATAAGCAATTTCTGTAATTTCCCGCTTTTTTTTTCCTTTCTTCTTCGATGGGATCCCCTCAAATCATTGGCACATGATAGGGCATTAGCAAAAGATGAAGAGAGTCTGGAGTGGGGGAAGGGGGTTGGCACTTCTCTTTTCGAAGGATACTTACTTTGTGAGGTTGGTGCACATGAGGACCTTGTACATGTCAATGTGCGCGAACACCCTGAAGAAGACCGTGGTGTGCTCCTCCAAGTCACTAGTGCTTGAGGTAACACTTTTATGCACTTTCCTGTTTCTAACATCAGCCCATGTTTTCAACTTTCA
>NC_061514.1:14231804-14353056 GCF_022539505.1 Lolium rigidum | reverse complement strand
CGCTAAATTGGTACAAGGGTTACATAAAACATGAAAACGCCAAAGACTATATCTATGCGGAAGTTAAATATGTGCATCACTTCAAACGTTACTCGGGTACAAATTCCTACGAGTGAATTGTTCCAGTTCTGTTCAATCTGCGCGAGCTCGACAAATCTATCATCGGTTGCTACGTTACGTAAGTGATTTATTAATTTCTACCCCATCTCGTTCATTGCACGCACTATATATATATATATATATATATATATATATATATATATATTGTCCTAACTATCTTGTTGTGTACGCTATATATTATGCGGAATGAAGAAGCGGGAAATGCGAATAAGGAACATCCATGATGTTGGGTTCATTGACCCACACATCGTTAATTCATATGTGTTAGAACACCACCCCGCCGACGTGGAGGAAGACTGTGGCGGTTTATTAGAAAACAGCAAGAGAAAAGTGATATTCTATTTCCTTACCATTTTGGGTGAGTGTTTACTGTCTTGAGCACATTCTCTTTTGTTTACTCCATGCATGGTATGTGGCTAATCGATGAGTTATGCATGATTGTGCATGTATCGTGTCCGCGAGTTCCATCTGGATTCTTATGGTAATTAAAGTTCAGACCTCCTCGGTTCTCGTCCACGACTCTCTGAATATGGATCCGGCGCTTTGGGGCGACATGAGAAAAATGATGCAAAAGTAATTATTTTCATTCATTTGCGCTCTATATCGATCGGCCTATTTCGTTCATCATTTCCTAATATCAAGTAACTAATTAATAACTCTCTTGTTTATTTAATTTTCTTTGCCTCGTAGGGTTTGGAGACGGTTCGTAGATACCAAGGTCGGTGAATTCAAAAAAGAGCTACATTTTAAAATGGCGAGTCTGACAGTATTGAGAATACTCGACCACCGGGGACCAATCTATGTGGATACTATGTTTGTGAGAGGATCCGGAGATACGCAATGAGCGGGACCAGACGTGTGAGAACAACATCCTGAGGAATAACCTCCGGAAGACAGCTTAGTCCGGAAGCTCGCTTCCGACCACTTCAAGAGGAACTAGGCTGGATGGTTGGCGAGGGAAGTCATCGATCCTAGAGGAGAACACTATTACGATGACGTAGATCTTTATGTGCACCGGAATTTGTAACTAACTTGTTCAAAATTGTATATGGTCATCCGATATTGAATATATATTGTATATGGTCATCCGATATTGAATATATATTGTATATTCCTCTTGAATTCTTTTTGGTTCTAATTTCAAATTTGTTTGAAATTGTACATTCATATGCATGTATGTATACGGTACCGTAGAATATGTGAAACTCCTTCAAAATTAAAACCCAAAAGAAATAAAATAATACAAATTAAAAAGAAACCAGATTTAGGGGAGGGGGGCTAAACCCTAAACCTGCGGAGGCCTTTAGTCGCGGTTGGCCGGAAGAACCGCGACTAAGGTCCTCCGCCCAGCGCTGCCTGCGGCCCACGTGGATGGGCCTTTAGTCGCGGTTCGTAAGGAACCGCGACTAAAGGGGGGGCCTTTAGTCGCGCTACTTTGGTCGCGGTTGGGCCACCGCGACTAATGGCAGTTGCCAACCGCGACCAAAGCCCCTTTTTCCACCAGTGTTTAATCCATCAAGTGCTATTGCATATGCTGCTCTTCTGTACTCCGTAACCAGCGATGACTGACCTGATGCTATTACATTTTATTAATCTAACATGTATAAAATTTTGAACTGAAATTTTCTTCTCTGTGTGGATCTTGCATTCAGCATAGTCATATCATTAGAAACTATTTCTGTTGGTTATTTGTTGATCTGCTAGCTTGTCAGCATAGTTTTATATATAGTCTTGTGATTTTTTTTTTAACCTTTCGGGTACCTCGCCTTAGTCGTGTATGGTCGCTGCAATGGCCTGCACGAACTCAACCTTGATTTCATCAAAGGCCTAGGCCATCCTTCGTTTGCTTGAACTAGCTCACTGATGGTTGATGACTAAGACTATGTGCAATATTTGTTGAGATTGTTAGACTGTGTCTAATAGAGATGTCCCCATTTACAAAGTCAACGCATAAATTGGTAACATGAAGTCATCCTACATGAAGACTGTGTCTAAGATTAATTGCTTTCAGTATCACTTGCAAGTTAATGCTATCAGTTGAGGTACAAGCTGAAGAAGCTCCTAACTTTCAGTAGCTGTCTTGTATAACAGGTTGATGTTGATGAAATCATCCGCCAAGAGCTGGACAAAGGCAATTGTGTTTGATGTCTTTCCCATGACATCAAGCTGAAATTTATGTATTAATTTGGCTTGTGGTGCAAAAATTAAATGTTATAATTGCTTTTGAAATGATTATTGTCAAGACATCCGTATATTTAGTGCAAAGGTTGGATTTTTACTTGAGTGACTCTGTCCATGCATAGATAAAGTTACAATTTTTATTATCAAGCTTAATACACCACAATCCCCTACCATTCCTAAAAATCAAAGTAATTAGAGTGATTGGGGGAAATGTGGGATATACTATAGGAAAACGTGGGGATTGGATGAAAGGAAGGGGTTCACCAAATCCCATCCCATCTCCAACCGTAGGGGTTTGGAAATACTTTAGGAGTAAACAAGGCCTTACAGTCTGATACCTCAACGACGGAGGGGTCCTTTGCGAACGCCACGTTCTGCACCTGCACCATGTCTACGTCGATGCCGGTGTAGAGGATGGCCGGGCGGCCGCCGGAGAGGACGGTGGTGGAGCCCGAGAAACATCCATTGGCGTTGAACGGGAAGGTGCGGCCAAGCCCATTGTAGAGGACAAGGCAGCTCACGAGGTGCCGACTCACCGGAGACGAAGTGGCCCAGAAGATCTTGCTGGTGTCAGTTTTTAACAATTTGAGGATCAATCGGCATACTTTGTAGGGGTGCGCGGGGGGGGGGGGTATGGCCCCAAGCCCCACCAACCAGCCAAACCCCTTCTACAACATGTTACGACATCATAAATCAATAAAGCGTTCTTTCGAGCTGTGCCAAGTATCTAATGTTGGTTTCATAAAAGAATACATATAATGCATTAATAAGTTTCGATATTTATATATTATTAGTTTGTATTTAACGGACGCCAATTTTTGGCACATGGGTACTATGCACCTCATAAATTCAAAATTCGTGGTAATTTTAAAAATTAAAATAATTGAATCCTCTTGAAAGCAAAAGATGATTAAGTATTGTACTCGTGTAAAATTGTTTGGGCTCAAAATAATTTCCATGATATCTAATGAAAATTCATGACGAATATAGCATGAACCGTACATGGACATGGGGCTTGCTCGATCCTGTCTTTATTTTTTCTAGGATACCATGGGAATCCTTTCGAGCCCAAACATTTTTATACGAGTACATAATTTCTTCATCTTGGTTCCCAAAAAAAATCGGTTTTTGTTTGCCTTTTTTTGAATTGCAATTTTTCTAGAATGTCATGGGTGACTGGGTGAGCATGGATGCATTTTCCGTATTTAACAGTATATATCGGCGTGTACGTATCACAATGTTTTTTCAATGACCAATGTTTGGAATTTCCACCCGAAGTCATAACCCAACGAGCAAACATAAATCAACGTGGGATCGCGTATCTGAGCAGCCCGGGCATTCCCTACAAGGCCACTTTATGGTCGGATGCCTGGACGACGGGTGCAAGCGAACCGCCGGCTCTGCCATTCACGGCCGCCGTCGCCAGCTCCCAGGCCTCAAGCTTGGACACCTTTACAGCGCCAGTGCCGTTGTTGAACACGTACAGTCGGCTGCTTCCCGTCGCCGCGTGCTCGGGGTACACGCGGGCCGTCATGCAGGTCCTCCCGCCGTCGCCGAAGCTCTCCACCACCGTGTGATCGATCTGCATTTGTTAGTACACGACGTGTCAGTTATCTCTGCTTATTCGCACAAAACGAGACATGTTTGTGCCACTCACCAGTGTTCTGAGAGATAGGAACCTGTCCTTCTCTACATCGACATCGAGAAATGCTCCGTAGGATGGCTTGTGTGCCCCTGCTTTCGTGGAGGACCTGTGCATTTTCCATGTTTGGAATCAAATGTTCAGACATCGTGATCTTTCCTCTCTAGATTCAGAAAAGCGTGAAGGATACTTACTTTGTGAGGTCGGTGCACATGAGAACCTTGTACTTGCTATCGTGCTTGAACACCCTGAAGAAGACAGCAGTGTGCTCCTTGAGGTCATCACCGGAGGCCAAGACGAGCAGCCCGAACGGGCCGACGCCGCCGTGCACGGACGCGCCCTTGGCCGCGCACAGCCCTTTCGGATCCAGCAGCCACTCGGGGTCCAACGTCTCGGCGTCCTCCAGGTTCGGGACCTCGAACACGACCTCCACGTCCGCCTGCGAGCTCACGATGCCGGCGATCTCCTTCCTGCCGCCGGCCTCCACGTCCGTCGCCCACTGCAGGCCGACCCGCTTCCTCCGCAGCGTCTCGATCTCCTCCACGGGCCACTGCACCAGCCGCTTCCCGTCGGCGTCCAGCCACATCGCCCTCGGGAACGCCTGGATGCCGGCCCAGCCCCTGGCGACGCCGCCGCCGTCGGTCTCGTCCACCCACGCCCACAGCACGCGCCGCTTGTTGCGCGCGTCGTAGAAGGACTTGGACGCGTACAGGTGGCCGTGGTCGAGCCGGCGCCAGTTCTCGGGGTCGTCGCCGCGCTCGGGCTCCGCCGGCACGAACGTGTCCGCCGCGTCGTCGTAAAACCCAACCATGTAGTGGTCCTCCTTGGCGAAGTCCGTGAGCTTGAGCACATGCCTCACCCCGGCGCCGCTCGGTGCCGATGTCTCGAGCCCCTCCGTCGCGCCGGGCCCCGCCGCCACCGGGAACAGGTCCGGGCACTCCAGCACGGGCACGTCCCGCGAGCTGGCGTGCATCGGCGCGGCGTTGCGCTCCCAGCGGAGGAAGTCCGCGCTCCGGTACACCAGCAGGGAACCCACGCCGTTGACCTCGGCGACGACGCCGACCCGCCACAGGCCGTCGCGGCCGCGCCACGCCTCCGTCGGATCACGGAAGTTGTTGCCCGTCACGTCGGCGGGGTACGGGATCACCGGGTTGCAGCTGGGCTTCTCCCACTCGCGGAGGAGCGGGTCGGAGGGGTCCTTGGCGAACGCCACGTTCTGCACCTGCACCTTGTCGGCGTCGATGCCGGTGTAGAGGATTGCCGGGCGGCCACCGGGGAGGATGGTGGCGGAGCCCGACCAGCAGCCATTGGCGTCGAATGGGTCGGTGGGGTCGAGCGCATTGTCGAGCGCGGCCCAGTTCACGAGATCGCCGGAGACGGAGTGGCCCCATGATAACTTGCCGACATCCCAGGTCGGGCCGTGGGGATTGTACTGGTAGAAGAAGTGGTACAAGCCGTTGTGGTACATTGGCCCTGCCACCGTAACGGAAAACAACTGTCAGTCTCACTCTCAGTAGCTATGTCAGTCTGCCATTGATCTTTCAGTAACCAAGATTGAGCATGACTAAAACAACATCTGATAAACAGATTATATGTTCCTTATTTTAGTCCAAACTCATGATGCTCAACACAACTGAATGGTCCGTTTATTTTATATCTAAAGTCGAAGAACTGGCCTTAAGACAAATTAGTTGAAAAAAGTGACGGAGAAGGAAGAGAAAACACGCGTACCATTGGGATCTGTTGTGTTTCCGTCCATCCATCATGCGTTCGTTCAAATCAAGGGATGCAAACGAGGATCACAAAATGGTTAAAATTACTTACGAAATCAAGTGAATGGACCAAACGATAAGTCGCAAGGAGGACATACCATTCTGCCAATGCTTCGCCGGTTGGAAGTGGTAGGCGGTCCGGCCATTGCCCGGGTGCTCGATTCCATTCATGGTGCAAATCGGAATCGGAGAGGAAGACCAAGAGGGGGCAAAGGTACTGATGGATGGGCTGGCCGATATGCAAATTGCAGAAGGCATTCGATCAGGGCGCAGTTATAGCCGCCCAGATCGCAAAGTTTAATGCAAGTCAATGAGACTGGACAATAATCTAGTTCCTCAATCTGGTTAATAATGGCAGAAGATATCAAACAAATTACTTTGCCGTCCTAGTCTCAAAAAGTTTAATTCAAGTTAATAGGACCTGCGTCCAGTGGAAAGTCTTTCAAGCTTTTTTTTTTTTATTTCTGCCTGACGATGCTTACCACCAGCTGACAAGGACAAAGTGCTAATCAGATGAGATGCTTAACTGAGAAGTAGCTTACATCGATGTAACAGATCAACCACCAACCATCCTCTCTGTTCCACGAAACTTCGCAATCAGAAGAATTCTCACCAGCTATTTTGTATATAATCTCTTACACGTTCGTTAGAATTAAATATATATACCAGAGAATCAACAAACATCATCGAAATACAAACATCACGACTCCACGTCAAGACAACGCGGTTTCAGGCTTTCGATGTACAGTTGTTTCTGGGAGTAGCAATTTATTGTAGAGATTTTCTAGTGCCATCTTGTTCTTACATTTCTCTGAACCCAGAGTGCTCGACTATTTTCTAACTTCAATAACTTAAAAGTAACATCAGGAGATCAAACACTTCATGGTTTCGCCAACATTAACTCTTCGGTTCACTGCACAGTGCTCCTCCAATTTTCACCCAAATAATGTCCGGCTCCGGTTTCGTTCAAGCCGAGCCTCCCTCTGTCAACAATGAAATAAAGTAACGTCAACTTTTTTTGGATAGATGTTAGTTCTGAACTCAAAAGAAGGAAATAAAAGGCAGCAGCGATCTAACATGTAGAGAACTGCTCGGTATTATTTATATACGAGCAAAAACTACTGTTTACAACAATTTTTTGGATAGATGTTAGTTCTGAACAATAGATCAGGTAACCTGAAATCTATTTGGTCTTTGAATAAAAGGTATATCATTTAGATAAAGGTGGAGACAAAGCTCAAGACTCGGCTTGGTGTCGGCTCAGAGGTCAGACAAGTCTTCTTGGTAAAGCTCACAAGCCAGCTCAAAGGCTTGGTGAAAAAATAAACAGCATGACCTTTGCTAAAAATGCTACAATTTACAATTATAATCAATAATTGGCAACTATATAAAAGCATGAATAGATCCATAACATAGTCTAACAAGTCCCCAAAATAAAACTATTAGACAATTTTACCTGCACATATTGTAGAAGTGTTTTCAAGACAAGTTTGCACATGATTTTGAATTAACCAGCCTACAGATTTCTTAAGATCTGAGTATAAAGTTTAACTTGACCTATGTCCAAGAGAACAGTTACTTTATGAAACTGAACTGGCCATGAATGAGCTGGCCACGAATAACAGTGAAAGCTATCATTTTATTTAAATTAAATTGTTTGCCGTGTTAGGTTGGCACAGTTAGTGTCCAATGCTTCTGCTTCAATAGTGGATGGCAAGTCCTAAAAGTCTAACCATTCACAACTATAATAAACAATTGATAATTATATATAACATGGTATAGGCATGAACTGATCCATAACACAGGCCCATGCCCATCTTCCCAAACATGCATGAGAAGTACAGTAGTTTTTTGCCTACCCATAAATTCAGATATGTGTGCAGCAAAAAGAGATGCATGATTACATGATACTGTAACGAATTATGTATAACAGTTCAGATTTGAATATTTCATACATTAGCACGCCTAGTTGGCTGTACCAGGCGGACTTAGCACGGAAATTAATATTAGCTTGGCTGTATCAAGGATGGAAACATGTAGAGGCCGTCAGGTCATGAATCTCAATCGGACTGAACCTAATGCTGCATATAGGACTTGAACTATGGAAGCAACCAAGCAAAAAAAAAACTCATTTTTACATGGGTAAGATACTGGTGCCTAGCAGAGCTGACACGCCATGGGTGTGAACTTCTCGACAGATGTTCTTGTGCACATCCTCCGTGGGGATTGGGGAAGATCCGAAGAGGAGCAGGCGAGCATCCTGCTCCCTGCTGCACAGTCAGTGCACGGGCGGCGGATGGTTAGCAGCACGAGACTAATAGTAGCCACGCGCATCTCAAGAACCAGGAGCAGCGGGAGCTTTGGCTGGGTGGGGGCGGGACTGCAGGCGTCGGGGTAGTGGCGGTGGCCGGTGTCGGTGGCGGCGGCTGGCGGTGGAAGGCACTAACCAAGCGAGGAGTCAGGACGGAAGGGGATCGATATGGAAACACAGAAGAGGATTGATACCGAATTGGGGCTAGCTGTTGTGTTAGTTGGGCTGGGCCCTGGCGGCCGTCTCTCGAGCCGTCCAAGCCGAGCCCTGGGCCTACTGAGCCGAGTCACGAGCCTAATTTATAGGAAGTCAGTGCTAAGCCAAGCCAGGCTCAGCTCGAGTTTTGACGATGCTAATTTCCAAGCATGTAGATTCGCTAAGAGACTCAGAAATTTCCACCCCTAAACGCAGATTTGCTAAGTACTGAGAAATTTCCATGCAAACCTTATTGAAATGCCAATATTACTTTAATACATTCTATTACTTGGCTCTTATTTATATCCCGAACTTTCCAGGTTGAGATCTTATCAGACATGCTAAAGATGTACAAAAGGGATGCAAAGGATAACTCGGAAGCACCATGGAAGGTTCAAATGACAAGGTAGAAGATTAATAATACAAGTTAAGGATCATAGGAACATAGGAACATATTCAGAAAAACAAAGTGAAGAATTTAGACTTCAGAGCAGACCATGGTAATACATATTGAAGGACAATAAACCTTTTACTTATGTGGACCAAAAGTTAGTTCTCAAGGAGCAAGAAGTAATGGTAAAATCAGATGGACAGTATACCTCACCTCATTAACTTAAGTGGTGTGACCAAAAGTTAGTTCTCAAGGAGCAAGAAGTAATGCTAAAATCAGATGGACAGTATACCTCACCTCATTAACTTAAGTGGTGTGACCAAAAGTTAGTTCTCAAGGAGCAAGAAGTAATGCTAAAATCAGATGGACAGTATACCTCACCTCATTTACTTATGTGGTGTGACCAAAAGTTAGTTCTCAAGGAGCAAGAAGTAATGCTAAAATCAGATGGACAGTATACCCCACCTCATTTATCGTGTCCTATTTTTATATAATGAAGAATTTCGGCTGGCCACATCAAGGTGTGAGAAAAATCAAAAGAGCATCGACAGTGGAAAGACTGGCCACATCAGCAAAAGGTGGTACTAGCAGGCCTGGCCAGATATCATACAGCACACCGTTATAAAATTTCAACAGAACACTCAAAAGTAGCTACTCGGTTCACCCTGGAGGCTTGTTTCTGTAATCCAAAAGATATCATCTGATGTGCACATGACTGAAACCATAGTGGTAAAGAGCAATTTACTGACAATGTGAGATAAGCAGATTCCAAATGCCAGGCTTCTGAAGGACCATATACCAATTCACTGACCAAGAAGGGAATACAAACAAAAGCAGGAAGCACTTTCAAGTTTCCATATGTTTTGTATGTGTATGCTCACTCATAGTTATGAACTCAGTAGAGTGTTGGCTTTCCATGTCACGATGCCCTTTCAGTATGTGAATGTTAACATTACTGCTTATGCACTTGTTAGTTGCTATAAGGCTGTAACTCATAAATGACTTGAAGATGATTTCTCCACTATTATGGAGCACGACAAGTCTTTGTTCATGTTGTATCAGAAGTGCTTAGAGCAGTTGGGCAAACAAAATTTGACAAGGAGGTGCACTAATCTTTGTTTTAAAAGAGAACTTCAAGTAATTAGAAGATATGTTTCGACTTCAGGTTGGGACTTGCTGTCCAAACTAACCTATATGACCTCTCTGAACAAACATCAGCAAGTGCACCAAGAAACTTGAAGGTAGCTACCGTTCACCCTGGAGGCTTGTTTCTGTAATCCGGACGGCTCATCTGATGTGCACATAACTGAACTATAGTGACAAACGAAAACAGGTTACTGACAGTGGAATGTGAGCACATTCCCAAGGCCAGACTTCTCAAGGATGTTGTATTGCAGCTCATAGACCGAGAAAGGAAGTACTAAAAGAAGGACATACTTTCTTTCAAGTTTCAATACATTATACATGTCTGTGTGTATGTCCACGCACACAGTTATGAACTCAGTAGAATGAAGTTGGCATTCCATATCACAATGCCTGTCTGTATGTGGATGTTCAAGTTGCTGCTTATGCACTTATTACTTACTCTAAACCATGTTTGAACAATGCCCTTTTATAGTGTTTACATAATCGATGATTTATGTGCGAGAAGTCTCATCCATGCTTGTACCAAAAGTGCTTAGAGCAGTTGGGCGAACAAAAAGTTGACAAGGAGGTGCAGTAATTTTTGCTTTAAAGGGCAACTTCAAGGAATTAAAGTCCACTACAGACAAGTTTTAAGTTCAAATTTGACACTTGCTGTCCCAGATAAGCTATAGGTCCACTCGAATGTAGCTACTGGGTTCACCCTGGAGTCTTGTTTCTGTAATCGAGAAGTAGATCATCTGATGTGCACATAACTGAACTATGGTGACAACTAACGCTAGACTTCTAAACGATAATGTATACCAGCTCACTGACCAGGAAAGGAATCACTGAAAGCAGGAAGTATTTTCGTTCAAGTCAATATATGCCTTGAATGTGCATGTCCACACTTTAGTTATGAACTCAGCAGAGTGTAGTTTGCAATTCCTTATCACTGATTTCTGTATGTGGATGCTAACGTTACTTCTTATGCACTTGTTGCTCACTCTAAATCATGTTAGAACAATCTCTTTTAGTGTTCACATAATCACTGATTTCTGCACGAGAAGTCTCGTTCATGTTGTACCAGAAGTGATGAGAGCAGTTGGGCAAACAAAAACGTAACTAGGAGGTGCGTTAGTTTCTGTTATAATAGGCAAGTTCAGGGAAGCAAAGTCCAGCAAAAGACAAGTTTCAACTTCAAGTTTGGCACTTGCTGCCCGGGATAAGCTATAGGTCCTCTTGAACAGAAAATTCTAGAGGGGGGAAAAGGAAACCTCTTTCTTCTTGCACTCCTTGTAATCGTCGAACTGCTGCTGGCACTTGCTCTTGTCTTGGCTGGTCTCCAAACCTGGAAATACATGAGAACTTAATCAGGGATCCACCATACGCGCATGGAATCAGGAGTATTAGGGCGAGCGAGGATGGACGCGTACACTTGAGGGAGGCGGTGTACTGGGGGAAGCAGGAGGAGTCGGCGATCCGGGCCGCGCTGGGGTACGGCGGGGTCGACGTCGCCTGAACGGAGGCGCGGTGGGTGGGGGACGCCGCTGCCGCATGAGCCGCCGCCATGTTTGCCGTCTTCTTCTCCTTCCTTCCTCCTCCCGAGTCCTGTCGTGGGCTTTTCCCCTTCCTTTCTTTCGTGCACGGCCGCAGACAGAGTAATGGGCTTTGATCTGTTTGTGTTGAATGTTGGAACGGGCTTCATCTGGAAGAATGGGCCCAAACTTTACACTGCATGAACTCGAAAAAAAGGTGGCAACTGTTTTTGCTAGTTTTTTTTTTAAAAAAAGGGGTTTTGCTAAACAGATCTGTGACATGATTTCTTCAAGCGTGACATGACGATGCTGTTGTCTGAATTATTTACTGTCATTCTGGATTCATGCTCTCCTGGAGAAAAAAAAACAACTTGTGATGACTTTAATAGCAAGAAGTTTCTGTATCGATCTGAGGTTGGGTGGTTAGGAAAGTGGTTATATCCCCAGCCCACCAGAGTTCAAACCCCAGATTTGATATATATGTGTCTTATAAAGGTGGAATATGCATTCAGTGGGAGGCGACGTTTCCATCGCTAGCGAGGCACATGTTAAGATCGTGTGATTGCTAGCCAAGTGTCATTTGTAGATTATTAAAAGTGGGATTCACTAAACTTAACAACTCTCGATAGAAACTGCAATAGCGAACCTATGGACATTTCTTTTACTATTAGCATGTTACCAATTTATGGTTGGTCCAAAACAAAATTTGCAGGACCAAGAACATTCCTGAACCTGGTTTCCGATTTGTCCTTGGATGCTGGACTTCTTGAGAAATGATGTGGGATCAGATCTTCAGATGAACTATACCAAAAATAATCCTAGCTATGAAACACGACTATAGATGAACATAATCTAGACCTTACAAACTTGATTCCTTTGTTCCATGTGCATCCAAGGAATGCATTATGTGCATATGAGATTGCATATGGTAGTAACAAACACAATCAATAACATGGCACCAATTCTTAAACTTGCAATAAACTTAGGGACCGAGAGAAGACTTAAGAGAGATTATTAGTCTAGGCGTGTTCTCCGTGTTCTCCAAATACGAGAGCATGTTGTTAGTTTATTGTTATATCCTTTTATTGGTTGAATTTTCAGGCATAATTCTAAACGGAAGAAACAACAATATAGTCTGAAGTATCAAAGTTGTCCTGTGATGTGTTAACAATGGTGAGATATACGAGGGTGCTTCTAGTTCTAGTCATATGACCAGTATAACAATTCGGTCTTTGTGAAATAAATGTTGGTTCAATGATAGCATGCTAATTAAATGTCCATATGGTTGTTTATGCAGGTGGCCATCGTCGATTTTAACAAAATTAACCTAAATCTGGAAAGATCACACAAAATAACTTGGTTTCGAAAAGATTTCACAAAATAACCTTTTGCTCGGCTCCGCACAAGATGGAGCCATGCTCAGTAGCACGGCTCCGTCCCATGTGGAGCCAAGATGAGAAGCATGGCGCCGTTGCATGTGGAGCGAAACTCAATAGCACGGCTCCGTCCAGGGTGGAGCCAAGCTCATAAGCACAACGCCGTCTCAGGCGGAGCCAAACTCAGTAGCACGACTCCATTTCAGGTGGAGCCAAACTCAGTAGCATGGCTCCGTCCCAGGTGGAGCCATGGTCCTTAGCCGTTTTCTAACAACAATTGAGAGTGGTTCATGCATCTACTGAGGACTAAGTTTATTGAGCTCAATAGCGAGGTTTGCATCATCTCGAACCACCAACAAGGATACTCAAGACAGTTATTTTCTATTTCGTGCTTGTTTATGTGTGCAAAATTGTCACCGGTGGGCGCTTAAACCCCTACTGCGACAGAAAGTCACCCTACAATCTAACCTTGTCAGAAAAGACTTTGAGTCACTGATGCGCGCGAAACTCGTCAGAAGTAAGGCGCTCTACAATCTAATCCTTGCTATATTAGTCTACTTCTCTTTGCAATGTGCTTCCTTAATAGTTTGAGTTCATGGATGTGATCTAGTACCAACGAGCATCAGGTTGTAGTCACAACCTCGAACCGAAAGACGTCCAGACTCTCTAGAAAATCAGAACGAACTAACGGAGACGCTTATTAACCAACCAACAGTATAATAACTCGGCGAGTATCTGAAGGCACCACAAAATTGCTTACATGCGCCTAATAAGTACTGCCAGCAGAGCGCCTTACTTCTGACGATTTTCGCGCGCATCAGTGACTCAAAGTCTTTTCTGACAAGGTTAGATTGTAGGGTGACTTTCTGTCGCAATAGGGGTTTAAGCGCCCACCGGTGAAAATTTTGCACACATAAACAAGCACGAAATATAAAATAACTATCTTGAGTATCCCTTGGTGGTGGTCCGAGATGATGCAAACCTCGCTATTGAGCTCAATAAACTTAGTCCTCAGTAGATGCATGAACCACTCTCAATTGTTGTTAGAAAACAGCTAAGGACCATGGCTCCACCTGGGACGGAGCCATGCTACTGAGTTTGGCTCCACCTGAAACGGAGTCGTGCTACTGAGCTTGGCTCCGTCTGAGACGGCGTTGTGCTTATGAGCTTGGCTCCACCCTGGACGGAGCCGTGCTATTGAGTTTGGCTCCACCTGCAACGGCGCCATGCTTCTCATCTTGGCTCCACATGGGACGGAGCCGTGCTACTGAGCATGGATCCATCTTGTGCGGAGCTGAGCAAAAGGTTATTTTGTGAAATCTTTTCGAAACAAAGTTATTTTGTGTGATCTTTCCAGATTTAGGTTAATTTTGTCAAAATCGACGTGGCCATCTGAGTTGGATCCATATCAGTTGATGAGTTATTTTAGGAGTTGTTAATGTTGGTGGAGCTCGGTTTTATTTCATAGGTGGCACTATTCTTAATCTCAACTACAAGTGGCATTTGGATATCACATGGGCCATGTCTTGTATGAACATGCTATTCAACAGGGTACAAAGCATTCGGACTTCTATAAAACGATTGTCTACTTGTTATAGTCTTTGTTAGTACACGAGGCCATGTTAGTACACGAGGCCATTTCATACGCAAGTAATGCTGCCCATGTGCGTTGAATGCTGGATTTGAGCTTTTAAGATCAAGATTCCGATCACCCGTAGTTTCGTTCATGACCAAGAATTTTTCAAAAAATTAAAATTTCATTTGAAGATCTGATATGTCGGGTTTTATGGCAAGCCACCACCCAAAAGGAAATTGGTTTTCGGGTTCGAAATGTGATCTACTTCATCGCAATCAATACTTCCTCAACTAACACAAAATTGCTACCACAATTTTAGGACAAATTCAGATCAAGAGGATATTATATAAAATATAGGAATTTTAAGTGCAAAAGTTCATTTACCCCAGAAACTGGAAAAGGAAATCCTATGAATTTACTAACAAAGAAATTTCCAAGTGTGCTTACCATTATTTGATAAAAGCTAATATTATCGTCTTTGTGAAATATGATTTCCACTTTTTTTTGGTCCAACAATAAACTAACAACATGCTCTCTTATTAGGAGAACACACCTAGACCAATAATCCCGTAAGTCTTCTCTCGGTCGCTAAGTTTATTGCGACCAATTCAGGAGCCTTCTACGAACAGGAAACAAGAAGAAAAATATGTTGGGCTGCTTAGGCATGCTTTTTCTCCACATCAAGGGGACAGATTGTAACATTGACATTGACAACTTTTCCACTATATTTGTCTTGCCAGATCATTTCTAAGAAGTTGTAACATGGATTTTATCAACAAGAGAACATGCACACTTACAAATTGACTGTTATGAGAAAAAAATGCACAATGCACAGGGAGGGAGAAAGTGACACAAGGAGACGGGTGTTAAACAAATTCCGCGTCTTGGACATAAGATCCGTTGACCCATGGACAATTAGAAGGAATTCTCCTTACGCAGCCGAGCTCCTGATAGGTTCAAATCGAGCTTGTTATGGTGACTTTTATCGAGATGCTGAAGGAGTAATAATGTACTAACGTGACGAGCTTTCCTTGCCCAGCACATATCCTGGGATCTGTTGCTAATGAGCGACCACGCCGAGAAATATACTTCCTCCGTTCATAATTATTTTTGCAAAATTTGAGACAAAAAATATGAAACGGGGGGAGTAATTCTGATCTGAACCGTAACCTTTGTTGATCAGCAGCAGCCATAGCCCACAGGTCCACAAAAGTCTGTCCCATTCCGGCAGCTCTCACAAACCTCAGAGTAGTTCCTTTGACGCAACTCCCTGTTATGAGTTTCCAATGAATAAAATCATGGAGCTTCCAAGACAAAACAAAATTAGCAAGGGATTGCCAAGTGGTATACACCTGCGAAGTCTGACTGTCAAGTCAGATTATTTTCGCCGACCAAAATATGTTAATGCTGACATGGAGTCGAATTGTGCTTGTCTGCAGAATGCAAGTGTTAGGCCCCAGATTTTTTCTATCTATATGAAGTGCCCAAACTGTACAGCGGACCGTGGCATTTTTTTTTCCTCTAGAAGGTCTGGATGGATCAATTAGACAGCATCCTCCCTTTTCAGCCGACCTCCTACTTTCCTAGGATACATGCCAAGTACAACTTCTTATGCTAAGTTCCAATTAGATAGCATTCTCCATTTGCAGCCGACCTCCTACTCTCCTAGGATACATGCCAAAAACTTCTTATGCTAAGTTCGGTGTCGACATTGAAAGATTGCTATACTAGCCAATTGAACCAAAAGTCCGAACTGATGGAAAGACTAGGTAGTGTATTTATATTCAACACTCCCCCTCACGGCTAGTCTATTTTAGTCCTTAGCGTGGGTTTGGTGCAGGCCGCAGATTTTTTTTCTTTTTATTTTTAAAACTGCGTGAGCAGGATCTTGAACTTGAGACCTCTTGGCTCCGATACCATGAAAGATTGCTGCACTTGCCAACTGAACCAAAAGTCCGAACTGATGGAAAGAGACTAGGCAGTTTATTTATATTCAACACTCCCCCTCACGTCTAGGATATTTTAGTCCTTAGCATGAGTTCGGTGCGGGCCCCGCGGAATGTTTTTTCTTTTGTTTTTAAAACTGCGTGAGCAGGGTCTTGAACTTGAGACCTCTTGGCTCTGATACCATGAAAGATTGCTGCACTAGCCAATTGAATTAAAAGTCTGAACTGATGGAAAGAGACTAGGCAGTTTATTTATATTCAACACTCCTCCTCACGTCTAGGCTATTTTAGTCCTTAGCGTGGGTTTGGTGCAGGCCGCAGATTTTTTTTTTGTTTTTTTATACTGCGCGAGCAGGGTCTTGAACTCAAGACCTCTTGGCTCTGATACTATATAGGATTGATGCGCTAGCCAGTTTAACCAAAAGACCGATCTGATGAAAGGAGGCACCGAGTACCTCGAACCCGGACAGCTTCTAGACCCGCAGAGCCTGTGCGGGGAGAAAGGTGCGTCCGTACCAGGCGGTGTCGGCCCATTTGAGCTTATTGTCCTGGCCTCCTTCAACTTTCACTGTGTCAACTTGGGTTTGCCTAGCCGACGACTACCTTTCCACTCAAAAAAAAAAGTCCTGGCGACTCCCCGGCGACCGAGCCCGTCCACCACCACCACCACCGCCACATCCACCACCACCACCGTCGCCACCACCATCTCCTCCGCCGCCTCCCCTACCTCTACTTTGAGCGCTCGTAGGTGCTGGTATTCACCGGTACGCACGGCGAAGGGAGATGTCCAGCTCGAAGTGGATCGCGGGTTTCCCGTCGTTCGCCGAGGAGATGCGGTGGGGAGAGGAGAGAAGGCGGAGGGAGGAGGAAGCGAAGAAGCGCAGAAGAGGAAGCGAAGATGGCGGAGGGGCGGAGGATGGCGATTCCGGGACGAAAGCTCCTAATCCTTCGGATCAGCCTCGGTTCGGAGTGGGCGGTGGAGCGAGATGGAAAAAGGGTGGAGGCCGCAAATCTCCGGACGAGGGCTCGAGGAGCGAGGTGGCCGCGGCGCCGGCGATGGTCAAGTCGATGGATCCCGAAGACCCGCGGCGTCAATTGGCGGAGCAAGGGCTGGAGGAGCTGGAAAATTTGAAGCCGTGAGAGCCTCGTTCCAGATCTCGCCGGTGAGGTCGTCCCCGGTGCTGCTGCAAGGAGCTCCGAGATCTGCTATCGTTGCAGGTCGTCGAGGTTCGGCGGAGGACTGGCGACGCAGGGGCGAAGATCGGGAGCGGGAATCCTTCTCCGACGAGGTATTGTTCGCCGGAGAGGGTGGGGAAATTTGGATGGTTTGAGCGAGGGCGGGCCCCATTGCGCAGTGACTCGTTGGTGGCTGCGATTGGTGGCCGTCGGTTGGATTCTCCCAGGCGAAATCAGTCCGTTCATATTTCTTCAGGGATTACGTCTTTTGGGAATACGTCTCCAACTAGAGGTATATCTGTGGGTGCGCCGGCAGTGTCGGCCAAGGATCTCCTGGTCGGATCTAGGTTTTCGCCTAGTGCCTCGACCTTGGTCGCGGGTCGAGAGAGAGCTAGTTCAAAACGGATCCTTCACACCTGCCGATTGCTATCCGGCTGGACGTGGATTTCTACCCAGAGCAACAGTTATCAAGTTCTCCGATCTCTGGGGTGCGGCTGAGGGGAAGAGATCTTTCGTCGAGGTGGTCTCAATGGCGGGTGGTGGTCGAGGTGCGGGCAGATTTGGTGGGGGGACTGGTCGTGGGTCTGCTGGTGGACGTGCTCCCACCGCAGCGGCGGCGACCTCATCGGCTGCTCCTTCTGCAGGTGCTGTCAAAGAGCCTGTGGTGGTCAAATCAGAGTTTCCTCCACAGATGATGCAACAATTGGGGGCTGGGCAAGGTATGTTCCCGATGCTTCAGCCACACATGTGGAACATGCCGATGAATCAGTGGCCTCAGTTCTTCGGCGGTCGGCGGATCCCTCAACCTCGGTTTCAATCCAATGATGATGGTCCCGCAAGGGATTCCACAAAACATCCCGCAATCAAACGAGTCGGGGAGTAGTGCCAGCATGGTTCCTTTGCAGCAACCACAAGGCTCTGGGGCTGGGAAGAACAAGAAGAAGACTCAGAAGAATCCTGTTTCTGATGGGTCAAGACAGAGTGGAGAGAAAGTAGGTACTAATCTTCAGATATCTGTGCTGGGTGGTCCTGGACCTATTCTGGATCCAAAATTCAAGTCTGTAACTTGCTACAACTCGTGGAGAGCCGGGACATTATGTGGGTCTCGTGCACTAGGATCAAAAGGTGTTTTATCCGCGAGCAAGACCGGGCACCATATGGACAATTGCCTTATGTGGTACTCCCTTCTTCCAACAGCCCAATATTGGGGGAGTGCAAATCCAGGGCTGGGTTTCTTCCATGTGGAAGTGGAGGGTCCAGAAGCTGTGCAATGGCTGAACATGGATAATGTTGGTGTGGTGGTGGTCAAGGAAGGTGAAATATCAGCTGGTGACCTTGAGAAATGTTTCATTGATATGTGGAAGGCAAATTGGTTTTGGCGGATCGGACGGATTGGCCCCAAGAAGTTCTTAGTGAGGTTTCCTCCTAGTAAAAGAATTAAAGACTTGGTGGAATACCCCTCCATCAATCTAAAAAAAGATGGGGTGGTGATCTACTTTGAGAACTGGGAGGGTGAAGCTGAGCCTTTTGAGGAGTTTCAAGAAATTTGGGTCAAGATCTATGGTATCCCTGCTAAGTGGTTGACACGGAAAAGCTGTCTGCCAAATCTCAACATCTCTGGGTGTGCTTGTTAATATTGACTGGCATGGCATATTCAGAAGTTTCTATGAGGAGGTCAGGGTTAAGGTGGCTGTGAGAGACAAGTCCAAGATCCCAACCAACAAGCTGTTTGAGATGGAGCAATGCTTTTATCTGGTCAATTTTGTGGTAGAGAGTGAGGGAGAAGCTATTGATGTGGATGATGATGATGATGAAGATCCTGGTCTGGGCAATAAAGGTGACACAGTGAATGATGATGAGGAAATTGGTGATGACTTTAAGAGCTTGGACAAGGACAAAAATAATGGAGCTAGTAACAAGATGGAGACAGAGTCTTCAATGCCTCCTGGTGGGAGAAATGAAGTACATTCTGATGTTCATCAGAAGCTGGAAGTATCTGTGCAGGAGAAAGTCCTTGGGAAAGAGTCAATTGTACAAGTCAGTAATGCTTTAGTACTAAGGGGAGCTGAGGAAAATATTGGAAAGAATCTTCTCCAGCACTTTGATGATGAGAGTGAGGAGGAAGGTGTTGATGAGATCCAGAAGAAGGATAGTTTTGTGCTCAACAATCCTGCTCCTGTGATGCCTCCTATGGCTTGGAAAGAAAAGAAGAACTGGGGACCTGTTCAAGCTACAAGGATGAGCTCCAGGATTCCAAGGGATGGTAAGTCTGCTATAGAGAGAGCTCAAGATCTAAAGAAGGCTAAAAATTTGGAGATTCCTAAAGGTAATAGAATACATGGCTTCTCAAATTCTTTTGCTTCTCTTGATAATCCATCTTTATATGACACTGCAAAAACTGCTGGCATTAGTCTGGGTCACAAAAGTCTAGATGTTGATTCTGTTATTAATGAAATTAAAAAAGTTGAAACCAATAGGCTTATAGATTTCCATAATTCCAATCCTGAGAGTTTTCTCCCCAATGACATTAGTCTATCTGTGGATGAACTGAGGGTTGGTTTTGATGATGAGGGTGAGTTTGTCTCTGATCAGGAAGATCACATTAGTGATGTACCTGATGAGGATGAACCTTGGACATTAGTCCACAGTAAGAAGAAAGGTAGAAGAAAACTGATTTTTAAATATGGTAGTAGCTCTAATATGAAATCCTAAAGATCTTAATAGACCTGATAAGCTAATCAGAGTACATGATCTCATTAGAGAGACATGTCTAGATATAATTTGTTTTTCTGAGTCTAAAAAGGAGGACTTCTCTAGCATTCAGCTTAAACAATTAGATCCAGGAGAGAAGTTTACCTGGAATTGGTTGCCAGCTGTGAAAACTGCTGGAGGGATCCTTGTTGGTATTAATATTGATTTGTTTGATATTATTAAATGGGATATTCTTTCTTTTTGTGTATCTGTTCATATTAAAGCAAAAAAAGACAATGTCATTTGGAGAGTGATTGCTGTGTATGGATCTGCTTATGAGGAGTATAAGTTAGACTTTATCAATGAAATGCATAATATTATGGCTTGTTGGAATGGTCCTACCCTGGTTGGGGGTGATTTCAATCTCATTAGAGAAAAGTGTGAGAAAAGCACTTGGAAACATCAACCAACATCGGGCCAATCTCTTTAATGATTGGGTTAATAAATTTAATTTGATGGAAATTAAAAATCCTAGTAGACAATTTTCTTGGGCTAATAACCAAGATAATCTGGTTATGGCTTTTCTTGATAGAGTGTTTGTGACTACTTGCTGGGATTCTCTCTTCCCTGCTAGTAGCTTAACCTCAAAAGCTAGGGTTGGGAGTGATCATACTCCTTTGATTGTGGACACTGGGGTTTTGAAAGTTCCTGTTAATAAGCAATTTAGATTTGAGAAGTGGTGGCTTAACATTGAGGGTTTTGATCAGGTGGTTGCCAAATTTTGGCAAGCACCTTGTCATCTTCATAAACCTATTGACAGATGGAATTTTAAAATTAGAAATAGCAGGAAAGGGTTAAAAGGTTGGGCTGCTAATATTGAATCTGCTCAAAGAAAGAATAAACAAAAGTTGGTTGCTGAATATGATCTGCTTGATATTATTGCTGAAACACAGTGTCTTTCTCCTGTTTCTAAAAAAAGGATGAAAGATATTTCTATTGAGCTTACCAAGATTTGGAGTAATGAGGAAATTAAAGCTAGACAAAGATCTAGGGAAAGATATATTTTGGAAGGAGATCGTAACACTTCTTATTTCCATTCTGTAGCCAATCAGAGAAGAAGGAAAAAACAAATCTGTCAATTACAAGGAGATGAGGGTATGGTTGATGACAACAAAGGTATGCTGGACATTGCTGTTAACTATTATAAGACTTTGTTTTGTAAAGAGTCTTGTCTTGATGTTAATATAGTAGATGATTTCTGGGACCCAGATGATATGGTGTCACAGAATCATAATGATATGCTTGATGCTCCTTTTTCTGAGAAAGAGGTAAAGGAAGCTATTTTTGGCTCTTATCTTGAAGGTGCTCCTGGTCCCGATGGTTTTTCTTTCTTATTTTATCAACATTTTTGGGAGCTCATTAGAGCTGACTTCATGGATATGGTTAAGGATTGGAATGAAGGAAAACTTGATCTTTTTAGACTAAATTTTTCTCTGTTGACTTTGATTCCTAAGGAAACTGATGCTGTAACTATACAGAAATTCAGACCTATTGCCTTGACTAATTGTAGTTTCAAAATTTTCTCTAAATGTGCTACTAATAGATTGGGTGTGGTGAGTGAGAAACTTATTTCTCCTAATCAGACTGCTTTTATTAAGGGGAGATTCATACTTGAGAGTGTGGTTTCTGCCCATGAAGTAATTCATGATGCTGTTCATAGTGAAAATAGTGGTTTTATTTTTAAACTTGACTATGAAAAGGCTTATGATAGAGTTGATAGAGATTTTCTGCTAAGAGTTATGAGGATGAGGGGTTTTTGCCCCAAGTGGATGAGAATCATTGAAGGTTTATTATATAATGGTTTCTGTGGGTGTGAGGATTAATGATTGCAATAGCAATTTTTTCCTTACTAGTAGGGGTGTAAGACAGGGTGATCCTATATCACCTATTCTTTTTAATTTTATGGATGATGTTTTTACTAAAATTCTATACAAAGCTGCTTCTGGTGGAAAAATAGCTGGGCTTATGCAAGGCATGGGGAGGGGGGGTATTATCAGTATGCAATATGCTGATGATACTTTACTCTTCCTTGAAAAAAGGCTATCTTCTGCCATCAATTTAAAGTGGATTTTAGCTTGTTTTGAGCATATGTCTGGGATGAGGATCAATTTTCATAAGTGTGATCTAGTTCCTATTAATGTGCTTGAAAGTGATGCACAACTTTTTGCTCAATCTTTGAGTTGCAAGTTGGGTGAGTTTCCCTTGCAGTATTTAGGGGTCCCTCTGCATTACTGTAAGCTTAAAAAAGAGGATATTCAACCTGTTGTTGATAAAATTATTAAGAAAGCTGCTGGCTGGAGAGGTAAACTTCTAAATCATGCTGCCAAACTAGAGCTGGTTAGAAGTGTTTTGGCCAGTATTCCAATTTATCTGCTTAGTGTGATCAAATTCCCTAAGTGGGCTATTACTCTGATTAACTCTCTGATGGCTCACTGTCTGTGGGATAATTATGAGGGGCACCATAAGTACCACTTAGCTAATTGGGGTTTGGTCACTAGGAAAAAGGAGTATGGAGGGTTGGGCATCCCTGACTTATCAGAGATGAATATTTGCCTTCTAGCTTCCTGGATTAAAAGATACCATTTGGATGATAACAAAATTTGGAGACAGATAGTTGATAGCAAGTATAATGTGAATAATCCTAATATTTTTTCGTGTTCTGATATTGGGGCCTCTCCTTTTTGGAAAGGGGTGTTATGGGCTGCCAAGGCTGCGAAGATGGGTTATATGTGGAAAGTTGGTAATGGTAGAACTATTAAGTTCTGGGAAGACCACTGGTTTGGGTCTTGCTCTCTAGCTATTCAATTCTGGGAAGTGTATTTCCTGTTAAATGAACAAAATAAAACCATTGCTGATATTTGGGATGGTGTTTCTCTGAAAATGACCTTTAGAAGGTGTTTTGACCACAAACTTATGTTGCAATGGTTTGAGATTCAGCAAATTGCTCAAACTCTCCGAGTTAGATGATTCTAAGGATTGTTTGATCTGGAAGTGGGCAGCAAATGGGGTCTATAGTGTTAAATCCTTATATGCTGTGGTTAATTTTGGAGGGATTCAAACTATTGATATACATTGTGTGTGGAAAATCAAAGTGCCCCCGAAAATTCATTTTTTTCTCTGGTTGCTTTCACATAATAAGCTTCTCACTAGAGATAACCTGGTTAAAAGACAAAGTATTGATGATCTGACTTGTGTGTTTTGCAATGAACTAGAGTCATGTCAACATCTGTTTTTTGAGTGTGTTGTTGCTGCTAACTTTTGGAGAGGGGTTTTGGATGCCCTAGGTTTAAAGTTGAATATCTCAGATATGCATGATGTTGCTGCCCTGTGGGCTGATAGAAAGAAAAATAAGATATGCAATTTGATTTTTGCTGCTATTTTGAGGACTATCTGGATTACCAGAAATGACCATGTGTTCAATCGGGTGCAATGGTTTGGCATGCAGGCTCTGTGGAGACGCTTGCTAAACAACTGTGCTCGGTGGAAGATTCTCGTCGAAGGAAGTGGAAAAAGAAGGGCTGATATGTATGATGAACAAGTTGGAAGGAGTGGCCAGATTGCCACCAATGATATTGTGGCCGGATCCTGGGTGATTCCACAGAAGAAGGCAAGAACTACTCTGGAGGTTTGTGACAGGAACAATTCAAGGGGGTTTGGCCCAATGCTTATGACTGCGGAAGATCTGGCAAGGACTCTTGAAGCAAATGATCTGGTCCTGGTGGGGGATGGGGCATGTTTTCAGGTCATGGGTCGCCAGTGACTTTGCCTGGTGTCTTCTGTTGGTTAGATGTAATTTGTTGGCTCTCTTGTGCTTTGTCGTTGTGCTGTTTAAGTATGGGTCTACGAGTAGAACTTGGTTTGTAAGGTTTTAAAACCTCTGAATGCTGTAAACTGCTATATCTGGTTTCAATATATTTGGAGCCGGGGGCATGCCCCTTTTTCTCTAAAAAATTTATTTTAGGGTGTTCAGGCACGAGGGCAAGCATAAGGTGCTAATGTTCACGGACCTCGGAAGGTAAAGGAAGAGCAGAGCACCCTCACTTCAAAACCTAAGCATGTGCAGCAAAATCATAATACTAACAATCTTCCTGCAAACTTGGGCAGATCGACTACCAGGGTCGACGTGTACAAGCCTCCCTATGGACCTCGACATCGAGAAGGACAGGAGCATTTCGCTCAGGACACTGGTGAGCTGTTAATTAGTCACATACAGTAGATTATTCATATACTTATTTGGACGGAGAACTCGAGTGAGAACTTGTGTTCAACTGATCATGTAACAGGTTGACCACTCGGTAGTGGAGAGCTACCGCGGCGGCGGCCAAATGGTCATCACTGCTCGGGTGTACCCAGAGCATGCCAAGACGACCAACAGCCGCATGTTGATTTTCAACAATGGTACTAGTGTTATCAAGGTGCCCAAGCTCGAGGCCTGGGAGCTGAAGGCAACGGCCATGAATGTCCCGACCGAAGTGTATTAGGAGGAGACCGAAGGGTGGCCTGAACTATTATAAGAATTGCAGAGATGGACCATTGCTGACACAACAAAGGGAAATAAAGTGATGGCTTCCTGGGTCTAGCTCTCCTCTCCTAAAACCTGAACATAAGCCCTGAAGTAGAACTAGTACTCTGAGCACTACCCTCTAGATGCATCTTGTTGAATTTCGATTTAACATGATTCAGGTTGGCAAATATTTGCATAACAGGAAAACCTTTAGCTCAGATATGCAAGTAACAAGGCATGTGAACAGCAAAACCTTCAAGCTTTCTTTTTAGATAAAGGGATCATCCCCGATTTCATTAAACGAAACCATCATACTACATAGTTTTCCATCCTAGTGCATGTCAAATTATCAATAGCAATGTCATCAGTGATAGGCAGGTAGACGTGCATATCCTCGCAGACCATAACACGGCCCCTGATCACACGATTGAGATGACAGATAAAAAAAACAAAAATCCACTGATCTGCAACCACCCATCAACACCCACAAAATTAAACAGGACAAGCATGGGGTTACCAATCAGCCAACGAACAGCCAGCATTCTTAGAGCTGTCGCCGAAACAAACAACCAACCATGCTGAAACAGCCAGGCCAATGTCTAAACAATACATACACCGGAGGCTGCCAACCTAATCACAACGTAAAACTAGTTTTACAGATCCAAAAGGAACAGCTAGTCTCTAAGAGCATGTCTAACAGGCCCCGTATAACCCGCCCACCCCGTAAAATTCCGGCGACATACGGGGCAGGCGCGGTTTGGGCCGTCTAGCAGGCCCCGTATTCGGGCCGCCCCGTTTCGGCGGAATACGGGGCCCAGGAAATCGGCCCCGTCGCCCCGTACATATAGTGGGCGCAGGTGCGAGTGAGGGGTTAACCCCTCACTCGCAACCCTAGCTCCGCCGCGCGCCGCCGCCTCCTCCTCCTGCTCCGGCGAGCAATTAGCCGCTCCACCGCGCCGCATTCCACCCCCAAGTTAGGATGGACTCCCGCCGCCGCAGTAGGGCCTCGCCGGCGAGCGGATCGAAGCGATCCCGCTCGCCGGACACCGTAGAGGAAGCGTGGCGGCTGAAGTGCAAGCTTTCCGCCGCCGGGAGCCGTCGCGCGGCTCCGCAAGTACGCCGGCGGCTGTACGTGCCGGAGGCGCTCGGGAGTACGCCGCGGGTGGGCGGTGGTACAAGCGAGGACCCGCCGCTCAAGCCGATGAGCGGCGAAGCGTTCGAGAAATGGCGCGCGCGGTGGCAGCGCGACCGCGCGGCGTTGGCGGCATGGAGGGCGACCATCGGCGGCGGCGGCGGCGGAGGAAGCGGAGGCGGCGAGGAGGAAGAGGAGGCGGCGGAAGAGGAGGCGGCCTACCGCCGTGCGGTCGCCTTATCCGAGGCGGATGCCGCCGAGCAAGCTCGGGCGGAGGCAGAGGAGGAGGCGGCGGCCATCGCCGCCGTCCAGGAGTTCGAGGCGCGGGAGGCGCGGGAGGAGGCGGCGAGGATCGCCTTCATCCCCTACGTCATCCTTGACGAGTAGACGTAGGTTTAGATGTAGTATGATCCGTAGTATGATCAATATGTATGTATGATCCCTAGTATGATCAATGAAGATGAACTTCCCGAGGTTTTTATTTTTGAAAATCGGGGCGAAATACGGGGTCTGCTAGACGGAATGGCTCGAAATGGAGCAGTTTTTCGATACGGGGCGAAATAAGAGACTTATACGAGGCAGCGAAATACGGGGCTTGTTAGACATGCTCTAATGTCATGCGCAGCCCTGTGTGCTCAGGAGAAGAGCCTCCGGGACCATGTTGGGACGGCCGCCGGTTGTTGCACGGCAGCTGATACGAGGCTAGCAGCCTTCTCTTTTGCTTCCAGTATCCGAGCTCCCTTCGGATCGGCCAACAGAGATTTCTGGAACGATTGCGGGAATCCTGTTGCGATGATGGTCACGTGGATCTCGCCGGTATAACGGTCGTCGACAACGGCACCGAAGATTATGTTCGCCGAAGGATCAGCCAAGCTTGTAACGATCTGCGGGAAGTAAAGAAATGGTTACTACGAAACTGTACGAATTATTAGTTCTAACAACTGTCTCAATGTTGAGTTTCGGAAAACAAGACGTCTCAATGTTCACATGACCTTCCTGAATACTTCAAAGGCCATTCAAATGATTCGAGCATTAAGATAACAAGAAGGAAGCCTACGCACCTGAGAGACTTTGTTCACTTCTTGCAAAGTGATGTCCTTCCCACCAGTGATGTTGTACACGACACCAGTAGCTGCCTCGATGGATGACCCAATCAAAGGGGCGAGAGTTGCCTGCTCAGCAGCTTCTTGTGCACGGCAGTTCCAGAATTTTTCATGACAGCTTTCACATCAGCAAAATCAACATTCACAAGCCCAGGTATCTGCAAAGTTCTCACATGAGTATTATATCATCACGATTAGGTTAAGGCAGCGGAAGGGGAAAACCCACCGTGATAATGTCTGATATTCCTTGGACACCCTGACGAAAGACATCATCTGCAAGGAGAAACGCGTCTTGCAGGGGCATATTTTCATCAGCGACATCTAATAACCGATCATTTGGGATCACAATTAGTGTGTCGACACTCCTTTCCAGCTTCTCCAATGCTTCGAGTGCCTGAAATGATGACGAGAAACTAAATTAACTAGAGAAAACAGAAAGAACTTAAGCAGGAGTGGTCACAAAATAAATAAAAAGGGCTGCACATAGAACTTTAGTGTCCAAAAATCAAATGAACTCCGTGATTGCTCCGGTGTCCCCCCCTTCAGCTCCATGGTTCTAAAAAATTGGAGCCGCTCCAGGTTTTTTGTTTTAATCCGTGGAGTTGCTCCAGCTTTTGATACAAATACGTGTAGTTGCTTCAGCTTTTGGTACAAACACGTGGAGTTGGTTCCGCAGAACACAAAAACATGGATTGGTTGTTTATTTACATCCCGATAAGTGACCAAAATGTTACGCACGTTTTATCTTTCCTCCCCTCATCTCTCGGGCATGTTTTCCAATGTCCAGACTCTCCCGATTTGACTTCACCGCAGAATGATTCACGCCTACCACCACCGAATCAAGGCCGTCGGCAAACGAATGAACTTACCTTCAGCCGGAGTCAAACTTATCTGTATCATTCTTGCTGCCGCGCAAATTGAGTTGTAGCTTGTTGCCGCCGCCAGTAACTTGTTGTGGCCGCCTCAACCAACTTCGTCGTGGGTGAGGCGGCGTGCGATGTAGTGGCGGCGACAGCAAGCTTCTAGCGGTGACGGCAGTGAGCTACAACTCGATTTGCGCGACGGCGAGAACGAATCAGACAAGTTTAACTTCAGCTGAAGGTACGTCGGCTCGTTCGCTGGAGTCCATGGCGACAAATTTAAATCACGTTACGATGAAGTCAAATCAGTAGCAGTCAGATGTAAATTACGGTGCTCCGTATTTTTTATGTTTGCGTACCAAAAGCTAGAGCAGCTTGCAGTAAACTTTTTAAATCCGTCTCCTCTCTTGAGTGAGTCTAATTACCCGGTGTTTGGGAACGTCACGGTAGTGCCGGGTGGTTTAGCGCCGCCGCCATAGTCATCCTCACCGTCGTGGCCAGACCAACTCCACCGCCAGGAAATACTTCGCCACGAACCAGATGGACTTCCAGCCAAAGATTTAAACGATCACGCGGTGCGTTCCAATGTGATCTGCATTTTTATATTTCACGAATTTAACTTCACGTAATTATACCAAAAGCTGGAGCAGCTCCAACTTCTTAGAACCGTGGAGCTCAGGGGAACACCGGAGCACACCCCAATGAACTCACATCAGGCAAATCATCACCGGTAAACATATCAAATTTGCGCTGGCTGGAACTCTTCGTCCGCACTGTTCGCGTACCTGCTCTGCAATCACTCCATCCGCACTTCTCTCTGCAGCTATGACACCAGAAGAAACAGTAATCACTCCTTAATCTTCATAATATGTGGCATAATCTCTTTTGCTTTATTCAAAAAATTTGACATTAGGTGATTCTTTCAGCTTTCATACGTTATCCTTTGGCTGACCCGTGTTTGTGTTTTGTTTTAAATTTTTAATTGATGATGATAGCTTGTCGTCGATGCATTGTTGGTTGCTCAAATATGCTAATTCACAACTAAACCCGGATTTTAGCTCCATCCATTAAATTCACCATCTTGATATTTGGTGTGGATCAAGTACCTGTTTTTTTTATTGTCAAAATAAAATCAAGGGATGTCTGAATTTGGAGCATAATACCTTCAGCGCGGGTGTTGTCTGTGCTCCTGTGCTTGCATGGCTGATCACGCCAGCTGCAACTGAAGGCCAATTGGGCCCCACGTGGTTGCTTTTAGATCAAACATACTAGCCATGTAACCCAATA
The DNA here is from genome assembly GCF_022539505.1 of Lolium rigidum. Taxonomy (NCBI): domain Eukaryota; kingdom Viridiplantae; phylum Streptophyta; class Magnoliopsida; order Poales; family Poaceae; genus Lolium; species Lolium rigidum. The sequence continues at coordinate 14,324,073 of NC_061514.1, read as the reverse complement.
AAAGGGAGGGAATGGTGTTTTGGCACATGGGAGCATATGCTCCCTTTATTTTGAAATGCATGTTACATACATTTGAAATTTCAAAAAATTGAAACGAAAAATTCGAACGTACATCTTCACGTGCTACACGCTCACAAAGTTGTTTCATAAAAATCCAACTTGTCGTGTGACGTGACGTGTGTAAAAAAGACAAAATTCAATGCTGAAAATAAGGCTTTTCAGGAGATAAATTTTCTCTTTTTTACACAGACCACAAAACATATTGGTTCCTCGCGAAACTTGACAAACGTACGTATATTGTGGAGATGTACATGTAGAATTTTTTGTCAAAATTTTTCAACATTTCAAAATATAATTTTTTGATAGAGGGCATATGCACCCGGGAGCCGAATTGAATTTCTGCCATCTATTTTCAGTTTATCACAACCCACCGAGGCAAATGTTGGTATTGCCACATGTCCTCGTATATAATAATATACAATAGTAAGACAAGATTTTTTTTGCAACCATACAACATGTAAGTGTCGCATTAAATTAAAGCACAGAAATCTGATATGGAACATTAAGACTGATTCCAGCTTACAAGTGCATATGGTAGTGATAAAGACAGAGACAAGCTCGAGGAGGAATGTAAGAGTAAAGAAGAAAAAAATGCAACATTGTATTTTCGCACTTATGTATGCTTGATAATATGTGCATGATATGGTATATAAAAGGTGGATTAAATAGATAGTTACAAAAAGGTCGAGTATGTGCAACATTTTTTTTAACTCAGCAGCAACGCGCGGGCACTTGGCTAGTATAGATAGATTTGCTTTCAAAAAAAAGATCTAGTGCCTTGTTTCCTCGGAAGCAGGTCTGTTACGGGCTTACGGCGCCAAAAATCTTGGGGTAAGACCGACGCCGCTTGCTGAAGCCAATAGAGCAGAGACCCAACTGGCCAGCCACTATATATTTCGATATTACCGAGCTGCAGCCTCAGCACACTGCACACCCGCAGTTGGCCAGACAGCCAAGGCCGCGCTCCATGTCGCCACATGCGCTGTCGTCGCCGTACACCTCTTCCCTCTCCTCACTACCTCCTCCCTCTGCATGCTAGCAGAGTCTGAAGCAGATTCTGAAGACCATGGATCTTTCAAATGTAAATATTATTTAGTTTATTATTGCATTACCCTAATATTTATCTTGCTGAATAATAATTTTTTTTTTAGTTTTTTTTGTGTGACCGAGTGATGAAGCTTGACTGAGATTGTTAAGGGGCCTAGAACACCAATCATGCTTAAACTTTAAGTAAGATATACAAATTTAGCATAAATAGATATCTTTAAGGAATTTTTTAGATTAGGGGGGCCATCGCCCCCCTCCCTCCCACCCTAGAAGGACAGGAGCATCTCGCTCAGGACACTAGTGAGTTGTTAGTCACATATAGTAGATTATTCAGATACTTTTTTGCACGGAGAACTCGAGTGAGAACTTGTATTCAACTGATCATGTAACAGGTTGACCACTGGGTAGTTGAGAGCTACGACGGTGGGGGCCGAATGGTCATCACTGCACGGGTGTACCCAGAGCATGCCAAGACGACCAACATCCGCATGTTGATTTTCAAAAATGGTACTAGTGTTATCAAGGTGCCCAAGCTCGACGCCTGGGAGCTGAAGGCAGCGGCCATGAATGTCCCGACCGAAGTGTATTACGAGTAGGAGGAGAGGGAAGCGTGGCCTGAAGTATTATAAGAATTGCAGAGATGGACCATTGCTAACACAACAAAGGGAAATGAAGTGATGGCTTCCTGGGTCTAGCTCTCCTCTCCTAAAACCTGAACATAAGCCCTGAAGTAGAACTAGTACTCTGAGCACTACCCTCTAGATGCATCTTGTTGAATTTCGAATTAACATGATTCAGGTTGGCAAATATTTGCATAACAGGAAAACCTTCAGCTCAGATATGCAAGTAACAAGGCATGCGAACAGAAAAACCTTCAAGCTTTCTATTTAGATAAAAGGGATCATCCCCGATTTCATTAAACGAAACCATCATACTACAAAGTTTTCCATCCTAGTGCATGTCAAATTATCAATAGCAATGTCATCAGTGATAGGCAGGTAGACGTGCATATCCTCGCAGACCATAACACGGCCCCTGATCACACGATTGAGATGACAGATAAAAAAACAAAAATCCACTGATCTGCAACCACCCATCAACACCCGCAAAATTAAACAGGACAAGCATGGGGTTACCAATCAGCCAACGAACAGCCAGCATTCTTAGAGCTGTCGCCGAAACAAACAACCAACCATGCTGAAACAGCCAGGCCAATGTCTAAACAATACATACACCGGAGGCTGCCAACCTAATCACAACGTGAAACTAGTTATCAGTGTTTTACAGATCCAAAAAAAACAGCTAGTCTCTAATGACATGCGCAGCCCTGTGTGCTCAGGAGAAGAGCCTCCGGGACCATGCTGGGACGGCCGCCGGTTGTTGCACGGCAGCTGATACGAGGCTAGCAGCCTTCTCTTTTGCTTCCAGTATCCGAGCTCCCTTCGGATCGGCCAACAGAGATTTCTGGAACGATTGCGGGAATCCTGTTGCGATGATGGTCACGTGGATCTCGCCGGTATAACGGTCGTCGACGACGGCACCGAAGATTATGTTTGCCGAAGGATCAGCCAAGCTTGTCACAATCTGGGGGAAGTAAAGAAATGGTTACTGCCGAAATTGTTCGAAGTATTAGTTCTACCAACTGTCTCAATGTTGAGTTTCGGAAAACAAGACGTCTCAATGTTCACATGACCTTCCTGAATACTTCAAAGGCCATTCAAATGATCCGAGCACTAAAATAACAAGAAGGAAGCCTAGACTTTGTTCACTTCTTGCAAAGGAGTATATATCGTAGAACTATCACTTTCTATGCAAAATTTCGAAAAACTGCCACTTTTCGTTTCAGTCCCATAGAACTACCACATTTGGTGGAGGTTATCTTAGATAGCACTAATCCTGAATTGAACACGAATTAATAGCCGTTGTCCGTCGTTAATGGCGTGCGGGCCCCACCACATTGTCCGTCATTTTGTAGATATGTCCTTAAGTTTTAAAGGCAAATTACGCACGGGTCCCTCGTGTCTCGCAGTTTTCAGATAATCACCTATTTATTTTTCAAATAATCACATATTTATTTTTCAAACCTTCATAACTTTTAAATACTAATTCAAATCGAAAAACTTTTAATATGAAAAGTGCTCAGTAATGTTTGAATATTTCAAATATAATCTTTTTAAAACCTTCATAACTTTTGAATACTAATTCAAATGAAAAAACTTATAATATGAAAAGTGCTTAGAAATGTTTGAATATTTCAAATATAAACTTTTTAAAATCTTCATAACTTTTGAATACCAATTTAAATGGAAAAACTTATAACATGAAAAGTGCTTAGAAATGTCTGAATATTTCAAATGTAAACTTTTTGAAACTTTCATAGCTTTTGAATACTAATTTAAATGGAAAAAGTTATAATATGAAAAGTGCTCAGAAATGTTTTAATATCTCAAATATATAAACTTGTATCACTATTTTAGATAATTAAAATATGCAAACGATTAAAATTACTTCTATTAATAATGTAAACTTTGGAAATTCATAACTTTAATTCTATAACTCCATATAATATTAATAATATGTCTAAATTTATTAAAAAAATGCAAGGAATCCATTTCTAACACCCATAATGCATAAATCAGATCATTTCTACTCAGATATTTTGATTATGCAACCAAACCTAGCAAAAATATGTGCCATTTTATTTGTTCCTGCTGGCCCGCCTAGGTACTTTCAAATCCGTCCGTCTCCCGAATCAGAACAAAGAACTTGCGTCAAATGTAGCAAAACTTTATTTGCTGAAGACATCGCCGGAGACATTGTAGCAAATAATGTATACTATATTAGCATAACCTCGGAACAATTGTAGCAAAATAATTTATACTATATCAGCATAAACCTCAGAACAATTGTAGCATTACAGGAAAAAAGAAAAAAGATGGACAGAGAAGAACCATGGTCAGATTAAAAAGCAGGGAAACTAGAGAAGGTAGAGGACATGACATTTGTTGTCGCCCCTGTGGCAGCACCACCGCATCCACGACCGGAGGTCGGCGGCTGTGCGGGCACGCGTCGAGGATGTCCGCGGGCCAGGGGGAGCTCGGCCGGTGGAGGTCGGCGCCGACCATCGGGGAACAGGGCGGTGCAGTGGAGCCGGCGAAGTGGAGCTAGAAGCGGGGGGCTCCCGACGAGGTGCAATCGGAGGTCGCCGGCCCTAGGGTTCCCCGCTGCGCGAGGTGGTGGCCGTCTAGGTGGAAGAGGAGGTCACGTGGTGACGTTGCGTGGGCACGACGGTGGCGCGTGGCTCTTCTCCATGGTTGCGACGGGCGAAGAAACAGAGAAAAAGTAGGGGACGAGAGAGAACATTTGCCAGGAAGATAAGGTTGACTTTGAGTGGTTATGTGTGGCCCACGTTGGACACGTGTCGGCATAAGGAGGCGGAGGACCGAACGACGGGATCCCCCGGGGATATACAGTCATGTTCCCTAATTAAACGGTAACTAATGCGATTGCGCCCAAACGAGGGGGGGAGTACCTTAGTTAATATGAGTAGTCTAATGTTCGTTCACATGACCTTCCTGAATACTTCAAAGGCCGATCAAATGACTCGATCATTAAGATAAGGGCATCTCCAGCGGCACGACGCATTTCAGACGTCCAAATTGTCCGCTCGCATCCGTTTGCGTCGCCTGGCGGACGCCAAAATGACCGCGAGGGGTGAAATGTTCGTTTGCGTCGGGGGCTACCTCCAGCGGTCCGACGCATTTTGGACACGCAAGTGTTTTTTTTTGGTGCTACTTCTTTTCAGTTTTGTTGAATGATCAAGTTTTAAACGCGAAAAAGTTGTACTCAATGATGTCACGTTGGTCGAATCGAATAGATTATAGCCTAAACAATTAACCGGATACTTCAATCGACTAGATTTAAACATATTTAACATTCAAAGAAGAAGAAAATTATAAACATATAAACTAAAACTATTTTTTGGCCTTCTTGTTAGAAGGCCCTGCTTCGTCGTCGAAACTCCTGCGCCTCTTGCTTATCACCTCCTCGTCGGAACTGGAGGACGACGCGCCCGTCGAGGAGTTGAAACTGGAAGAAATGGCGTCTTCGTCGTCGTTGTCGGTGAACGGACGAGGACGCGCCGCCCGCGCCAGCGCCCTGGACTTCTTCCTTGCCACCGCCTTGTCGTCCGCCGCTTCCTGCGCCTCCAACCGGGTGAACTTGCTGTCGGAGTCCTCCTCCTCCTCCTGGCCCTCCTCCTCGTCCTCGGCGTCGCTGGCAGCGCCGCCTCCGTCCTCCTCCTGGCCTTCGCTGCCATTGCCGCCTCCGTCCTCACTCGGCATGGAGGCAGGGTCGCTGGGCGTGGAGCCCGGATCACTTGGCTTCGCAGGGGATTCCCACCAATGCAGAAATCCGGGTGACTTGCCCTCGCTCTCCGAGTTGGACGGCAGCGTGTAGTCGCTCATGGCGAGCCGGTGTTGGAGAAGAAGAAGAAGAGGAAGAAGAAGGAGGCGGTTGAACTTGAATTACCGTAGACGCGGGGGTTATAATGTGCGCGGATTAACGGCGACGCGTATAACGAAGAGGCCGGCGGTTGCTCTTCCGCGGCGGTTCGGCGCTCCACTGATCGCCGCGGTTGCCACACCGGCGCGTGATACGTCCCAAACGTATCTATAATTTCTTATGTTCCATGCTACTTTTATGATGATACTCACATGTTTTATACACATTATATGTCATTATTATGCATTTTCCGGGACTAACCTATTGACGAGATGCCGAAGTGCCAGTTCCTGTTTTCTGCTGTTTTTGGTTTCAGAAATCCTAGTAAGGAAATATTCTCAGAATTGGACGAAATCAAGGCCCACGATCTTATAATTCCACGAAGCTTCCAGAACACCGGAGAGGGACCAGAGGGGAGGCCCAGGGGCCCCACACGCCATGGCGGCGCGGCCACAGGGGGGCGCACCCCCCTACTGTGTGGGTCCCCCGTGGCCCTTCCGACTCCGCCTCTTCGCCTATTTAAGCCTCCTCGACCTAAATCTTCGATACGGATTGACGAAACACCAGAAAACCTTCCAGAGCCGCCGCCATCGCGAAACTCCAATTCGGGGGACAGAAGTCTCTGTTCCGGCACCCTGCCGGGACGGGGAATTGCCCCCGGAGTCATCTCCATCGACACCACCGCCATCTTCATCACCGCTGCTGTCTCCCATGAGGAGGGAGTAGTTCTCCATTGAGGCTAAGGGCTGTACCGGTAGCTATGTGGTTAATCTCTCTCTCCATGTACTTCAATACAATGATCTCATGAGCTGCCTTACATGATTGAGATCCATATGATGAGCTTGTAATCTAGATGTCGTTATGTTATTCAAGTGGATTTTACTTATGTGATCTCCGGAGACTCCTTGTCCCACGTGTGTAAAGGTGACGAGTGTGTGCACCATGTGGGTCTCTTAGGCTATATTTCACGTAATACTTATTCACCGAGTTATGATTTGAGTTGGATGTCTCTATGAAATTGTGATGTGTTAGTACCTCCTATGAATGCTCACAATGACAACGTGGGGTGTTTATTAGTACTTGGGAATACATCTTTAAGGTTTGCCTACATGATGAATTAGTGTTCGTTATCTTGCCAGAGAGTAATTCAGAATAGCATAGTGAAGTGCTTATATTTATATTCAATTATGATTGCAATGTTGAGAGTGTCCACTAGTGAAAGTATGATCCCTAGGCCTTGTTTTTAAGCATCGAAACTCCGTTTATTTACTGTTCTGTTGCATGTTTACTCGCTGCCATATTTTATTCAGATTGTTATTACCACTCATATACATCCATACTACTTGTATTTCACTATCTCTTCGCCGAACTAGTGCACCTATACATCTGACAAGTGTATTGGGTGTGTTGGGGACACAAGAGACTTCTTGTATCGTGATTGCGGGGTTGCTTGAGAGGGATATCTTTGACCTCTACCTCCCCGAGTTCGATAAACCTTGGGTGATTCACTTAAGGGAAACTTGCCGCCGTTCTACAAACCTCTCGCTCTTGGAGGCCCAACACTGTCTACGTGGAATAGAAGCGTGCGTAGACATCAAGCTATTTTCTGGCGCCGTTGCCGGGGAGGTAAGGTAAAAGGTATTCACATCCTCCGACGACTAAGCTATTTCCTAGTTTTGTTGCCGGTGTGTGAGTGCTCGAAGCTATTTCCTTTAGATCCTGCAATTGCATCTTTTTGTTTCTTGTTTTTTTTTCACTAGTTAGGCATAATGGAAAACAACAATGAGCTTTTTAATCTATTTCCTGAGTTAAGATATGAATTGTTTGATGCGAAAATTAAAAAACCTATGGAACCTTATCTGCATGATAGTAGCAATGCTATTAGTATGAATGCAATTACTGCTAATGCTATGGAAAAGTCTAAGCTTGGGGAAGCTAGTTTACATAAAAATAATCTTTTTTGCTCGTCAGCTTTGGGAGAAATATTTTGCTCTGATAATGCTTTATCTCCCGTATGCGATAACTCTAATGATGCTTCTGATATTTTAAATCCACCTGCTGAAAGTGTTTCATATAAAATACCTATGAAAATTATTGAACATGTTATGGATAACCGCTATGAAGGAGATGGAACTGTCCATCCTGGAGATCATTTACTGTTTTTGCATGAATTATGCGGGTTATTCAAGTGTGCAGGTATCTCTATGGATGAAGTTAGGAAGAAACTATTCTCTATATCGCTGTCTGGTAAAGCGGCTGATACGTCTCCGACGTATCGATAATTTCTTATGTTCCATGCCACATTATTGATGATATCTACATGTTTTGTACACATTATATGTCGTATTTATGCATTTTCCGGCACTAACCTATTAACGAGATGCCGAAGAGCCAGTTGTTGTTTTCTGCTGTTTTTGGTTTCAGAAATCATAGTAAGGAAATATTCTCGGAATTGGACGAAATCAACGCCCAGGGTCCTATTTTGCCACGAAGCTTCCAGAAGACCGAGGGAGAGTCGAAGTGGGGCCACGAGGTGGCGACACCACAGGGCGGCGCGGCCCAGGTCTTGGCCGCGCGGCCCAGGTCTTGGCCGCGCGGCCCTGTTGTGTGGGCCCCTCGTGACGCCCCTTTACCTGCCCTTCCGCCTACATATAGTCTTCGTCGCGAAACCCCCAGTACCGAGAGCCACGATAAGGAAAACCTTCCAGAGACGCCGCCGCCGCCAATCCCATCTCGGAGGATTCAGGAGATCGCCTCCGGCACCCTGCCGGAGAGGGGAATCATCTCCCGGAGGACTCTTCACCGCCATGGTCGCCTCCGGAGTGATGAGTGAGTAGTTCACCCCCGGACTATGGGTCCATAGCAGTAGCTAGATGGTCGTCTTCTCCTCTTGTGCTTCATTGTCGGATCTTGTGAGCTGCCTAACATGATCAAGATCATCTATCTCGTAATTCTATATGTTGTGTTTGTCGGGATCCGATGGATAGAGAATACTATGTTATGTTGATTATCAATCTATTACCTATGTGTTGTTTATGATCTTGCATGCTCTTCGTTATTAGTAGAGGCTCTGGCCAAGTTTTTGCTCTTAACTCCAAGAGGGAGTATTTATGCTCGATAGTGGGTTCATGCCTCCATTAAATCTGGGACGAGTGACGAAAGTTCTAAGGTTGTGGATGTGCTGTTGCCACTAGGGATAAAACATTGATGCTATGTCCGAGGATGTAGTTATTGATTACATTACGCACCATACTTAATGCAATTGTCTCGTTGTTTGCAACTTAATACCGGAAGGGGTTCGGATGATAACCTCGAAGGTGGACTTTTTAGGCATAGATGCATGCTCGGATAGCGGTCTATGTACTTTGTCGTAATGCCCAATTAAATCTCACAATACTTATCATATCATGTATGTGCATTGTCATGCTCTCTCTATTTGTCAATTGCCCGACCGTAATTTGTTCACCCAACATGCTGTTTATCTTATGGGAGAGACACCTCTAGTGAACCGTGGACCCCGGTCCGTTCTTTTACATTGAATACAATCTACCGCAATACTTGTTCTACTCGTTTTCTCGCAAACAATCATCATCCACACTATACATCTAATCCTTTGTTACAGCAAGCCGGTGAGATTGACAACCTCACTCGTTTCGTTGGGGCAAAGTACTTTGGTTGTGTTGTGCAGGTTCCACGTTGGCGCCGGAATCCCCGGTGTTGCGCCGCACTACATCCCGCTGCCATCAACCTTCAACGTGCTTCTTGGCTCCTCCTGGTTCGATAAACCTTGGTTTCTTTCTGAGGGAAAACTTGCCGCTGTACGCATCACACCTTCCTCTTGGGGTTCCCAACGGACGCGTGTTGTACGCGTATCAAGCACTTTTTCTGGCGCCGTTGCCGGGGACATCAAGACACGCTGCAAGGGGAGTCTCCACAATCCAATCTCTTTACTTTGTTTTTGTCTTGCTTTATTTTATTTACTTTCTTGTTTGCTGCATTATATCAAAACACAAAAAAATTAGTTGCTAGCTTTACTTTATTTACTGTCTTGCACTCTATATCAAAAACACAAAAAAAATTAGTTACTTGCATTTACTTTATCTAGTTTGCTTTATTTACTACTGCTAAAATGGCCACTCCTGAAAATACTAAGTTGTGTGACTTCACAACCACAAATAATAATGATTTCTTATGCACACCTATTGCTCCACTCCGCTACTACAGCAGAATTCTTTGAAATTAAACCTCGCTTTACTCGAATCTTGTTATGAGAGAGCAATTTTCCGGTGTTAGTTCCGATGATGTTGCTGCCCATCTCAATAATTTTGTTGAATTGTGTGAAATGCAAAAGTATAAAGATGTAGATGGTGACATTATAAAATTAAAATTGTTTCCTTTCTCATTAAGAGGAAGAGCTAAAGATTGGTTGCTATCTCTCGCCTAAGAATAGTATTGATTCATGGACTAAATGCAAGGATGCTTTTACTCGGTAGATATTATCCCCTGCTAAAATTATATCTTTGAGGAGTAGCATAATGAATTTTAAACAATTAGATAATGAGCATGTTGCACAAGCTTGGGAAAGAATGAAATCTTTGGTTAAAAATTGCCCAACCCATGGACTGACTACTTGGATGATCATCCAAACCTTTTATGCAGGGGAACTTTTCTTCGCGGAACCTATTGGATTCAGCTGCTGGAGGTACTTTTATGTCCATCACTCTTGGTGAAGCAACAAAGCTCCTTGATAATATGATGATTAATTACTCTGAATGGCACACGGAAAGAGCTCCACAAGGTAAGAAGGTAAATTCTGTCGAAGAAACCCCTTCCTTGAGTGATAAGATTGATGCTATTATGTCTATGCTTGTGAATGATAGGACTAATGTTGATCCTAATAATGTTCCGTTAGCTTCATTGGTTGCTCAAGAAGAACATGTTGATGTAAACTACATTAAAAATAATAATTTCAACAACAATGCTTATCGGAACAATTCTAGTAATAACTATAGGCCATATCCTTATAACAATGGTAACGGTTATGGTAATTCTTATGGGAATTCTTACAACAATAATAGGAACACACCCCCTGTACTTGAAGCTATGCTTAAAGAATTTATTAGTACACAAACTGCTTTTAACAAAACTGTTGAGGAAAAGCTCAATAAAATTGATATTCTCGCTTCTAAGGTTGATAGTATTGCCTCTAATGTTGATCTTTTGAAATCGAAAGTTATGCCTAATAAGGATATTGAAAATAAAATTGTTACTACAGCAAATGTCATCCAAGTTAGAATTAATGAGAATATAAGATTGATGGACGAATTGCATGCTAGGTGGGAAAGAGAAGAAAATGAAAAACTAGCTAAAGAGAAAAATGTAGCTAAAGTTTGGACTATTACCACCACTAGTAATGTTAATGCTCCACATGTTGCTGCACCTCCTACTATAAATGGTAAAATAATTGGTGTTGGCAATGTTACTACTTCTAGTGCAAAGCGTGCAAAACTGCCGGAAACTGCTAAAACTGCTGAAACTGCCTGTGATAAAACTGCTGAAATTTTTTCCAACATTGGGGATGATGATCCCATTGCTTTAGATTATAATGGTTTGGATTTTGATGATTGCCACATCTCTGAAGTTATAAAGTTCTTACAAAAACTTGCTAAGAGTCCTAATGCTAGTGCTATAAACTTGGCTTTCACAAAACATATTACAAATGCTCTCATAAAAGCTAGAGAAGAGAAACTAAAACTTGAAACTTCTATTCCTAGAAAGCTAGAGGATGGTTGGGAGCCCATCATTAAGATGAAGGTCAATGACTTTGATTGTAATGCTTTATGTGATCTTGGTGCAAGTATTTCCGTTATGCCTAAGAAAATTTATGATATGCTTGACTTGCCACCATTGAAAAATTGTTATTTGGATGTTAATCTTGTTGATAATGCTATAAAGAAACCTTTGGGGAGAATTGATAATAGTCGCATTACCGTTAACAATAACCTTGGCCCCGTTGATTTTGTTGTCTTGGATATTGAATGCAATGCATCTTGTCCCATTATATTGGGAAGACCTTTTCTTCGAACTGTTGGAGCTATCATTGATATGAAGGAAGGTAATATTAAATATCAATTTCCTCTCAAGAAAGGTATGGAAAACTTCCCTAGAAAGAGAATGAAGTTACCTTTTGATTCTATTATTAGAACAAATTATGATGTTGATACTTCGTCTCTTGATAATACTTGATATACACTTTCTGCGCCTAGCTGAAAGGCGTTAAAGAAAAGCGCTTATGGGAGACAACCCATGTTTTTACTACAGTATTTTTATTTTATATTTGAGTCCTGGAAGTTGTTTACTACTGTAGCAACGTCTCCTTATCTTAGTTTTGTGCATTGTTGTGCCAAGTAAAGTCGTTGATAGTAAGGTTCATACTAGATTTGGATTATCGCGCAGTAAACAGCATTTCTTTGTCGTCACGAATTTCGACCTGCCTCTCTGTAGGTAGCTCATAAAAATATGCCAATTTACGTGCGTGATTCTCAGATATGTATGCAACTTTCATTCAATTTGGGCATTTTCATTTGAGCAAGTCTGGTGCCTCAATAAAATCCATCTTTACGGACCGTTCTGTTTTGACAGATTCTCGCCTTTTATTTCGCATTGCCTCTTTTGCTATGATGGATGAATTTCTTTATTCCATTAATGTCCAGTAGCTTTGTGCAATGTCCAGAAGTGTTAAGAATGATTATGTCACCTCTGAACATGTGAATTTTTATTGTGCACTAACCCTCTAATGAGTTGTTTCGAGTTTGGTGTGGAGGAAGTTTTCAAGGATCAAGAGAGGGAGATGATACGATATGATCAAGGAGAGTGAAAGCTCTAAGCTTGGGGATGCCCGGTGGTTCACCCCTGCATATTTTAAGAAGACTCAAGCGTCTAAGCTTTGGGATGCCCAAGGCATCCCCTTCTTCATCGACAACATTATCAGGTTCCTCCCCAGAAACTATATTTTTATTCCATCACATCTTATGTGCTTTGCTTGGAGCGTCGGTTTGTTTTTGTTTTTGTTTTTGTTTGAATAAAATGGATCCTAGCATTCATTGTGTGGGAGAGAGACACGCTCCGCTGTTGCATATGGACAAATATGTCCTTAGACTTTACTCATAGTATTCATGGCGAAGGTTGAATCTTCTTCGTTAAATTGTTATATGGTTGGAATTGGGAAATGCTACATGTAGTAATTCTAAAAATGTCTTGAATAATTTGATACTTGGCAATTGTTGTGTTCATGTTTAAGCTCTTGCATCATATACTTTGCACTCATTAATGAAGAAATACAAAGAGCTTGCTAAAATTTGGTTTGCATATTTGGTCTCTCTAAAGTCTAGATAATTTCTAGTATTGAGTTTTGAACAACAAGGAAGACAGTGTAGAGTCTTATAATGTTTACAACATGTCTTTTATGTGAGTTTTGCTGCACCGGTTCATCCTTGTGTTTGTTTCAAATAACCTTGTTAGCCTAAACCTTGTATCGAGAGGGAATACTTCTCATGCATCCAAAATCTTTGAGCCAACCACTATGCCATTTGTGTCCACCATACCTACCTACTACATGGTATTTCTCCGCCATTCCAAAGTAAATTGCTTGAGTGCTACCTTTAAATTTCTATTCTTTACGTTTGCAATATATAGCTCATGGGACAAATAGCCTAAAAACTATTGTGGTATTGAATATGTACTTATGCACTTTATCTCTTATTAAGTTGTTTGTTGTGCGATAACCATGTTCCTGGGGACGCCATCAACTACTCTTTGTTGAATATCATGTGAGTTTCTATGCATGTCCGTCTTGTCTGAAGTAAGGGAGATTTACCACTCATTTAATGGTTAGAGCATGCATATTGTTAGAGAAGAACATTGGGCCGCTAACTAAAGCCATGAATCATGGTGGAAGTTTCAGTTTTGGACATATATCCTCAATCTCATATGAGAACATTAATTGTTGCTACATGCTTATGCATTAAAGAGGAGTCCATTATATGTTGTCTATGTTGTCCCGGTATGGATGTCTAAGTTGAGAATAATCAAAAGCGAGAAATCCAAATGCGAGCTTTCTCCTTAGACCTTTGTACGAGCGGCATGGAGGTACCCCTTTGTGACACTTGGTCAAAACATGTGTATTGCGATAATCCCGGTAATCCGAGCTAATTAGGACAAGGTGCGGGCACTATTAGTATACTATGCATGAGGCTTGCAACTTGTAAGATATAATTTACATGATACATATGCTTTATTACTGCCGTTGACAAAATTGTTTCTTGTTTTCAAAACCAAAGCTCTAGCACAAATATAGCAATCAATGCTTCCCTCGCGAAGGGCCTTTCTTTTACTTTTATGTTGAGTCAGCTTCACCTATTTCTCTCCACCTCAAGAAGCAAACACTTATGTGAACTGTGCATTGATTCCTACATACTTGCATATTGCATTTGTTATATTACTTTACATTGACAATATCCATGAGATATACATGTTACAAGTTGAAAGCAACCGCTGAAACTTCAATCTTCCTTTGTGTTGCTTCAATACCTTTACTTTGATTTATTGCTTTATGAGTTAACTCTTATGCAAGACTTATTGATGCTTGTCTTGAAAGTACTATTCATGAAAAGTCTTTGCTTTATGATTCATTTGTTTACTCATGTCATTACCATTGTTTTGATCGCTGCATTCATTACATATGCTTACAATAGTATGATCAAGGTTATGATGGCATGTCACTCCGTAAATTATCTTTGTTATCGTTTACTCGCTCGGGACGAGCAGGAACTAAGCTTGGGGATGCTGATACGTCTCCGACGTATCGATAATTTCTTATGTTCCATGCCACATTATTGATGATATCTACATGTTTTGTACACATTATATGTCGTATTTATGCATTTTCCGGCACTAACCTATTAACGAGATGCCGAAGAGCCGCTTGCTCGTTTTCTCGCTGTTTTGGTTTCGAAATCCTAGTAAGGAAATATTCTCGGAATTGGACGAAATCAACGCCCAGGGTCCTATTTTGCCACGAAGCTTCCAGAAGACCGAGGGAGAGTCGAAGTGGGGCCACGAGGTGGCGACACCACAGGGCGGCGCGGCCCAGGTCTTGGCCGCGCGGCCCTGTTGTGTGGGCCCCTCGTGACGCCCCTTTACCTGCCCTTCCGCCTACATATAGTCTTCGTCGCGAAACCCCCAGTACCGAGAGCCACGATACGGAAAACCTTCCAGAGACGCCGCCGCCGCCAATCCCATCTCTGGGGATTCAGGAGATCGCCTCCGGCACCCTGCCGGAGAGGGGAATCATCTCCCGGAGGACTCTTCACCGCCATGGTCGCCACCGGAGTGATGAGTGAGTAGTTCACCCCTGGACTATGGGTCCATAGCAGTAGCTAGATGGTCGTCTTCTCCTCATGTGCTTCATTGTCGGATCTTGTGAGCTGCCTAACATGATCAAGATCATCTATCTGTAATTCTATATGTTGTGTTTGTCGGGATCCGATGGATAGAGAATACTATGTTATGTTGATTATCAATCTATTACCTATGTGTTGTTTATGATCTTGCATGCTCTCCGTTATTAGTAGAGGCTCGGCCAAGTTTTTGCTCTTAACTCCAAGAGGGAGTATTTATGCTCGATAGTGGGTTCATGCCTCCATTAAATCTGGGACAAGTGATGTAAAGTTCTAAGGTTGTGGATGTGCTGTTGCCACTAGGGATAAAACATTGATGCTATGTCCGAGGATGTAGTTATTGATTACATTACGCACCATACTTAATGCAATTGTCCGTTGTTTGCAACTTAATACCGGAAGGGGTTCGGATGATAACCTCGAAGGTGGACTTTTTAGGCATAGATGCATGCCGGATAGCGGTCTATGTATTTTGTCGTAATGCCCAATTAAATCTCACAATACTTATCATATCATGTATGTGCATTGTCATGCTCTCTCTATTTGTCAATTGCCCGACCGTAATTTGTTCACCCAACATGCTGTTTATCTTATGGGAGAGACACCTCTAGTGAACTCGTGGACCCCGGTCCATTCTTTTACATTGAATACAATCTCATCGCATTACTTGTTCTACTGTTTTCTCGCAAACAATCATCATCCACACTATACATCTAATCCTTTGTTACAGCAAGCCGGTGAGATTGACAACCTCACTGTTTCGTTGGGGCAAAGTACTTTGGTTGTGTTGTGCAGGTTCCACGTTGGCGCCGGAATCCCTGGTGTTGCGCCGCACTACATCCCGCTGCCATCAACCTTCAACGTGCTTCTTGGCTCCTCCTGGTTCGATAAACCTTGGTTTCTTTCTGAGGGAAAACTTGCCGCTGTACGCATCACACCTTCCTCTTGGGGTTCCCAACAGACGCGTGTTGTACGCGTATCAGCGGCGCATTGGTATAAATTGCTGAAGAATGGGGATTCTCTTGATTGGATGGATATTGTGCCTCTATTTTACTCTAAATTCTATCCTCCAAGTGAAATTCACAAAGACCGGAACCGCATATATAATTTCTGGCCTCATGATGGAGAGAGTATTGCCCAAGCATGGGGAAGATTGAAGACTTTAATGCTCAAAGGCCCCATTCATGAGCTTCCTGGTAATATCATCATTGATAATTTCTATGCAAGACTTTCTTTTCAGGATAAAACCTTGCTGGATACTACTTGTTCTGGATCATTTACACGCAATGAAGAAGAGTTTAAAAGGGACCTTCTTGATCGGATTCAGGAGAATACTCGAAGG
This sequence comes from Lolium rigidum, assembly GCF_022539505.1. Classification (NCBI taxonomy): domain Eukaryota; kingdom Viridiplantae; phylum Streptophyta; class Magnoliopsida; order Poales; family Poaceae; genus Lolium; species Lolium rigidum. The sequence goes on along the minus strand of NC_061514.1, from coordinate 14,307,663 downwards.
ATGGGAGAACAACAAAGGTAAAGAGTCAGGTATAAATTATGATTATGAATGCATTGAAACTTTTATGGATACCGATAAAATTCGAAATATGAGTGCTACTTATGGTCTTGACTCTCAAGTTGTTGCAAATCTTTATAAAGCTTTTGCCTCTCATTTTGAATTGCCTAAGAAGAATTTTGATAAGTATCATGAACCTTTTAAAGATGCTTGCATGAAGGATGAAATTGTTGTTAATGATTGCAATAAACAGTGCTCAAACTCCTAAGAATGCTATTTTCTATAAGCATGTTAATTTTTGTGGAATGCATAGACCTTGTGGAATTAATCAAATCGAAGATGAATATTGTATCCACCATATTAATGAAAAAACTAGAAAGTGGTCTAGGGCTCTAGATGATCTTGGTAAAAAAGTTTGTGCCAGCCTATCCTTTTATTTGTGAACTTTGTCATGAAGTGGGTCATTTTAATTTTCAATGCTCCTCCTATGATAATTCGCACCCCATGAGTGCTGCAAATTTGTATTGTGATGATGAAATTACTCTTAATCAAGCATGATGAACTTACTTTATTTTTGTGGTGTGAAGAGTTATCAAGAAAAATCTCTTTGTTACATATGAGTGATCTTGATATTGATGATGTCCTGCATGGGTGTCTTTCTTATTGCATTGATAATTGCCATACAAATACTTACATACAAAATATTTTAGAAGAGGACACTTTGCCAAAATATGATAGGACCGCTGTGTGTTTTGAACTTATTAATGAAAAGGAGGAATCCTCCCAAGTTTCTTCTATTGTTTCTGGAAATAAATCAGGTTATGTGGAGGAGCCCCTCATCAAGCCTCTCCCCGCTAAAGAAGGGAACGAGGAAAGGAAGAAGAAGAAGAAGAAGGGGAATAAAGAGAAAGAGGTAACGGCATATCCCCGCGTGTATGAGATAACGACAGGTAACCGTTGACATGGGCATACCCTTCGGGTACCCATTATTAGCATACCCGGCTCGGCCCAATATGGAGAAGACTCAATATGGAGAAGGCACAACAAGGCAACCCGAAGAAGTAGTCGACTAGGACTCTTGTAAAACCCTAGGCTGGTTGCATATATAAAGCTAGCCAGGGCACCCAAAATAAGGAGGACAACAAATAGACAAAATATAGACAACATAGCTCCGCCTATGGCGGCACCCTGTACACACATCTATGATCATATACTGGATTGCTAGCAGCACGTAGGGATCCTCCACCGAGGGGACCCGAAGCTGGGTACGTCGTGTGCCTAATCTCGTCCCCGGAATCTCCATCGTCGCTCTCCCGAAACCCTAGTCTACAATACGTAGGCATTGCCGAGGTGTTCCCTCGTCAATTGGCGCCGTCTGTGGGGATCTGCGTCGGCTGGATTTTGTGATCCGGGCGGGATCCATCATCGTCATCTTCGTCAACATCCAGCGACTTCGTCATCAAGGAAATATTTTCATGGTGGCTGGAAGCAGCACTAACGTGTGCATGATCGGCCGGATCCGCAGTATTTGCCGACCGGTTTATCCTATCTTCGAAATCGCAAGATCCCGAAAGTCAATCAGCATCACCCTGATTATCGACAACCGTCTTCAAGACAAAGTATCGGATCCAAGTACAGGCAACCCTATCTTGTTCCGGTCTAAGTCAGTTCCTGCCGAGTATATTGGCATCGGTACATGCAGGGATAAAGGAAGGAGACAGCCAATCAATCTGTCAGGATAAAAGAAGGAAACAGATGATCAATCTCGTATAGCAGGCCTCGGAACTTGCCCCAGTAAAGAGGAGGCAGGGACATGTCCCGTTTTCTCCATCTTCAAGGTGCTCTGGCGTGAAGAATTCAGAACAAGTTCTGCCCTGGGATTAATATTCAAGATGCAGCAACTATACACGTCATGCATTCATATGTGGACATATAAATTCAAGTTGTCTACTCCAAGCAGAGAAAAGCTAAGTTTCATTACTTCTTAAATTACTCATGTTAACTGATACCCTTGGATTTGGTTCATGCTATTCACCTAATCGTGACAGGAATCAGTCCAATCGATATTTAATAATGACCGGTTTGCTATTTCACGCCATGAGCAAGAAAGACGTACCCGAATAAAATCTCAGCTACTTGGCCGCGTACAGTTGCCATACTTGGGGCTCGCCTGTCGTGAACCTACTGTCATGATTTTCGCCATCTAACACAAAAATATCAGGTGTTATACTTTCAGTTAATTTTTACTCGCAAGATTTATTTGGCCAAATATTTTTTTGGCTCGTACTATTATTTGCGCGCAGGTTTTTGCGTCCCAATATAACTGCAGATTGAAACAAAGCTTCGACTGCTCTGCTCCGTCGACCGTGCCCGCCATAGCATACTCGTCTTACTCGGGGGTTCGCCGGCCATAGACCCGACATCGCGAACCCGATATATTCGGGTGCTCGCCCGTCTTCTTCATCAACTATTTCTGGCCGCGTAACTATTTCGACTGCGCCCGCCATATGGACTATCTTTGGTGACGAAACTATTTCGATTGCGCCCTCTTCATCAACTACTTCCGGTCAGACGCCGTGCAACTTCATCGACCGCATCTGCCACACGACCTGCTTTCACGTTGGCTCCGCCGCACACAATAATAAAGCTAAGTGTTCCTCTTTCAAAAGTTAATTATTATTTACTTTCGTCACGCTGGAATACTCGGGGGCTGCACCATTACATCATCGGAGCAAATTAACCCAACACCAGGGGTTGTGCCATTACTTTGTTACCACAAATATATTCGGTTATTTGGTGAATTTCTTTTCTTCGGCTCTGGATATATCTTCTCCGGCTCAGTGGAATTATTTTCTTCGGCTAAGTGGAATTATTTTCTTTGACTTAGTGGCTTTATCTTCTCCGGTTCAGTGGATTTATTTTCTTCGGATTACTGGATCGGTTTTCTTTGGGCTATTATTGGTTCACTCTTATACAATATTACCCGATGCGTTTCCGGGACAATGGATTCATCTTCTATGGTTATTACTAGAACTATTTTCTTCGGATCAATGGATTCATCTTATATGGTCATCTTGGATTCATCTTCTATGGTTATTATTGGAAATATTTTCTTCGGGTCAATGGATTCATCTTATATGGTTATCTTGGATTCATCTTCTACGGTTATGACTGGATTTATTTTCTTCGGGTCAATGGATTCATCCTTTATAATATCAGCGGATTCATCTTCAATATATGATTCATGGTTAATGGCGTAATCTTCAACGCGGATTCATCTCAAGTACTTCATCTCGGACTTCATCTTCAGTATTTCATCCTTAATGGCCTTCTTTCGGCGACACGGATAATACTAGGGGGCTCGACAACGACTTCGCCCCGAGTAACAACTGTGACACGGCGTCTAAACAAAAATCATGACATCACCCCAGCAGCGCTCAGGGGCTCGGCTATTTCTTCATCAACAATATGGCGGCATTTACTTTCACTATTTGGTGGTTTCTACTTCGGCTCGACTTATTCTCCGCACTCAAAGACTTCATCACGCCGACTCTGTCGTGCCCAATAAGCTAAGTGTTCCTTTGATTTGCATAAAATTGATTATCATTTACTTTCGCCGCACCCGACACTCGGGGGCTGCGCCATGCTTCTTCACTTTACATCTCAGGTCGATGAAATCAAAAGAGCACCTGATGAAATCTTCTTTAGGGAGGAACCCGATAAAATCGTGAGAGAACCCGATGAAATTTTCTTCAAAAGAGAACCCGATGAAATTTTATTCAAGGAGGTGCCGAAGAATTATCCTCAAGGAGGTGCCGAAGAATTATCCTCAAGGAGGTGCCGAAGAATTATCCTCAAGGAGGTGCCGAAGAATTATACTCAAGGAGGTGCCGAAGAATTGTCCTCAAATAGGTCCCGAAGAAATTTTCCTGAGGGAGGAACTCGACGAAATTATCATCAAGGAGAAATTAAAAAAAAAAGAAGAGAGGAGTAGAAAAAAAAGGGAGGAAAAAAAAAAGAGGATGGACAAATCTTTGGGTCCATTGACTCGTCATTTGTTCTGAGCAAGAGCATCGGCGATGTGCCTGACGACAATATAGAAGAACCAATATATTCGGTTGTCTCATCAAGCCCGAGAGAAAAATATAGAAGAACCCGCAAAATGGGTCATTGCATCAGCCGAACAAGGCACTCGACAATATATTCTCAGAACGCCAAAGTTGCGATCAATTTCTGAATGCCGCAAATTTGCGAAGGTAAGACCCCAGATCCGTTCTGCTGGGCGTGGCATCGCCGAAGACTGCGCTCTGCTACTTTTATCCGTATCAACGGATACGAAGAAAAATCCTAACGGACGCGTTAGGTACCCGATAAATATGACCGGGACTCGACAGAATGGTAAGACCTTAAGCGGCACTGTCGAAGTTTACACCGGTATCCCGAGATCATGTCCAGGGACGTGATCTTGAAGTAGGTTTTTGCGGATTGCCACTAGAGCAGTTAACTAGTACCTGATCCGTCAGATGAACTAGCCCCAATTACCATTATCCCTGTACAATATAGATATGGATGTCAAATAAAAATAGCAACGGCCCGGAGTCGATAAAAGAGGGGCTGCGCCAAGTTGTTTATCGAGTAGTACAACTTGAGCCTATGCCTAGGTGCAAGCACCTGCTCATAGGATCGGGGCTACTCTTATCGAGAGTATTGTTCACCCTCCCGATAAGAAAGAGGAAAAATTGTGGAGTCAATTACAAGCAAGTTGAGCCTACACCCAAGTGCAAACACTTGGCTGTAGCCTCGGGGGCTACTCCCATCGGGAGCGCTGGTCGCGCACCCGATAGAAAAATAACTTCGACAGCATCTATGACAATCAAGGGTTGCAGACTCAACTCGATTCTACGACTCGAGTGGAGCCTACTCCCATCGGGAGCACATGGATTTCATCGAGTCCTACAGAAATATAGTTAAGTTCTTCATCGAGTAGTACAACTTGAGTCTATGCCCAAGTGCAAGCACTTGCCCATAGACTCGGGGGCTACTCCCATCGGGAGCGCTGACGCGCACCCGATAATTTCAAGAATCGTCGACATCATCTACGCTACACATGATCTACGACATGGACCTCGCCTTGTATTTTCTTCGACTCCGGAGATGGTTATGCTTGGAGTTTCTACGCAAGTCTTCGACTTCCCTATAAACTCGGGGCTACGACATGGGCATACCCTTCGGGTACCCATTATTAGCATACCGGCTCGGCCCAATATGGAGAAGACTCAATATGGAGAAGGCACAACAAGGCAACCCGAAGAAGTAGTCGACTAGGACTCTTGTAAAACCCTAGGCTGGTTGCATATATAAAGCTAGCCAGGGCACCCAAAATAAGGAGGACAACAAATAGACAAAATATAGACAACATAGCTCCGCCTATGGCGGCACCTCGTACACACATCTATGATCATATACTTGGATTGCTAGCAGCACGTAGGGATCCTCCACCGAGGGGACCCGAAGCTGGGTACGTCGTGTGCCTAATCTCGTCCCCGGAATCTCCATCGTCGCTCTCCCGAAACCCTAGTCTACAATACGTAGGCATTGCCGAGGTGTTCCCTCGTCAACCGTAAGTATGTTGCTCCTGATGATTATTATGATAATGAATCTGAATACAATGATCTTCTTATGCCCTTTACCTACATTAGTGATCATGATTTGAAAGAGCATACTACTTTTGATATTGGAAATCTCTGGGGAAACTAATTCTGAAAATGATGATGTTAATAATTGCCATAGTATCGGTACTATCCATGCTTCCTCCCATAATGATATAGAAAGCTCTAAGCTTGGGGATGAGGTGTTTGAAAATCCTTTTTCTACTGATCATTATATGTTTGATACATCTCCTTCTAGTAACAATGATGGTATGGTCACAGATGAACATACTGTGAAAGATAATTATTCTATTTCTTATGATGACACTATGCCTCCGATCTTTGATGATTATTATAAAGAATGCTATGACACATGTTATAATTATCCTTATGAAACTTGTCATAGTTATGGTGGGATCACTAAAAATCATTCCCTTAGTATGCAACTTGTTTACCATGTTCAAATTCTTGATAATGATCCTGCTCCAATTACTATTAATGAGAAGAGTTTTTCTTATGCTAAAATTAATGATACCTTTATGCATATGAACCATGATAAGAATGTTTTAAGTGATGGTTATATTGTGGATTTCATCAATGATGCTACTGAAAGCTATTATGAGAGAGGGAAACATGGTTATAAGCATCTTAATAATATTAAGTTTCCCCTCTCTATGTTGAGAATCTTGAAGTTACTCGTGTTTTATCTTCCCATGCTTGTCACTTTGTTCTTCATGAATTCATTTGTGTACAAGATTCCTATGCATAGGAAGTGGGTTAGACTTAAATGTGTTTTGAACTTGCTTTTTGATGCTCTCTTTTGCTTCAACTCTTATTTCTTGCGAGTGCATCATTAAAATTACTGAGCCCATCTTAACGGCTATAAAGAAAGCACTTCTTGGGAGATAACCCATGTGTTTATTTTGCTACAGTTTTGTTGTGTTTTGAAAGTTGTTAGTACTGTAGCAACCTCTCCTTATCTTATTTTATTGCAATGTTGTGCCAAGTGAAGTCTCTAATAGAAGGGTGATGCTAGATTTGGATTTCTGCGCAGAAACAGATTTCTTGCTGTCACGAATCTGGGTATGATTCTCTGTAGGTAACTCAGAAAAATCTGCCAATTTACATGAGTGATCCTCAGATATGTACGCAACTTTCATTAGTTTTGAGTTTTCTGATTTGAGCAACGGAAGTACCTCTTAAAAATTCGTGTTTACTGGCTGTTCTGTTTTGACAGATTATGTCTCTGTTTTTTTGCATTGTCTCTTGTGGACTTTATGTGAGGCTTTCTAGACGTGGAGAGCTGTAGATAATGTTTTATTGAGTTCTTGCAATGTGTCACTACAGGGCCAAGGTGGATTAAAGTTTTTTGAGTACTAACCCTTCTAATGAAGTTTATGAGAAGTTTGGTGTGAAGGAAGTTTTCAAGGATCAAGAGAGGAGGATGATATATGATCAAGAAGAGTGAAAAGTCTAAGCTTGGGGATGCCCCGTGGTTCATCCCTGCAAATTTCAAGAAGACTCAAGCGTCTAAGCTTGGGGATGCCCAAGGCATCCCCTTCTTCATCAACTTATCAGGTTCTTCTATTGAAACTATATGTTTATTCGGTCACATCTTATGTGCTTTACTTGGAGCGTCTGTGTGTTTTTATTTTTGTTTTTGTTTGAATAAAATCGGATCCTAGCATTCCTTGATTGGGAGAGAGACACGCTCCGCTGTTTCGTATGAACACATATGTTCTTAGCTTTATCTCTAATGTTCATTGCGAAGGTTGAACTACTTCATTCATTGTTATATGGTTGGAAACAGAAAATGCTGCATGTGGTAAATGGTATAATGTCTTGAATAATGTGATACTTGGCAATTGTTGTGCTCATATAGATCATGTTTAAGCTCTTGCATCATGTACTTTGCACCCATTAATGAAGAACTACATAGAGCTTGTTAAAATTTGGTTTGCATGATTGATTTCTCTAGAGTCTAAATATTTTCTGGTTAAGGTGTTTGAACAACAAGGAGACGATGTAAAGTCTTATAATACTTACAATATGTTCATATGTGAGCTTTGCTGCACCTTTTATACTTGAGTTTGCTTCAAACAACCTTGCTAGCCTAGCCTTGTATTGAGAGGAATTCTTCTCGTGCATCCAAATCCTTGAGCCAAAAACTATGCCATTTGTGTCCACCATACCTACCTAGTACATGGTATTTCTCTGCCATTCCAAAGTACATTACTTGAGTGCTACCTTTAAAATTCTATTCTTTGTCTTTGCAATATATAGCTCATGGGAAAATAGCCTTAAAAACTATTGTGGTGAAGAGTATGTACTTATGTGTCTTATTTCTTAATAAGTTGCTTGTTGAGCAGTAACCATGTTTCTGGGGATGCCATCAACTTACACCTTTGTTGAATATCATGTGAGTTGCTATGCATGTTCGTCTTGTCTGAAGTAAGGGCGATTTTCATGATCAAATGGTTTGAGTATGCATATTGTTAGAGAAGAACATTGGGCCGCTAACTAAAGCCATGATTCATGGTGGAAGTTTCAGTTTGGACAATTAATTCTCAATCTCTTATGAGAATTTTAACTGTTGTTGAATGCTTATGCATTAAAGACGAGTCCATTATCTGTTGTCTATGTTGTCCCGGTATGGATGTCTAAGTTGAGAATAATCAAAAGCGAGAAATCCAATGCGAGCTTTCTCCTTAGACCTTTGTACGAGCGGCATAGAGGTACCCCTTTGTGACACTTGGTTGAAACATATGCTATGCAATGATAATCCATGTTAATCCAAGCTAATTAGGACAAGGTGCGAGCACTATTGGTGTACTATGCATTAGGCTTGCAACTTATAGGATATCTTATACATAACACATATGCTTTATTACTACCGTTGACAAAATTGTTTCTTGTTTTCAAAATGAAAAGCTCTAGCACAAATATAGTAATCCATGCTTCCCTCTGCGAAGGGCCTATCTTTTACTTTATTGTTGAGTCGGTTTACCTATTCTTTCTATCCCGAAGCAAACACTTGTGTCAAGCTGTGTGCATTGATTCTTACATGTTTACCTATTGCACTTGTTATATTACTTTGTGTTGACAATTATCCATGAGATATATATTTTGAAGTTGAAAGCAACCGCTGAAACTTATATCTTCCTTTGTGTTGCTTCAAAGCTTTCTACTAAGAATATATTGCTTTATGAGTAACTCTTATGCAAGTCTTATTGATGCTTGTCTTGAAAGTATTATTCATGAAAAGTCTTTGCTATATGATTCATTTGTTTACTCATTATCTTCACCATTGCTTTGAATCGCTGCATTCATCTCATATGCTTTACAATAGTATGATCAAGATTATGTAAGTAGCATGTCACTTCAGAAATTATCTTTGTTATCGTTTACCTACTCGAGGGCGAGTAGGAACTAAGCTTGGGGATCCTTGATACATCCCAAACGTATCTATAATTTCTTATGTTCCATGCTACTTTTATGATGATACTCACATGTTTTATACACATTATATGTCATTATTATGCATTTTCCGGGACTAACCTATTGACGAGATGCCGAAGTGCCAGTTCCTGTTTTCTGCTGTTTTTGGTTTCAGAAATCCTAGTAAGCAAATATTCTCGGAATTGGACGAAATCAAGGCCCACGATCTTATAATTCCACGAAGCTTCCAGAACACCGGAGAGGGACCAGAGGGGAGGCCCAGGGGCCCCACGCGCCCTGGCGGCGCGGCGACAGGGGGGCGCGCCCCCCTACTGTGTGGGTCCCCCGTGGCCCTTCCGACTCCGCATCTTCGCCTATTTAAGCCTCCTCGACCTAAATCTTCGATACGGATTGGCGAAACACCAGAAAACAGGAACTGGCACTTCGGCAGTGTGTCCCACGTGTGTAAAGGTGACAGTGTGTGCACCGTGTGGGTCTCTTAGGCTATATTTCACAGAATACTTATTCACTGAGTTATGATTTGAGTTGGATGTCTCTATGAAATTGTGGTGTGTTCGTACCTCCTATGAATGCTCATAGTGACAGCGTGGGGTGTTTATTAGTACTTGGGAATACATCTTTAAGGTTTGCCTACATGATGAATTAGTGTTCGTTATCTTGCTAGAGAGTAATTCAGAATAGCATAGTGAAGTGCTTATATTTATATTCAATTATGATTGCAATGTTGAGAGTGTCCACTAGTGAAAGTATGATCCCTAGGCCTTGTTTCTAAGCATCGAAACTCCGTTTATTTACTTGTTACAGTTGCATGTTTACTCGCTGCCATATTTTATTCAGATTGCTATTACCACTCATATACATCCATACTACTTGTATTTCACTATCTCTTCGCCGAACTAGTGCACCTATACATATGACAAGTGTATTAGGTGTGTTGGGGACACAAGAGACTTCTTGTATCGTGATTGCAGGGTTGCTTGAGAGGGATATCTTTGACCTCTACCTCCTGAGTTCGATAAACCTTGGGTGATTCACTTAAGGGAAACTTGCTGCTGTTCTACAAACCTCTGCTCTTGGAGGCCCAACACTGTCTACAGGAATAGAAGCGTGCGTAGACATCCGCGCGTTGTGAATTCGAGGCCGATCGAACCTAGGTCGCTGCCATGAGGGTCCGTGGGGAAACGAGCGGACGCTCCGCGCGATCGCCGAGCGTCCGCGGAGACGCAAACCTGGCGCATATTTGGGCCAGGTTTGCGTCTCCACGGACGGCCCGGTCACTTTGCGTAGCCCCGCTGGAGGTGGTGCCAGACGCATTTCCGGTCCGCACGGACGCAAACGGTCGCTCAGCGTCCGTTTGCGTCGCGCCGCTGGAGATGCCCTAACAGAGTGTAATATCCCAGGTAATGGGGTTACAAAAATAGAGGAAACAGATGTGTGCATTGCATTCATGCATAGAAAATCTGGGGAATTTTCGCGCTTTAAAGTAAAACGAGTCACGATGAGCGAAGTTTCACTTGACCTTGGTGGAATTGAAGTAGCTCATCAAGTCAAGCGCTATAAACCTCAATGTGACTTTGCCAAAACTTTGTTTTGGGTAGAGATGATTTGATCTAAGGGGTTAGATCAAATGGAACTAAAATTAACACAACAACACTTTACTCAATGATCAATTGCTTGATCTCATAAAAGATCATAACATGGTATTCCTTGACATAACATAAGAACATCTATTCAATTAGGAATCAAGTAACCATAAATGGAGAAACCATTCTTCACTTAACTTTTCCATGTCTTTAACAAATAAATATTCCTACCATGAACCTCATGGTATTCTTGAATTAAACTCTTGAACTTAACCCCAACAAAGGCTTATCATTAAACCCTAGAGATGGGAGAGGTATATAACCAACAAAGAGATAAGAAGCAAACTCTAAATTATTAACACTTAAAAGTTAAGCAACTACCTTGAGGTACAATTGAATTCACTTTAAAACTAAATACCAAATATAGAAAAACCCAAGGACCTAAGTGCATAAAAGCCACACATTCTTATTGCAATCATAACTTATTAAATATGTAGAATATCACAAAACTAAATTCGTTTACATTACGAATTATAGTTCCAACTATTTGAATAAAATAAGATATGAGTACTTTGAAACTCATATGATCATGCCTTGGTGAAATCAAACATCATCATTCAAAATTGGGGTATACTTCTTATTCTTGATATTTTGACCCCAATTATAATATAAATACAATCACATATGATATAGTGACTCACCCATAATCATGAGATCATTCACAAGATATTTAGTAGCAAAAGCCACTTGGCTATCCAAAAATAAATCACATGAGAGGATAATACCCATGCCACATAGTATGAAAATATCAACATGACTTGAATCCTAAGCTATGCCACCTCATGCTCAAAGGATTGCTATGGATGAGAGCATGACAACCAAGCACCTTACTCATCAAATTAAAACAAGAGTCATCCACTTATGTGTCAAGCTATTAGAGCATGCCTAAGCCTATAAAAGGAACCCTCTACCTCATTCATTCCATCATCTTGCACCATGATGCAAGAAAAACCAACACATTGAGCCACCCCATAAAATAGTTAGGATCAAGATGAAGCAGCTAGGAGGTGGAGGCATGCCACAAGATGCAGGTTTATCAGAATTCCTGAAGAACAAGCTAGAGAAGAGAGCAAGGTAGAATTCTTAGGCAAACCACATATTTAGTCACTCACATCATCATTCCTTGAGTATAACCATAGATTATAATCTAAGACCTTATGAAGTGAGAGGGGTAATTGGTATAACCATATCCAAACAATTCTAGCAATAACTTAGGAAGCCAAATCTTGATCATTATAAATTGTGTAGGGATCATAAACCCTAGCACATGCGATATGGTGTCATCTCATATCTACAACCTAGCATTATATCTCAACCCTAGTTTGTGCATCACATGGGGATTGCTAGTATAATCCTAAAACCATGCTTAAGCTCGGATATGAGCAAGGGAACTATTTAACCAACTCCGAAATGAAACAAGATAGCAAATTAACATATCTCACAAGCCATGCCTATGTGGGTGCAACTAACTAGTGTTTCCATATAAATAGAAGTCTCATGAGAGAAATGAGATCCACCTTAACCAATTAAACTAAGGGTTTAAAATATGACAATAATACTTTAAAATAACCTTAAACAATTCTCCAAATCAATAACCACCATGAGCACATGAAATAATGTTATGAGATCATATGCTCAAATAATAAACTTGATATTAAGCTATGCCTTGTAAATTGTTTAATCCAATGTAACAAAAGATAAATATAAAAACTTAACTATCAATAGGTACTTAGAAGAACCTCTTGAGAAATAGTTTGGATTACCTAAATTGATATTGGCAATTAGGACTATATAATTGCCCATTTTCAATCTCTATTAACATTTAATAAACAAGGGTGTCACTACACATATGAAATATTTTAAAGCTCTTATATTTACAATAGTATCTTTGTAAACTCCAAAGGGATTCACACATTTAAAATCCTGCAAAACAAAAGGGAAATGCAAATCAGAATTAAATAGAAAATACAAACCAGAAAATAAAATAAGAGAAAAGAAAAAGAGAGAAGAGAGGCTTACCGGATGGGCCACCGCAGCCCAGCACCACATCCCACCAGGCAGCCCACTTACCAGCCCAACTTACCTCTTCGTTGAAAAATCAACGAGAGGAAGTCGTCCTCATCCTCTCGACGCGCATGGACGCCAGCACGAAGGCGTGCTCCTTTTCGTCGCTCGCTGGCGCCCTCTCCTTCCTCGACGACGTGACGAGGCACCCTCCGACGCCGTATAAAAGCCCCGGGACGAGCCTAGCCTCGGTTTTCTTCCTCCTCTGCTAAATTTTCCCCAATCGGAAACCCTACCTGAGCCGGACGTCGACCGTCGTCGTCGATTGGGGAAGCCCCAGGCCTCGCCATGACCACCGTTAGAACCGCCATGCTCGACTTGCTCCTCCTGCAAAAGGAATCGAGCAGGGGCAGCCCGTAGCGCCGTCACCAAGCTCAACTCTCCGGCGGCCGGCGCCATGAAATCCGGTGAGCCAGACCTCCATCGACCACGCCGTCAAGCGCTACGTACTCCTGGTGAGCTATTGAATTCCGTGGTGTACTTGGTTCGCTCGATTACGCCCCGTAACATGCGTAGCATCGTTGCCCCGTGATATCTGCCGCTCGGCCTCGCCGGCGTGCGAGCTCCGGCGACCATTAGATGGCGGCGCTGCCACCACTAGCCTCGCCTCGGCGTCCTCTTTCCAGTAAGCACCAGCACACCCTCGCGGGACCACGGGAACGCCGGCGATCGCCGTCACGCGGTCGCCGGTGACACACGGGGTGGCCACCGGACGCCACCGTGGCCGCCGGCGTGGACACGGCCCACCGATCGGGGACTGTGTGGGTGCCACTGTCCGTGTAACTCTAGTTATTTTCTGTTTAAATTTAAAACCGATGAAATTACGCAACTTCAAATAAATTTAGAAAATCCAATTTAAGTCGAGAAAAATATAAATGAGATATTAAAATTCTTAGAAAAGAAAACTCTATCCAATAAAAATATAAAATGAAATTTTTATTTTTAATAAAAATTCAAGTATTTAATACTTGTTATTTAAGCCTTTAACTTTAATTCTAAATTCAATTAATATTCTATAATTAGTAAAACTTCATAAAATAAATCAAAACCAGTAATTAAATAAGGAAAACATTAAAACTTATTTTCCTTTACTTTTTACTTATTAAATCCTTAATAGGAGGATTTAAACCCTAATTAGTAATTACCCTAATTATTAAATTATTTAAAAATAATAAAAAGACAAATCCAATATTATTTTAATTTCAAAGTTATTAATAACTTCAACTTTATTAATGAAGTTATTAATCCAAGAATTATAGGGTAATTAGGAAACCCTAGTTCCATTAAAACATAGTGATAACCTCATCATTTCATGTGAAGACCCAAAACCCTAATTCAACTAGGAACCCTAGTTCAATGATTACATGTGAACCCTAAAATTGCTCCTAACCTAAACCCTAGGTTAGAGCATGTGATCATGATACCTTATTACAAATCACAGAACCATAGTAGCAACTAAATACTTGTCTTGGACACATAAAATGTAGAAGACCTATCACTAATATATAGGTATCCCATGTGTTCATCCTCATCAGACCTAACTAATCAAGTAGGGTCAACTAAGTGAAAACCCTAGATCCTATTACCAAAGCCATCATCATTATTTAGCCCTATTTAGCATCACACAATTGTGATGAACTCCAATAGCAACCATGCCAATATTGTGCATCCTATTCCATACACACTAAACCCTATTAGTGTGAGATAATTATTAAACATCCTATTTAGGAAACCACCATTCCTTACTTAATAGAACCAACAGTAAAACCTAGATCACTTCAACCCTAATTGATATACTTCTTATTATTTAAGAAGTATGTTCTTCAAAAGTTATTCTTTTGAAGCAAAGAGGGAATCATCACCAACCACTGCTTATAAGGACCTATAAACCCTAGCCGACTATCACTAGCAAGATAAACCAACCTTGACAACAACCATGTATAATGAATTGCTTAGGATGCCTAAGCTTATCTCAACCTAACAAGCCCTAGTTGCTTGATGAATCCAACTATGTTGTGATCCATCTTATACTTACTCCAGAAACTACTTGAAACCAGAATAAATTATAACCAACCAGAAACCCAATTGTCATACTTGTTCAATATTAAATAACATGTTCTTCAAAAGTTATTCTTTTGAAGAATATAACAAGTAATCATTAACCATGCCATATAGTACTAAAAATGACAACTGTTCTTTACATGTTAACATTAGGCCAATTATCATTCTTTGTGTGCTTAATTGATTACTGTGCTTTATTATCTCCCTGTTCATGATACCAAGTAATCACACCTGAATAAGAACCTTGTTTGTGAATCACTCTAAAAGTGCAACACACCCTGAATCAATTATTACCACTCATTAATCCTAAATCATCGGGGTTAGGCCACGCTTAGAGCGATTGCATCTCATTCTTATGCATTATTGCATCCTTGCCAATCTTTTAAACATCGTCCTTACCGGACGATGATGCTATTTCAGAATTTGGAGTTATTGCGTAACGAAGACCTTGCCGCATAATCTTGCGGTCAAGAAAGGCAAGTTCATCACTTGCTCATGTCATTTGAGTATTTCTATCAAATTACTTGCAAATTATTATGGTTATCACTATTGCACAAAAAATCAAAACCACTACTTTCATAACTATGAATATGACTAAGTGGTGGGCAATGGAACCATGGATTGTGTTGATATGGTGGAGGTTCCATTGCACGGGCTTATATCCATCTAGGATTAAACAACAAATGTCGCCCGTGATTCTTGTGCCGTAATATCCGTGTTAACCATAAGATCCGGAGTGGGACGGAGTAGTCAAAAGTGTTTCCACCTCTCGTTCATCAACGGATGCGCTTTACAGTAGACACTTGTAGCTGTCGGGGCAAGCGGTTGGCTGGGAAGCCTTAAGTCCCCACGGCATAGTCCGTAGACACTTGTCGCTCGAAGTGCAAGCGGTGGGCTGGGGAAGCCTAAAGTCCCCACGGTATTGCGGTCTATGATGGGTTGCGGCTACGGCGAAGGAGTTTGGTTCGATCCCAAGCGGTTGTCGTGGTCGGGGTCCATCCTTAAGTGGTATAAGAGGACCGACGAGGACCCAGGGTCGGGGTATGCAACAAAGGGTGGGTGTTCGAGGTAGCGGAGGAACATGATTGGCTAGACCTTATACCGGGCCTCACACCAAAGGAAGTGTGGACGAGAACTATAGACTCGGTTGGCACCAAGGTTAAGATCTCTTATGGGTAAAGCAACACACCTCTGCGAGTGTAAAGAACCGTGACCTGTCACTCCACGTTCCGGGATATGGAGCTGCGAACGCGGCCGGAAAGGAGCTCCATGAAGTTCTAGTAAACCGGTGAAGGTGACGGACATAGCTCTTACGAATAAAAGCAACCTTTTGAAGAAATGGTTATGAAAACTTGCATTGGTATTAGACTTTCTGGTCTAATGCTGTAGCTAGTGCATTAAACACCTCTTTCCTATAATGAACTTGTTGAGTACGCTCGTACTCATCCCACTCTTAAATCCCCTGCTTAGATATGGAGACATCGACGGAGTATCTACAGTGCAACTTGAAGGCCGAGGAGTCAACAACTACTTCACGAGACAGGACCTTGTCAGAAGAGCCAGATACCACATACATCAAGGAGAAACCTAGTTTAGCTATAGAAGGGAACTAGCTTCCTAAACCTAGCTCCTATTTAGCTAGAATCTACTCATAGCCTCTGTAGCTAGTTGAATACTCTACAAGTAGAGTTCGGGTTAGGATTAGACCACGAGTCGTTCTTCTGGAGTTTATTTGCAGTTTTACCTCATTGTAAAGTAGGAGGTCTGTGATGATCTTATGTAACGAGTCAATGTTGTAATTCTATAGACATGCCTTGGACCCGCATATGTTTCGTTGTACCACTCGAGCGATATAATACTAGTGGAACGGTGTTTCATTGGTGTTATATCGGACTTGCATACTACACCATGCGGTGGTATGCTGGGTCACCACAGTTGGTATCAGAGCAAATGCTTTGACCTAGGATTAAAACCCTTTAAAGGAGACCTATAGGATTGGTAGTGTCTATAGGAAGTTGTCTTAGGTGAACCAAATATTTTTATGACTTGAGATGGGTATTCACTTGAGAATAATCCTGACACACTTGAGTCAACCTTTCTTATCTATCTTTCCTTAGTGAAGTTAGTTAGCTAATCTTAAACATGTAGCACATCAATAGGCCCTTAAAACAATAGATGAGTAGATCACAGTTGGTATACAATACATGGTAGTCCAAAGAAAGGATACAACCATAAGGAAGATATCCTATTGGAAGATGTGTACCAACACATGTTATAGTTAAATAAGAATTACTCAGACACTGCACTAGAAGTAATAACAAGTGATGTAGATAATTAAGATACCCTAATAGAGAATGTAGACCAAGCTAAGTAATGAGTAAGTAAAATATCTCAACTTGTAAAACAATTGATAACAAGTGAGAACTATGAGTCATGTGAGGTAGTATAGACCATGATGAGTCAATCATGGGAGATAAGGAAGAGAGATATGAATAAAATATGATTACTTACATGGTAGAGTTGTTAATCATATATGATTCACTTGAGAATCATTATGTGATGGAATAGAACATTATAAGTATTTTGGAGGAGTACAATAAGAAGCCAAGTGCTAAACAATAGTGAAAGAATTATGTTCCAAAAATATGGGAAGTGTGCCAAGCACATCATGTCCATAGTCTCGTGATAGTATAAACACTTGGAAGTATAAGAGCTATATTTTCATAGTTATGTGTTTAGAGTAGCAATGTTAGAACCTAGACATATCATAGGAACTAGTCCTCAATAACACTTATATATTGTATAACACTTTGTTAGTACTTCCAAAGAAAATTAGGTTAACTTTAACCATCCCAAACCACTTTGTTTCAAGTTTATCTCATTGCAATTGTGCAATTAAGGTAAATGTTGAGACAAATAGTAGAGTCCCCAATAGTCGTGCTAAGTATCACGATACAAACTCATATTATGTGGTGTCATATACTACACATCAGAGCCTGTTGTTTAGAGATGTCTTACTCAACTATTATATTCAGGCTTATGATGGTGTGTATTATATGCACAAAGCTGAATCTTCTTGGATTTTATTGGATTTTCATTGTTTGACTAGATCCATACATGAAGTTTGACTTTGATATGCAAATGCATGTTGCAATATCAAGTCCTTACTTAATGCTATAGATCTAGAGGGTAATGGTATTCGTGTGAGGAAGTGACGAATTTTGAAGAATCTGGAGAAAGAATGAAGGCTCATCAGATAAAGGAAACAAAGTTGTGGGAAGCAACCACAATATTCAGAAGGAAGTACCAATAAAAAATTCATGCTTTACCTCAACAGAGAAGTACTTTAGTACATAGGAAGCATGAAGGTGAGAAATATGATGACTGTGGAGTAGTAGAAGTAGAACTATAGTCATTATGGAAGAGGGAATGCATGGGAAATCACTTAGGATACTATAATCATAGTGTCAGCTAGTGGTTTTCTTGCAAAATAAACCCTGAATGAAGGAAGGTGATATATGAAATCATAGCGAGACATAAGAAGACCATAGTCGATATCGAGAAGACCACAATTGGTATAGGATCAATTCTGCGAGATAGAGTAGAAGATGTCTCATACAGTTGATCAAAATCTATAATAGAGTACATTTTTAGATATCAAATAGCCACGAGTTGGTATAATAACCACGAGTGGTATCGGTTGGTATTACAAATAGTCCACGATTTAATTAGTTGTAACAAAAGTATGTGAACAAATAAAAATCCTGTCAGCCAAATAATTATAACTTATAATCATTTAGTTGAAGGATTCACAATGGGTGTCCACAATTGAGTGGATACACCATATAGATTCTTCACGAGACCTTAGATGAAGTAGAAACCATAAGCTAGACCCAGACCAATATTCTAACCATAAGTCCAATGATTGGAAGAAAAGGAGTTGAAGACCATAAGAAAACTCTAAGGGGTAGAGTAAACATTGAGTTGGATGTACAATAACTCAATATTTTGAGCAAGATAGTTGATGAAGGTCTGAACTGAGTGGAAGTTCGATCTTATTTTCATAAGATTGTTGAACACTACTTCCAGAAGTATGACAGACCAGAAGCCGAGGTTTATACCTCGAGGAAGTAAGAAGTGGACTATAACTTGAGAGAGTGAGTAGTATTTACTCAGAAGTACGAAAGCTCAAGTAAGTTAAGCATAAAGAAGTTGGACGAAGAAATTACCATAGACCAAATACAGCCCAAGAAGGCCAAAGACCGAAGGAAATTGACCATACCAAAACCACATACTAATAGAATGATTCCTTTCATGGAACCTAAATAACCCAAAATAGTTATAGGTATCATCTATAAACCCTGATTGGATAGGCTAAATGAGTCTAACCTTCTTAGTAAAAGAAACTGTTAAAATCATTTCCATGGTAAGTACCTTACTAAGTCCCAATATTGAAGTTTTGGTAGTAAGGGATAACAAAGACCTATTTTTTTCAAATAGGAGATTGTTATCCAATTAGTCCTCAATTAAGACTGTCAGGACAAGAAGAAGTCCCAATCATTGGATCTTCAATGAGATAGGAAACAAGATTATAATAGTTGGAAGAAATCAATGAATCAAAGTAAGAACCATGGTTCAGAGACAAGTATTATTAGATTCCCGGAAGAAAATCATAGAAGCTGGAGTTAGAAACTAATGTTCGAGAGACAAACTCTAATGGATTCCAGGAAGAATCTGGACAAGAGATATATTCAATTATATCCAGTGAGATCACCACGGAGTTCGAGAAAAGAAGTTGTCTGCACAAGTCAGATCCACACTCCGAAACGTGAGAGATATCAAACTTCGAGGACGAAGTTTAGTTTAAGGGGTAGAGACTGTAATATCCCGGGTAATGGGGTTACAAAAATAGAGGAAACGAGATGTGTGCATTGCATTCATGCATAGCAAATCCGGGGAATTTTCGCGCTTTAAAGTAAAACAGTCACAGTAACTGAAGTTTCACTTGACCTTGGTGGAATTGAAGTAGCTCATCAAGTCAAGCGCTATAAACCTCAATGTGACTTTGCCAAAACTTTGTTTTGGGTAGAGATGATTTGATCTAAGGGGTTAGATCAAATGGAACTAAAATTAACACAACAACACTTTACTCAATGATCAATTGCTTGATCTCATAAAAGATCATAACATGGTATTCCTTGACATAACATAAGAACATCTATTCAATTAGGAATCAAGTAACCATAAATGGAGAAACCATTCTTCACTTAACTTTTCCATGTCTTTAACAAATAAATATTCCTACCATGAACCTCATGGTATTCTTGAATTAAACTCTTGAACTTAACCCCAACAAAGGCTTATCATTAAACCCTAGAGATGGGAGAGGTATATAACCAACAAAGAGATAAGAAGCAAACTCTAAATTATTAACACTTAAAAGTTAAGCAACTACCTTGAGGTACAATTGAATTCACTTTAAAACTAAATACCAAATATAGAAAAACCCAAGGACCTAAGTGCATAAAAGCCACACATTCTTATTGCAATCATAACTTATTAAATATGTAGAATATCACAAAACTAAATTCGTTTACATTACGAATTATAGTTCCAACTATTTGAATAAAATAAGATATGAGTACTTTGAAACTCATATGATCATGCCTTGGTGAAATCAAACATCATCATTCAAAATTGGGGTATACTTCTTATTCTTGATATTTTGACCCCAATTATAATATAAATACAATCACATATGATATAGTGACTCACCCATAATCATGAGATCATTCACAAGATATTTAGTAGCAAAAGCCACTTGGCTATCCAAAAATAAATCACATGAGAGGATAATACCCATGCCACATAGTATGAAAATATCAACATGACTTGAATCCTAAGCTATGCCACCTCATGCTCAAAGGATTGCTATGGATGAGAGCATGACAACCAAGCACCTTACTCATCAAATTAAAACAAGAGTCATCCACTTATGTGTCAAGCTATTAGAGCATGCCTAAGCCTATAAAAGGAACCCTCTACCTCATTCATTCCATCATCTTGCACCATGATGCAAGAAAAACCAACACATTGAGCCACCCCATAAAATAGTTAGGATCAAGATGAAGCAGCTAGGAGGTGGAGGCATGCCACAAGATGCAGGTTTATCAGAATTCCTGAAGAACAAGCTAGAGAAGAGAGCAAGGTAGAATTCTTAGGCAAACCACATATTTAGTCACTCACATCATCATTCCTTGAGTAGAACCATAGGTTATAATCTAAGACCTTCTGAAGTGAGAGGGGTAATTGGTATAACCATATCCAAACAATTCTAGCAATAACTTAGGAAGCCAAATCTTGATCATTATAAATTGTGTAGGGATCATAAACCCTAGCACATGCGATATGGTGTCATCTCATATCTACAACCTAGCATTATATCTCAACCCTAGTTTGTGCATCACATGGGGATTGCTAGTATAATCCTAAAACCATGCTTAAGCTCAGATATGAGCAAGGGAACTATTTAACCAACTCTGAAATGAAACAAGATAGCAAATTAACATATCTCACAAGCCATGCCTATGTGGGTGCAACTAACTAGTGTTTCCATATAAATAGAAGTCTCATGAGAGAAATGAGATCCACCTTAACCAATTAAACTAAGGGTTTAAAATATGACAATAATACTTTAAAATAACCTTAAACAATTCTCCAAATCAATAACCACCATGAGCACATGAAATAATGTTATGAGATCATATGCTCAAATAATAAACTTGATATTAAGCTATGCCTTGTAAATTGTTTAATCCAATGTAACAAAAGATAAATATAAAAACTTAACTATCAATAGGTACTTAGAAGAACCTCTTGAGAAATAGTTTGGATTACCTAAATTGATATTGGCAATTAGGACTATATAATTGCCCATTTTCAATCTCTATTAACATTTAATAAACAAGGGTGTCACTACACATATGAAATATTTTAAAGCTCTTATATTTACAATAGTATCTTTGTAAACTCCAAAGGGATTCACACATTTAAAATCCTGCAAAACAAAAGGGAAATGCAAATCAGAATTAAATAGAAAATACAAACCAGAAAATAAAATAAGAGAAAAGAAAAAGAGAGAAGAGAGGCTTACCGGATGGGCCACCGCAGCCCAAGCACCACATCCCACCGGGCAGCCCACTTACCGGCCCAACTTACCTCTTCGTTGAAAAATCAACGAGAGGAAGTCGTCCTCATCCTCTCGACGCGCATGGACGCCAGCACGAAGGCGTGCTCCTTTTCGTCGCTCGCTGGCGCCCTCTCCTTCCTCGACGACGTGACGAGGCACCCTCCGACGCCGTATAAAAGCCCCGGGACGAGCCTAGCCTCGGTTTTCTTCCTCCTCTGCTAAATTTTCCCCAATCGGAAACCCTACCTGAGCCGGACGTCGACCGTCGTCGTCGATTGGGGAAGCCCCAGGCCTCGCCATGACCACCGTTAGAACCGCCATGCTCGACTTGCTCCTCCTGCAAAAGGAATCGAGCAGGGGCAGCCCGTAGCGCCGTCACCAAGCTCAACTCTCCGGCGGCCGGCGCCATGAAATCCGGTGAGCCAGACCTCCATCGACCACGCCGTCAAGCGCTACGTACTCCTGGTGAGCTATTGAATTCCGTGGTGTACTTGGTTCGCTCGATTACGCCCCGTAACATGCGTAGCATCGTTGCCCCGTGATATCTGCCGCTCGGCCTCGCCGGCGTGCGAGCTCCGGCGACCATTAGATGGCGGCGCTGCCACCACTAGCCTCGCCTCGGCGTCCTCTTTCCGATAAGCACCGAGCACACCCTCGCGGGACCACGGGAACGCCGGCGATCGCCGTCAGCGGTCGCCGGTGACACACGGGGTGGCCACACGGACGCCACCGTGGCCGCCGGCGTGGACACGGCCCACCGGCCGTGGACCGTGTGGGTGCCCTGTCCGTGTAACTCTAGTTATTTTCTGTTTAAATTTAAAACCAGTAAATTACTGCAACTTCAAATAAATTTAGAAAATCCAATTTAAGTCAGAAAAATATAAATGAGATATTAAAATTCTTAGAAAAGAAAACTCTATCCAATAAAAATATAAAATGAAATTTTTATTTTTAATAAAAATTCAAGTATTTAATACTTGTTATTTAAGCCTTTAACTTTAATTCTAAATTCAATTAATATTCTATAATTAGTAAAACTTCATAAAATAAATCAAAACCAGTAATTAAATAAGGAAAACATTAAAACTTATTTTCCTTTACTTTTTACTTATTAAATCCTTAATAGGAGGATTTAAACCCTAATTAGTAATTACCCTAATTATTAAATTATTTAAAAATAATAAAAAGACAAATCCAATATTATTTTAATTTCAAAGTTATTAATAACTTCAACTTTATTAATGAAGTTATTAATCCAAGAATTATAGGGTAATTAGGAAACCCTAGTTCCATTAAAACATAGTGATAACCTCATCATTTCATGTGAAGACCCAAAACCCTAATTCAACTAGGAACCCTAGTTCAATGATTACATGTGAACCCTAAAATTGCTCCTAACCTAAACCCTAGGTTAGAGCATGTGATCATGATACCTTATTACAAATCACAGAACCATAGTAGCAACTAAATACTTGTCTTGGACACATAAAATGTAGAAGACCTATCACTAATATATAGGTATCCCATGTGTTCATCCTCATCAGACCTAACTAATCAAGTAGGGTCAACTAAGTGAAAACCCTAGATCCTATTACCAAAGCCATCATCATTATTTAGCCCTATTTAGCATCACACAATTGTGATGAACTCCAATAGCAACCATGCCAATATTGTGCATCCTATTCCATACACACTAAACCCTATTAGTGTGAGATAATTATTAAACATCCTATTTAGGAAACCACCATTCCTTACTTAATAGAACCAACAGTAAAACCTAGATCACTTCAACCCTAATTGATATACTTCTTATTATTTAAGAAGTATGTTCTTCAAAAGTTATTCTTTTGAAGCAAAGAGGGAATCATCACCAACCCTGCTTATAAGGACCTATAAACCCTAGCCAGCTATCACTAGCAAGATAAACCAACCTTGACAACAACCATGTATAATGAATTGCTTAGGATGCCTAAGCTTATCTCAACCTAACAAGCCCTAGTTGCTGATGAATCCAACTATGTTGTGATCCATCTTATACTTACTCCAGAAACTACTTGAAACCAGAATAAATTATAACCAACCAGAAACCCAATTGTCATACTTGTTCAATATTAAATAACATGTTCTTCAAAAGTTATTCTTTTGAAGAATATAACAAGTAATCATTAACCATGCCATATAGTACTAAAAATGACAATCTGTTCTTTACATGTTAACATTAGGCCAATTATCATTCTTTGTGTGCTTAATTGATTACCGTGCTTTATTATCTCCCTGTTCATGATACCAAGTAATCACACCCGAATAAGAACCTTGTTTGTGAATCACTCTAAAAGTGCAACACACCCTGAATCAATTATTACCACTCATTAATCCTAAATCATCGGGGTTAGGCCACGCTTAGAGCGATTGCATCTCATTCTTATGCATTATTGCATCCTTGCCAATCTTTTAAACATCGTCCTTACCGGACGATGATGCTATTTCAGAATTTGGAGTTATTGCGTAACGAAGACCTTGCCTGCATAATCTTGCAGTCAAGAAAGGCAAGTTCATCACTTGCTCATGTCATTTGAGTATTTCTATCAAATTACTTGCAAATTATTATGGTTATCACTATTGCACAAAAAATCAAAACCACTACTTTCATAACTATGAATATGACTAAGTGGTGGGCAATGGAACCATGGATTGTGTTGATATGGTGGAGGTTCCATTGCACGGGCTTATATCCATCTAGGATTAAACAACAAATGTCGCCAGTGATTCTTGTGCCGTAATATCCGTGTTAACCATAAGATCCGGAGTGGGACGGAGTAGTCAAAAGTGTTTCCACCTCTCGTTCATCAACGGATGCGCTTTACCGTAGACACTTGTAACTGTCGGGGCAAGCGGTTGGCTGGGGAAGCCTTAAGTCCCCACGGCATAGTCCGTAGACACTTGTCGCTCGAAGTGCAAGCGGTGGGTGGGGAAGCCTAAAGTCCCCACGGTATTGCGGTCTATGATGGGTTGCAGCTACCGGCGAAGGAGTTTGGTTCGATCCCAAACTGTTGTCGTGGTCGGGGTCCATCCTTAAGTGGTATAAGAGGACCGACGAGGACCCAGGGTCGGGGTATGCAACAAAGGGTGGGTGTTCGAGGTAGCGGAGGAACATGATTGGCTAGACCTTATACCGGGCCTCACACCAAAGGAAGTGTGGACGAGAACTATAGACTCGGTTGGCACCAAGGTTAAGATCTCTTATGGGTAAAGCAACACACCTCTGCAGAGTGTAAAGAACCGTGACCTGTCACTCCCTGTTCCGGGATATGGAACTGCGAACGCGGCCGGAAAGGAGCTCCATGAAGTTCTAGTAAACCGGTGAAGGCTGACGGACATAGCTCTTCTGAATAAAAGCAACCTTTTGAAGAAATGGTTATGAAAACTTGCATTGGTATTAGACTCTCTGGTCTAATGCTGTAGCTAGTGCATTAAACACCTCTTTCCTATAATGAACTTGTTGAGTACGCTCGTACTCATCCCACTCTTAAATCCCCTGCTTAGATATGGAGACATCGACGGAGTATCTACAGTGCAACTTGAAGGCCGAGGAGTCAACAACTACTTCACGAGACAGGACCTTGTCAGAAGAGCCAGATACCACATACATCAAGGAGAAACCTAGTTTAGCTATAGAAGGGAACTAGCTTCCTAAACCTAGCTCCTATTTAGCTAGAATCTACTCATAGCCTCTGTAGCTAGTTGAATACTCTACAAGTAGAGTTCGGGTTAGGATTAGACCACGAGTCGTTCTTCTGGAGTTTATTTGCAGTTTTACCTCATTGTAAAGTAGGAGGCTGTGATGATCTTATGTAACAGAGTCAATGTTGTAATTCTATAGACATGCCTTGGACCCGCATATGTTTCTGTTGTACCACTCTGAGCGATATAATACTAGTGGAACGGTGTTTCATTGGTGTTATATCAGACTTGCATACTACACCATGCAGTGGTATGCTGGGTCACCACACAGAGTAAGGAGGCCTATGCGGCTACACGCAATTGAGAGACTGTGTTCACTTCTTGCCAAGTGATATCCTTCCCGCCAGATGGTCTGCGAATGATATTGCGAGATAGGCGCGTCTGAGCTGAGAGAAGAGCGACCATGGTCGCGACGGGGAAAGTTTCTCCGCCGCCGCCTTGATCTCCCATCTCCGGCCAGCTCTACCTCCACCGCGACCAGATCCGGCATCTTCTGGGCGTCCTCTCTCCATCCGTCCAAAGGTAAAGCCCGTCGTCGCCGGAATCGAAGCGGCCGCTCCTGCTCCGTGCGGTGCTTCTGGCCATCCTCTCCCCTGAGCTGCGAGCCTCCGTCCACCTGCCGAAGCTCCCGCCTCCTCCAGCCCCTACCGACGCAGCAAAGTGGGAGTGGAGAATCGAAGGGGCTGCTGCGGTTCTGGTTTGCCTCGTCGCCGTCGTCGGTTCTGCATAGGGCATCGTCTGGCGACGAAGCTGTCGCAGCGCCCACCTCCATGGGCGGCCCTGGATGAGCTCACGGCGCGTTCGTCTGGCCGGCTGGCATGCTGCTGCAACCACCGAGGGCCCCGTCCGCCGGGACAACCTCCCTGTCTCCGGTGCCCGCCGCCGTGCTTGCTGCGGCGGCCCTTGCTCGCCGCAGGTCAGACCCAGCCGTTGGTGGGCAGATGCGTCGAGCACGTCGTTTCAGGAAGTCAGCATTGGCATACCCTGCTGCTTCTCGCCCTCTTCCTGGTGAGCTCCGTGACCCGGCCGTGGTGGTTGAGGGGCTCGGGTCCCTGTCGATGCCGCTGCTTGAGAAGATTACCCAAGCTTTGTCGTTGCTCCTGACGGAAGGTCGTGTCTCCGGTGATGCTCAATGCACCGAGGATGTGCGCGATGGGGAGAAATCGCAAGAGAAGATGGAGTGTGTCGACGATGTGCTCTTTGAGGAGATAGCGTCTGAGAAGTTGGATCCTCCTCTGCTTGGTCCTTATTCAACGTTGGCATTCGGCGGCCTCTCTGCTGCCGCTACTGCTAAGGAGGGTTGGGTGCATGTGGACCGGGGGCGCCGCTCCAGCCAGGGCGCTTCCCCGAGCCATCGAGGGAAGGTCTCGAGCGTAGCCTCGCCTTCAAGCGATGGGCTCGAGGAAGGTGTTTTCGTTGCCTTGAGCATGGCCACAAGGTCGGCGCATGTCGTGACTATTTCGGGTGCATTCGTTGCCGCCGCCCTGGGCATCGGGAAAGATTCTGCCGCGCTCGCTCTCCGGCCCCTAGAGATCGTTCTCCGGTCACCCATGCTCTTGGCCAAAGGAGCTCCTCCCCATCTGTCCAGCCTTGTCAACCTGCGCTGACCCGCAGTTGGGCTGAGGTGGTCGGCCGCTCGTCGTTGAGTGTGATGGTACCGCCTAGGTCCCCTTCCCGGTGTTGCAAAGATTCTAATGCCAACAACAGTTTGGACTCTGCTTTGCATTCCCAGTTTGCCTTGCTGCGCACAGAGCTTGTTCAGCTTGTCGATGCCCGCGTCGAAGAGGTGGCTCATCCTTTGCGTGATGAGGTGACTAATTTGAAGCTTTTACTGGTGCGTGTTACCGAGTCTGTGGGGCATGCAGACTTGTTTGCTTCATGTGAGTCCTTGATACGTCTCCGACGTATCGATAATTTCTTATGTTCCATGCCACATTATTGATGATATCTACATGTTTTATGCATACTTTATGTCATATTTATGCATTTTCCGGCACTAACCTATTAACGAGATGCCGAAGAGCCAGTTGTTGTTTTCTGCTGTTTTTGGTTTCAGAAATCCTAGTAAGGAAATATTCTCGGAATTGGACGAAATCAACGCCCAGGGTCCTATTTTTACACGAAGCTTCCAGAAGACCGGAGGACTTACGAAGTGGGGCCACGAGGTGCCGCCACAACAGGGCGGCGCGGCCCAGGTGCTGGCCGCGCGGCCCTGGCGTGTGGGGCCCTCGTGACGCCCCTTTACCTGCCCTTCCGCCTACATATAGTCTTCGTCGCGAAACCCCCAGTACCGAGAGCCACGATACGGAAAACCTTCCAGAGACGCCGCCGCCGCCAATCCCATCTCGGGGGATTCGGGAGATCGCCTCCGGCACCCTGCCGGAGAGGGGAATCATCTCCCGGAGGACTCTTCACCGCCATGGTCGCCTCCGGAGTGATGAGTGAGTAGTTCACCCCTGGACTATGGGTCCATAGCAGATAGCTAGATGGTCGTCTTCTCCTCATGTGCTTCATTGTCGGATCTTGTGAGCTGCCTAACATGATCAAGATCATCTATCTGTAATTCTATATGTTGTGTTTGTCGGGATCCGACGGATAGAGAATACTATGTTATGTTGATTATCAATCTATTACCTATGTGTTGTTTATGATCTTGCATGCTCTCCGTTATTAGTAGAGGCTCGGCCAAGTTTTTACTCTTAACTCCAAGAGGGAGTATTTATGCTCGATAGTGGGTTCATGCCCGCATTAAATCGGGACGGTGACGTAAAGTTCTAAGGTTGTGGATGTGCTCGTTGCCACTAGGGATAAAACATTGATGCTATGTCCGAGGATGTAGTTATTGATTACATTACGCACCATACTTAATGCAATTGTCTCGTTGTTTGCAACTTAATACTGGAAGGGGTTCGGATGATAACCTGAAGGTGGACTTTTTAGGCATAGATGCATGCTGGATAGCGGTCTATGTCCTTTGTCGTAATGCCCAATTAAATCTCACTATACTCATGGTCATGCCCTCTCTATTTGTCAATTGCCCAACTGTAATTTGTTCACCCAACATGCTATTTATCTTATGGGAGAGACACCTCTAGTGAACTGTGGACCCCGGTCCATTCTTTTACATTGAATACAATCTACTGCAATACTTGTTCTACTGTTTTCTCGCAAACAATCATCATCCACACTATACATCTAATCCTTTGTTACAGCAAGCCGGTGACATTGACAACCTCACTGTTTCGTTGGGGCAAAGTACTTTGGTTGTGTTGTGCAGGTTCCACGTTGGTGCCGGAATCCCTAGTGTTGCGCCGCACTACATCCCGCCGCCATCAACCTTCGACGTGCTTCTTGACTCCTACTGGTTCGATAACCTTGGTTTCTTACTGAGGGAAAACTTGCTGCTGTGCGCATCATACCTTCCTCTTGGGGTTCCCAACGGACGTGTTAACTACGCGCAATCAAGCTCTTTTTCTGGCGCCGTTGCTGGGGATCGAAGAAAAGCTACACCACAAAGATTTCTAACTCCCACGTCAACTACACGCCAGCTCTTTTTCTGGCGCCGTTGCCGGGGAGATCAAGACACGCTGCAAGGGGAGTCTCCACAATCCAATCTCTTTACTTTGTTTTTGTCTTGCTTTATTTTATTTACTTTCTTGTTTGCTGCATTATATCAAAACACAAAAAAATTAGTTGCTAGCTTTACTTTATTTACTGTCTTGCACTCTATATCAAAAACACAAAAAAAAATTATTAGTTACTTGCATTTATTTTATCTAGTTTGCTTTATTTACTACTGCTAAAATGAGTAATCCTGAAGTTGAAGTTCGTTCGTTTAAGCAACAAGGGGGAGAATGTTTAAAAGATGCTTGGTATAGAATCAGTGATGCCCATAATAGGTGCACTAAGAAACACTCCACCACTATCCTACTCGAGAATTTTTATGTTGGTATCTCTAGCTGGAATAGGTATGTTCTTGATTGTCTCGCGGGAGGTAACTTCCTAGGCGCTCCTGTTTTAGAAGCTAGTTGCATTATTGAGAGTTTATTTGGAATACCACCTGTTAACGAAGTTAAAATTGAAACCTCTCTTGAAGATGTCATGAAAAAGTTGGAAACCATAGAGCAAAACCTTCCAAGTATTGATACTACTTTGGGAGCATTACTTGATAGCACTGATAAACTTGATAAATCTCTAGGTGGAATTAATGAGAGAATCGCCATCTTAGAATCTTGTGCTATTCATGATAATCAAACCCAAAGGATTAGTGAACTTGAAGAGGCTATGGGAACATTGGGTTCAACCTTTTCATCTATAAAGTTTAGAGAGAAAGCTTATGTGGGAAAGGAGCAAAGGTTCATGTATATCTCTAAGGGGCCTAAACCAAAAAGCTATTATAGGCCTAAAATTGATAAAGCCCTTAAAACCACTATAGATAAGGGATCATCTAAGATACCCAATGGGATAAATTGTGAAAATAATGTTGATACTTCGTCTCTTGATAATACTTGATATACACTTTCTGCGCCTAGCTGAAAGGCGTTAAAGAAAAGCGCTTATGGGAGACAACCCATATTTTTACTACAGTACTTTTATTTTATATTTTAGTCTTGGAAGTTGTTTACTACTGTAGCAACCTCTTCTTATCTTAGTTTTGTGCATTGTTGTGCCAAGTAAAGTCGTTGATAGTAAGGTTCATACTAGATTTGGATTATCTGCGCAGTAAACAGATTTCTTTGCTGTCACGAATCTGGGCCTAATTATCCGTAGGTAACTCAGAAAATTATGCCTATTTACGTGAGTGATCCTCAGATATGTACGCAACTTTCATTCAATTTGAGCATTTTCATCCGAGCAAGTCTCGGTGCCTCAATAAAATTCGTCTTTACGAACTGTTCTGTTTTGACAGATTCTGCCTTTTATTTCGCATTGCCTCGTTTTGCTATGCTTGATGGATTTTTCTATTCCATTGAATTTCAGTAGCTTTGTGCAATGTCCGAAGTGTTAAGAATGATTATTTCACCTCTGAACATGTAAATTTTAATTGTGCACTAACCCTCTAATGAGTTGTTTTGAGTTTGGTGTGGAGGAAGTTTTCAAGGATCAAGAGAGGGAGATGATACAATATGATCAAGGAGAGTGAAAGCTCTAAGCTTGGGGATGCCCCGGTGGTTCACCCCTGCATATTTTAAGAAGACTCAAGCGTCTAAGCTTGGGGATGCCTTGGGCATCCCCTTCTTCATCGACAACATTATCAGGTTCCTCCCCTGAAACTATATTTTTATTCCATCACATCTTATGTGCTTTTCTTGGAGCGTCGGTTTGTTTTTGTTTTTGTTTTTGTTTGAATAAAATGGATCCTAGCATTCATTGTGTGGGAGAGAGACACGCTCCGCTGTTGCATATGGACAAATATGTCCTTAGGCTTTACTCATAGTATTCATGGCGAAGGTTAAATCTTCTTCGTTAAATTGTTATATGGTTGGAATCGGGAAATGCTACATGTAGTAATTCTAAAATGTCTTGAATAATTTGA
Source organism: Lolium rigidum (assembly GCF_022539505.1). Taxonomy (NCBI): domain Eukaryota; kingdom Viridiplantae; phylum Streptophyta; class Magnoliopsida; order Poales; family Poaceae; genus Lolium; species Lolium rigidum. The sequence goes on along the minus strand of NC_061514.1, from coordinate 14,276,325 downwards.
TACTTGGCAATTGTTGTGCTCATGTTTAAGCTCTTGCATCATATACTTTGCACCTATTAATGAAGAAATACATAGAGCTTGCTAAAATTTGGTTTGCATAATTGGTCTCTCTAAAGTCTAGATAATTTCTAGTATTGAGTTTGAACAACAAGGAAGACGGTGTAGAGTCTTATAATGTTTACAATATGTCTTTTATGTAAGTTTTGCTGCACCGGTTCATCCTTGTGTTTGTTTCAAATAACCTTGCTAGCCTAAACCTTGTATCGAGAGGGAATCCTTGAGCCAACCACTATGCCATTTGTGTCCACCATACCTACCTACTACATGGTATTTCTCCGCCATTCCAAAGTAAATTGCTTGAGTGCTACCTTTAAAATTTCCATTCTTTATCTTTACAATATATAGCTCATGGGACAAATAGCTTAAAAACTATTGTGGTAATGAATATGTACTTATGCACTTTATCTCTTATTAAGTTGCTTGTTGTGCGATAATCATGTTCCTGGGGACGCCATCAACTACTCTTTGTTGAATATCATGTGAGTTGCTATGCATGTTCGTCTTGTCTCGAAGTAAGGGAGATTTACCACTCATTTAATGGTTAGAGCATGCATAATGTTAGAGAAGAACATTGGGCCGCTAACTAAAGCCATGATCCATGGCGGAAGTTTCAGCTTTTGGACATATATCCTCAATCTCATATGAGAACATTAATTGTTGCTACATGCTTATGCATTAAAGAGGAGTCCATTATCTCGTTGTCTATGTTGTCCCGGTATGGATGTCTAAGTTGAGAATAATCAAAAGCGAGAAATCCAATGCGAGCTTTCTCCTTAGACCTTTGTACAGGCGGCATAGAGGTACCCCTTTGTGACACTTGGTTAAAACATGTGTATTGCGATGACAATCCCGGTAATCCAAGCTAATTAGGAAAAGGTGCGGGCACTATTAGTATACTATGCATGAGGCTTGCAACTTGTAAGATATAATTTACATAAAACATATGCTTTATTACTACCGTTGACAAAATTGTTTCTTGTTTTCAAAACCAAAGCTCTAGCACAAATATAGCAATCAATGCTTCCTCTCGCGAAGGGCCTTTCTTTTACTTTTATGTTGAGTCAGTTCACCTATCTCTCTCTCCACCTCAAGAAGCAAACACTTATGTGAACTCGTGCATTGATTCCTACATACTTGCATATTGCACTTGTTATATTACTTTACATTGACAATATCCATGAGATATACATGTTATAAGTTGAAAGCAACCGCTGAAACTTAATCTTCCTTTGTGTTGCTTCAATACCTTTACTTTGATTTATTGCTTTGTGAGTTAACTCTTATGCAAGACTTATTGATGCTTGTCTTGAAAGTACTATTCATGAAAAGTCTTTGCTTTATGATTCATTTGTTTACTCATGTCATTACCATTGTTTTGATCGCTGCATTCATTACATATGCTTACAATAGTATGATCAAGGTTATGATGGCATGTCACTCCGGAAATTATCTTTGTTATCGTTTACCTGCTCGGGACGAGCAGAACTAAGCTTGGGGATGCTGATACGTCTCCGACGTATCGATAATTTCTTATGTTCCATGCCACATTATTGATGATATCTACATGTTTTATGCATACTTTATGTCATATTTATGCATTTTCCGGCACTAACCTATTAACGAGATGCCGAAGAGCCAGTTGATGTTTTCTGCTGTTTTTGGTTTCAGAAATCCTAGTAAGGAAATATTCTCGGAATTGGATGAAATCAACGCCCAGAGTCCTATTTTTACACGAAGCTTCCAGAAGACCGGAGGACTTACGAAGTGGGGCCACGAGGCGCCGCCACAACAGGGCGGCGCGGCCCAGGTGCTGGCCGCGCGGCCCTGGCGTGTGGGGCCCTCGTGACGCCCCTTTACCCGCCCCTTCCGCCTACATATAGTCTTCGTCGCGAAACCCCCGGCACCGAGAGCCACGATATGGAAAACCTTCCGGAGACGCCGCCGCCGCCAATCCCATCTCGGGGATTCAGGAGATCGCCTCCGGCACCCTGCCGGAGAGGGGAATCATCTCCCGGAGGACTCTTCACCGCCATGGTCGCCTCCGGAGTGATGAGTGAGTAGTTCACCCCTGGAATATGGGTCCATAGCAGTAGCTAGATGGTCGTCTTCTCCTTATGTGCTTCATTGTCGGATCTTGTGAGCTGCCTAACATGATCAAGATCATCTATCTGTAATGCTATATGTTGTGTTTGTTGGGATCCGATGGATAGAGAATACTATGTTATGTTGATTATCAATCTATTACCTATGTGTTGTTTATGATCTTGCATGCTCTCCGTTATTAGTAGAGGCTCTGGCCAAGTTTTTACTCTTAACTCCAAGAGGGAGTATTTATGCTCGATAGTGGGTTCATGCCTCCATTAAATCTGGGACAGTGACTGAAAGTTCTAAGGTTGTGGATGTGCTATTGTCACTAGGGATAAAACATTGATGCTATGTCCGAGGATGTAGTTATTGATTACATTACGCACCATACTTAATGCAATTGTCTGTTGTTTGCAACTTAATACCGGAAGGGGTTCGGATGATAACCTCGAAGGTGGACTTTTTAGGCATAGATGCATGCCGGATAGCGGTCTATGTACTTTGTCGTAATGCCCAATTAAATCTCACTATACTCATCATATCATGTATGTGCATGGTCATGCCCTCTCTATTTGTCAATTGCCCAACTGTAATTTGTTCACCCAACATGCTATTTATCTTATGGGAGAGACACCTCTAGTGAACTGTGGACCCCGGTCCATTCTTTTACATTGAATACAATCTACCGCAATACTTGTTCTACTCGTTTTCTCGCAAACAATCATCATCCACACTATACATCTAATCCTTTGTTACAGCAGAAGCCGGTGAGATTGACAACCTCACCTGTTTCGTTGGGGCAAAGTACTTTGGTTGTGTTGTGCAGGTTCCACGTTGGCGCCGGAATCCCTGGTGTTGCGCCGCACTACATCCCGCCGCCATCAACCTTCGACGTGCTTCTTGACTCCTACTGGTTCGATAACCTTGGTTTCTTACTGAGGGAAAACTTGCTGCTGTGCGCATCATGCCTTCCTCTTGGGGTTCCCAACGGACGTGTTAACTACGCGCAATCAGTCCTCTGAGCATGAGTCGCATGTGATTGTTGATGATGATGCAGTCGCTGCAGTGGCGTCAAAGACTGGTGATGAAGCCATTGATGACACGGCCCATGTGGAGTCGAATATGGTTGGGGAGGAGGAATGCTTCTTTGGTTGTTTCTCCCCTCGGGCATCCCCGTCGCCGCAACCTGATGTGCTAGTTGGCTCTGAGTGCGAGGACATCGATGTGATCATGCATGTGATCCAGATCATGCCCGACCTGCAGGAGCTGTGTGAGGGCCTCTCCCCTCCTCTATCGATGGTTCACTTGCAGGTGGACTCGCTTGTGACCTCGGAGGTGGCTTCCACACCACCACCGGTGGAGGCAAGCTGTTGTGGTGATAAGGTCATCAAGTCAAGCGCTTTGGCACCTAACTCTGATGCGCTCTTTGCTAGGGAGCTTGGTGACCTTCTTGCTAGGTTGGAGGCGGCTAGTCCAGGATCTAGCAAGGAGATTGCTCGCCTCCTAGAGGATAAGTCTTCGAGGGGCAAAATCCAGAAGGTGAAAGAGTACCTCAAAAGCGTAAGCGTAAAAGTGGCGCCACAAGAAACGAGTCCGCAGTTGGTTGATGGATGTATTTTGTCTGTAAAGTTTATGGTTGTAGGAGTTGCTTGGCTTGGGAGTAGTCTCTTGTGTTGTTGGTGTTGCTGGTGTTTGTGGCTGTTGGTGGTGTCGTTGTAACGGTCTTTTCGTCCAGTTTCCCGGTAATTAACTGGACAATTCTCTTCTTAATTAATGGATTGGGGCAAAGCTTTTGCCCCCCTTTCAAAAAAAAAATCCTTCCCGCCAGTGATATTGTACACGACAGCAGTAGCTGCCTCGATGGATGACCCAATCGAAGGGGCAAGAGTTGCCTGCTCAGCAGCTTCTTGTGCACGGTTTTTGCTGGAAGAAACACCAGCCCCGAGCGTGGCAGTTCCTGAATTTTTCATGACAGCTTTCACATCGGCAAAATCAACATCCACAAGCCCATGTATCCGCAAAGTTGTCACGATAGTATTATATCATCACAAATAGGTTACTGCAACACAAGGAAGGGGAAAACCAACCGTGATATTGTCTGATATTCCTTGGACACCCTGACGAAGGACATCATCTGCAAGGAGAAACGCGTCTTGCAAGGGCATATTTTCGTCAGCAACAACTAACAACCGATTATTTGGGATCACAATTAGTGTGTCAACACTCCTTTCGAGCTTCTACAATGCTTCGAGCGCCTGAAATGGTGAAGAGAAAAAACAGAAAAGCTTAAGAAGGAGTTGTCGCAAAATAGATAGAAAAAAGTCTACAAACAGAACTCTAGTGTCCAAAAATCAATAAATTCACATCAGGCAAATGATCGCCAGTAAACAGTCTAATATGTAAGAGACGCTTAGCATGGTTAAACAATTGTCCACCCAAATCAGTGATCCTTTTAATGTGGCATAACTCTTTCTCAAACCTGAAATATTTTTATCCCTTGTCTCCTCCATTGCAAGCACTATTTTTTGTTAAAAATAGTTATCTTGGAAGACATGATTAGTAGAAAAAGTTTTACTAAATTTTTGTTTTATAATTTTTTAGTTGTTTGAAGATAAATGAATACAGTAATACAAATAGCAATTTAATACAAAAGTTTTAATAAACTATGTGTAATTGGGAAGATAATGATCAAGCGCTTTGCTCGTCGGCAACGACGCCAATTTAATGACCGGTTTCCTGCACCAAGACAGGGTTATTGCAATACTTGTAGCAGCAAAATATTTATTATAAGATCGATCTCATGGGAGCTTTGCAGGATGGAAACTACACAACCCCGCAACTGCGTTCTCAATGCAACCATATTCACACCCAAACTGTGGTTTGGAAGTAGCCTACTCTACAAGTTACTACGGAGCTACTATAATCAACAAGAGAGTTAAATAAATTAGTTGTGGATAAGAACAACAATTTAAACAAAGTACTGAAATTAAACTAGACCAATAATTTCAATTTTAAGAGATTGTAGGTTGTAGGACTGAATGAAATGAAATGTGGTTTCTAGGCTTCGATCTCACTAGTACTAGATGGGCGTACGAATATATGTATGATCCATTATTACAAGAGATTCTTTAGACAAATTAATTTTCCCCATTTGATTACCGGGTTGTTACACTATGTGTGCTATATGTAATTCTCGTGTGTCACTCGCAAGGCAAAAGTACAATTCCGGGTCAAAGGATCTTGTGAACTCATTTTATAACTCATGTATATAAATACTATATCACCATAGATTCTAACTTAGCGGAGTAGATCGTACCTTAACCTAGAACCAAATCAATCAATCACACATGGATGAGCAACAAAACATAGATGAATATATTATTGATATCAAAACCATGTTCGATCTTACAAATACACAAACTATGGAGAGAGAGATGGAGGCACTAATGGAGATGGCTATGATGGCCGGAGCACGCAGCCAAGGGTTGGTGCCCAATTGTGATGGCGGTGTACCCCTTCTCCTCCTCTTCCTCAGATGCCTTGATGGTGATGGTCTTGAAGATCTATCAATGGAGGTGGTGGAGCGGCAGGGCTCCACCGTGATGGCGCGGATGGGGTGATGGCCTCTCCCTTGGCCCCCCCTCCTTTATATAGGCCTAGGAGGGTCCCCAATAGCCACCTATACCGTCCTAATTACCTAGGGAAGATCCAGGAACAATCAGGGTAGATTATGTGAAGAGACGCGTAAGCTCGCAAGGTTTATGTCGCCTAGAAACCGTGGTATGGCCAGGTTGTGACCGTACCAATGGTCGTCAAACTCTCTGATTGCTTTGGTATTTTGGCTGCCATTTCCTCATACAAATTCTGATTGAGGTGTTTCCTTTGACTCATTGGACTCGTATGAAAGAGAGCTACAATACTATGGTATTAGATCTTCATTTTGAGATGATGAAAAAAATCACATTTTCCCACTCCTCAAATGGCTAAGTCTGGCACATGTAGCTCCTCCATATTATGTCCTCTTTACTCCTCTTCTTATGTTTATCCTGAATCTTCCATAACACCTACGCATATCAAAGACAAGGAAAAGTGATAAAATTCTACCTAAACTACTAGTTGTGCAAAACTCGTACGAAGATAAATCAAAACCAATAATCATGTATAATAGGCATAGTTGTAGCTTGAGCATGAGACGAGTGGTAATTATGCATAAAGTGTACATAAATTCCACTTATCACTCCTCTCTCGCACCCGAGTGAAAGCTTGCATCCTTCATCTTCCTCGGCCTAAAGCCTTGGTACGAGCTAGGCACACTCATGGTGGATAAGAGTTGGCGGGAGGAAGAGAAGGGGTAGGAGCACTGGTTCGACGCCTGATTTTATAGAAGATGTGGCAAGAAATAGCGGCAAATGGTGGCGGGACAATAAATGGAGGGAGAAAGTGGCGGGAACTGTTGAAGCGGGGTTCTAGGGTGCACACTACTGATTAAATCAGGGTAACCACTGACATATTGCATTGATCATGCAACTTCGCACTTGCCCACGCCAAGAGCACCATGTCGGCCATGGCCACGCCAACACTGATAGGTTCATGTTGGCGTCAACGATGAGGACTTGTGAGTCGATGTGACCGCCGACAAGCCCGTCAGCTTAAGCAACGCCGACAAGGGCATGCTCGGTATCGCCATGGCCGATAGGTTCTAGTCGGCGTCTTGGTGGCCGAGGCTGTAGGATTTTTGTAAAATCCCATAATCATGTACTATTTGTGGAAATGAATAAAAAATCGTATAATTTTTTAAATAATTAGCTAACTCTAGGAACAACTCATTCATGGCGCTTTCTAGTACTTTTAGGAGTGATTTTAATCATACCGAGTAATCAATAAAGTTCCGAATTCACACAAAAAAAAGTGACGAACTGTCACATGCGAATGTCCATCCTTCTACGGATCACCATGGTGGACCCTGCACACGCACGCCAAATGTCCTAGGACTCGACCTACATACAAAACACATGGGCATTCCTCGTGTCGGGCCGGGTTTCGGGCCAAGCCCAAAAAAGCCCGAACCTAAATTCCCAGACCCGAGCCCGGCCCGAGCCGACCTTCGGGCATACAAATCGGGTCTGAACCCGGCCCGAGCAGAGAAAAGCCCAGCCCGGCCCGGCCCAAACTAGGCTTAAATCACGTTTTCTGCAAGCCTGAGTCCGGCCCGGCTCGACGTTCGGGCTCCAAAATCAGACCCGAACCCGACCTGACATGCAAGCCTGACTCGGCCCGGCCCGGGATTTTCGGGTCGGGATGCCCATGCCCAGCTGTTCCATGGGTGGATCTTTGTTAACCTTATCTGCCCGGATTGTTGGAAACAATAATTCTAAGGACATAAGAGTTGTACTACCTCCGTTCCGGTTTACGGGTCGTGCGTGTATCCCTAGATCGCAAATTTAACCAATATAACACAAAATATATATCATTAGAAAGTTTAGATGTTATATTTTTTAATGGTATAATTTGTATAGCATAAATATTATATTATATTATTAAATTAACGATCTTGGGATACGAGTAAGCCCTATAAACCGGGACGGAGAGAGTATATTGATGGAGGACAACCATATATTTATTCATTTGTTGCAAAGGAAGCTTTATATATAACTTTTCTAAAAAATTAAGCATTCGTACACGTCCCTTGATCCCTACTAGAAAAGATAGATAGATCAATTATTTGAGCATATTTCGCAGTCGCAAGCATCGTGAATGCACGTGGTGCCGCTTACATGGACGCATTTTGGGCATGGCATACGCTCCGTCTCCTTCTGGCACACCATCCCACAAGATTTGTCATTGCAATTTTCTGTCATGGGGATAATTCGAGCGTTACACCATGCTTCCGCCAAATCTGCAAAATGTATATATAGAACCATATAAAGAATATACAACTAAATAGTCGTACAACATTTCCTGGCCAGGCTTTGCTAAAAATAATTAAGCAACATAGGTGCACGACAGTGGAAGAAGTACTGAGTACCTACCGGATGAAAGCATAACGAAGGTGAGGGTCAAAAGAAGCATCACGGCCGCAGATCTCATCAACATCTTTGTCATATGGGTGGTGGGTGATCTATAGAAAATTTTGTATATGGTTGGTAATCTTGTGGGTTGCGGAAGAGAAGACCTTTTTATAATGGATGTGACATGAATACTAATTTCTATAATATTAAAATGAAATTAATGCGATAGAATTTATAAGATTTGCTAAAGTATTTAGCAATTAAGTGCATTCATTATGTACCATATCTTTTCTTTAGGGCAAGCGTAGTGTCACTCAGATACGGCAAATAAAATGTATATTTGTCCAGCTCACTCCATGCACCCTGTTGCATATATCGTGGGCTCATATATTAATTAGAACAAACTATTTCTTTCCTCATGCATAGATGGAGTCGAACCTAGGAGCGGTCATCACAAAGAAAATTGATCACCGATTCTCCTCCGTTCGACTCCACCGCAACATGGAAGTGTTAGAATTATATTATACTTATTTCTATCCAAGCGCCGTACATGGTCGCAACCCTTCACCCGTATGGACATCTTTTTTTAGCAGAACCCGTATGGACATCTGTGTCCCCGGGGCGGATCTAGCGAAAATAAATTTCATAATATCATTTTCCCATTAATTCTACAAATAATACTCGATTTTATTTTTTTTCAAAAATAATACACCTTCGGTTTGGGGAATCCGATTAGTACTAATTGGGGAACACTAACCCGACGGTGTACTATTTTTGAAAAAAATTCAAAATCGAGTATTATTTATAAAATTAACGAAAAAAATATTTTTAAAAAATTTCGCGGATCTAGGCAACCAGGGCCATGGCCCGGGGGGCAGTAATATTTTCGGCCTACCATGTATGAAAAAAAGATTTTGGCCTGGGGCGCAGCCCATGTCTGGCCCAACTCACTGTGGCCTCCGCTTGGTCCTTCCTCGTTTGACTGCGGCAAATCCCTTCGGCCTCCTCTCGTTGACGACTAGTCTCCTCGCCAAACCAGGAGATCGCGACGGCGCCGCCACACCAGCAGTCCGCACCCGTCCCCCGACCTTCCCACTTCCTCGGACCTCGTCTCTCCATGCCTGTCCTCTGCGCGGCGCCGCCCACCCGTGCTGGACTGGCCTGCTTGGCTGCCGCCTCCAGACTCCTAGCTACCTCAGCTAGGGCTTTATTTCTTCACCATTTCAATTGGATGGTTGGATTTATTTGTAATTAAACGGATTCATTGATTAAATATTAGTTTGTTGTAATAAATTTCATGTTTTAGAAACAAAAGATGAAGAAATTTTATCCAGCGATTTTAAAGCTGAACCAATCAACAAAGGTAAATTATTAAACCGAAGAAGTTCCCAGGTCGAAGAAACTACCCAAACTGAATCAACTCAACCGAAGCAAAAGTGGCAACCTTTCATATTATGTTGTCAATGCCAATACTCTTCTCATACTCCGTACGGATGTTATTGTCGGATCCCAGTTTTAGGACACCTATTTAGGAGTTCGGCCTAAACATCAAATGTGTTGCTAGAAGAAACTGAACTATTGATTTGTACTACTATGTATCCTCGTATTACTATTTCTAGTTTTTAATCATCTCTTATCTACTTTCTTGAACCATTAACTGTGGATTTGAATATATATGTTCATATTTGCACCCCAAAAAAATCGTACCAATTTGTTTGTGATTTTTTGTTAGATTTTTTTGCGTTTAGTTTTTGGACTGGGGCTTCATCCAATCCTGGATCCGCCACTCTCCGTACAGACGCCTCTTCAGCTCTTCCTCATGTCGGTGCCATCTTGAGGCACCTCTTCCACTTGTATATATACCATGTTGATCGATGAAATGCAGCCCTAGATTCATTCAATCGATTCCTATCTTGTTTTACTCTAACACGAAGAAAGAGAAAGTTTACTCTAATTAATATATGGGCTTCTATAAATAAAATAGATTGCATGAAGTGAGCTGGGCCGGAATACATATTCCGTATCTATGACTGCCCTTAACAATATATATAGCAAAATTAATTCCCTTAATTGCTACCTATTCCTATAGTATACATGTCACATCCATTATAAGAGGTCATTCTCTTTCACAACCCACAAGTAAAATAACCAACCATATAGGAGAACTACATTTCCTGTCAATCAGCCCCCCATATATATGACAAAGATGTTGATGAGATCTACAACCGTGATGCTTCTTTTGACCGTCTCCTTAGCCATGTTTTCATCCTGTAGGTACTTCAGTATTCCTTCCATTGTTGTGTGTGTACGTTCTTAATATTTTTATCAATCCCAGATCAGGGCGTGATGTATGACAATTTAATTATATACTAGTACAAATGCCCGTGCGTTGCCACGGGAAAAAAAAATCATGTACACAAGGATACATATATTTCTCCAGTTTTTTCTCTGATGGCATGTTGTTATGTACATGGGTGCTCCAATTCTTTTTCTGATTGCCGCTTGTTTTCCACCCTCAAATACATCTTCTCTACTACCATTGCGAAGTTACCTAATTTTGTTGTTCCTGGCTCCCCCGCACTCCCTTTTGCACCATCATTGCTATCTTGTCTGGACTCCGCGCATCTTTGTCAAATCATTGCTTTTTTTAACGGCAGATTGAGGTCCTCATCATTCTTCTAGTGGAAAGGGTAAGAAAAGATGATGTATTACCTAATATAAGCCTGAAGGGAACTGAAAAAAAGGGAACAAACATGAAATTTTGGGACAAAATGCAAACTGGAGATGAAAATATCACTTGACGATAGCATTTAGAACTCCAGTAGCCTAATCTACACATGATAGAAGCATTATCAGTCCACAATAATCAACTGAAGCACACTTGTATGAATAAACACCGGTGATACGGCGGCACAAATCTTGTCGACCTCCTGTTTTGGCAGTCAGCCAATCAGCCACGGGAAATGGAACGTTGTAAGCAGGAGAAACAACACCGAGATCTGGTCATCATCGCCCACACCGGGAGCTCTAAGCCCTTCCTCACTTACAGTACATAGAAGAAAATAAGCACTACTTCTCCTTAGGATCATCACAAATGGACTCACGCCTTCTTACTTCTTTTGCTATTCGTTTTCCATGAATTTCATTAAAAAATCAAAATTAATTATATGGATTTATGAAAATGAACTTAGTTACTATCTCCATAAAACAGAATGTATTGTTTTTTCCTAATTACATCACAATTTCAAAAATAAATCTAATAATTTTATGATGCTGAAGCGGAAAGGAACCTAAAAAATAATTTTAGGATTTCCTTATATTTGGACCGAAACCATATGCCTAATCAACAAACCAAGACTTGAGAAAATACAACTTCATCATTCTTAAGTATTAGTAGAAAGTGCATTGAAATTACCTGGAGATGTAAAACTATAAAAGATATCTAATAGTATTTGTAGATGTATTGAGAGGTTACCTGTCTACTGTCGTGATGTGCACATGAGCAGCTTACAATCTGTACTCTTCTTCTTGGCCTCAATAAACTCATTCCCTTCATTACAACCGCGTGCCCAAAAAAAAGTCAGCTTCTCTGAACATTTTAGAAACTCATCTGAAGCATAATCGTCAAAGAGTTCGTACAAAAAAGTTACACATGCATAAGTTTTTTTTTTGTATTCAAGGACAAATTGCCAGAGAAGTTATATTTTACAAATGTTCAACCAAAAACAATTAGCGTACTGAAAGTAGGTAACTCGATGAAGATGTTGTTTACCTGGATCAGATGGTAGCTCAACTCACAACTATTACACTTGTAAGAAATGCATATCACCAAACGAGAATGTTGCTCGTCATTTTTTGCTGACCATGCATCTCTGTCATGAGGAGCTCTGGTTCAAATGCTTCCTCTCAGGTGGTGCATCCTACCCATTTGTGGCGCCACTAAAAATGGTTAAAATAACATATTTAAATTGATTTATGTTTGGCTGACACCTGTAAAATATGACATGATGGACTTGAATCTAGGAAAAACTTATACTTTTTTAGAAATAACTAATACCAAGCTGGGACCGTAGCAGCCATCCTGCTGATCTTCATCTCAGCTGCAGTTTTTTGAGCAACTTAAATTATTTTTGGCGAACAAATAGCTGCAATATTTAAGTGAAGTTCCTAGCAGAGGTAAGTACTTGAGAATTACAACTCAGTTCTTATCTACTGTGAAAGCATGTTACCTAATTCATTCTTAACTATAGGGGATAACATTAGATATGATATGATGAACCTATTCTCGAAGGAAGTAGGACTGCAGTTCAAAATTTTACAGATCATGGACATTGTCTATCGGTAATAGTAGCAGAGCAGGAAGAAGAGGGTAAAGCGAACCCGCACAAAACTATTCATGTTCACTAAGCATTATAAGTTTGTTAAATTATTCTTCTCACATATATTTCACAATTTATCAATAAAATGCTTTTCCATAGTTTTAAAGTTGTCATCATATTATTTAAGCTCCATAGGCAACAATGCATAGGAGAGCAAGCAAGCAATTTCGCTCATATATGAGAGCAAGCAAGCAATAGTCTATCCACATATATGACAGCATGCTATAGTTGACTTTTGTCAGAAAACTTCCTAATAAACTTATAGAATTGGAGGTAGTTTAAAAGTTTTCACCACTATTGCCTTGTTGGCTTCAAATGAGGATATTACCTCTCGCTTCTCTCTACCACTCTCTGTTGAAGAGTTCCAAGAACTCCATGAGGCGATCCAGCTTGTGGAGACAACAAACATTGATGGTTCTGCGTTGGACCAGAGGGTCCTTGTGTTGGGAGCTAAATACACTCCGTCCAACTACTAATAAATTTCTGTTTGGGAAAGTTACTGTACATGAAGCTCTTAATGCAATTTGGCCTTCTAAAGCTCTGCCTAAACTCAAGGTTTTCCTCTGGCTACTAATGCATGATCGGATGAACACCCACGATATCATGCTTCGTAAGAATTGGAAAGTGGATTCAGGTCTGGAATGTGTTCTTTGCAATGCTACAAATGTTGAGACGAGGAATCATCTGTTTTTTAGTGTGATTTTGCTGTTGATTGCTGAAATACGGTCAATATTCAATGGTCCCCAAATTTACCTTTTTCGGACATGTTTCGCCTGGCTAAGGATACCATTCAAGGGCCCTGTTTTTTGGAAGTGGTGGCTTGTGTGTCTTGGAATATTTGGAAGATGCGGAACGATCTTATCTTCCAAGAAATTCCAGCTTCGTTTATTCGGTGGAGAAGGGGTTCTCAAAGCGATCTTCTGGTGCATCAGTTCAGAGTAAATTAAGGCAACTCAACCACTTATTGACTGGGTGTTGTTTGTTCTTGTTTAGTTTAAATGTGTTTCCTTGTTCTTTTTTTTACGCCTTGTTGTAAACTTTTAAACTTTTGGACGCTCACTGGGTGTTGTTTGTTCTTGTTTAGTTTAAATGTGTTTCGTTGTTCATTTATTTACACCTTGGTGTAAACTTTTAAACTTTTGGACGCTTTGTCCCTGTAGAGTCTGTGGGACATATATATAGAAAATTACACTGTAGGGGATTCCCTTATGGTAAAGGTGTCAAAAAAATAAACTTTCACCAAAAATCTTTCTAATAAACTTTCAGAAAACTCACACGTGACTTCAGACAGAGGAGCATCCCACAAGAAAAATGAAATACAAAATCCCACAAATACATACCTTGAATATGAAATCAAATAATTAGCAATTTAGGATCTTCTTGATGCTAGCTGTGATTTCTCCTCCTTACAGACTTCTTTTAGAAATCTGAAAAAGTGTGGCACAAGTGACTATATATCAACCACTATAGGGAGTAAGAGCATCTCCACTCGTCTCCCCACAGAGCCCCCCACGGCCACTTTTTTTCATCCGGACGGCGAAAAACGGCCCAGTCAGGCCCCGAGTTCCTCGTTTTGGTCCGGATTTGAGCCTATTTTCGTCCGGACTCCCCATGCCATCCTCGGTTTCCCGGGGGTCTCCCGGGGACTCCGGATGAAGCTAAACCAACCGCCCACGCCCACGTGTCTCCTCTTTCGTCCGGATTCCCCGAGCCATCCTCTTTTTCCCGAGAAACGCCGCTTGGGGAGCACACGACTGGGAAACTACTCCTCCCCACGCCAAATCTTCCTCCAATCCGGACGAAAATTTCGCCGGATTTGGACGTGGGGAGCGCCAACGAGTGGGGATGCTCTAAGAAAAAGTATAATGCAACTATATATGAACGGATAACCAATAAGATGATATATTTGCAATACAGATCAACTCAAGTCTTGTTTGTTATGCCTATTGCAATAAGATTGCCTATGCCTTATTGTGAACGTATAATTATTCATTTGTTCCTCAACCTGTAGCAACTTTTTACCTAAGAGAAGTAAGAGAGCGTTAGTAGAATCTAATGATCATATGAACATTTCACTCTGAATACTAATTCCGAACCCCCACATTTTTTTCTTCAGAAATAGGAACTTGTCTGGGGAACATTTGAGTGACAAAAGTAGAGAACAAGTGATATTTATATCATGGAAAAAACGCATGTGTGTTTCAACAGATCTAAAATGATCGATACCGTGTTCATCGTAGAATCATTGTAATTTGTATCACTGAAATATCATAGGTTTCATTATCTTCTTTCTTTTATACAATTTAATACATGTCAGTCAGGTTTCACGTCAGAATTAGTTCCCTAGCTCCTATCTCAAAAGATAAAATTTAAAACCAATGCAAAATAAATGGGTGAATGGTAACAAAATAGCACATGAAATCGCTTTCATAACCAGTCTTTTGAGCACTTAACATGACCAAAATGAAGCATGGGCTACGCTACATTTAAAACTCGCATTAAACAAAACATATGTGCTCTGATTCAACATGGTAGAAAAATTAAAGCGATTCGGTTCTGGTTCTAACCATTGACGATAGCACTTTGATGCACATCGTGTGGCTACAGTTGTGCAGCATGACCTTGTTGTTCAGCTCCATGCCGACCCTGCACTCCTTGTCTATCTCGGCATCGACCGGCCCCTTGTCCGCGCCATCTCTTCTCCTTTAACACTCCAAGCAGACCCTAGGGTCGCTGATCCAATCCAGTTTAGAAACTATAGCTTGCCTGGAGCAAATGTATTCAACATAATTGTACTCAACACATTACAGACAAATGCTTACATAATAAATCAAGTAATACAAGGCATCGAGAATTCGAGATGGAGCAAACTTTAAGAGATAGGTCAGGCACGCAGACGCCCTTGCTGCAACCGCCTCTGGCCTGCTGCTGATCCGACTGTCCGTGGTCAAAGTGAATGCCCATGAATCAAGAAATGCATTTCCGTATCAATTTTGACACATTGACAAAGATATTCTTCTCTACAAAGAGTGAGTAGAGTTGATGCCCTCCCATTTGCTAGTTACATATTAAAGTACTAAGGAATGGGATATAAAATTGAAGAAACTATCCTCACCATTAGCCATTGCAAAATGTCAGGTGTAGATTTCCCAAACCAATATATAAGAACCACATATCCGAGAATTTTCCAAAGAAATGAACCTGAAAATGAGACCAAACAAAACAAAACCATTAGATAGGAACATTTTAGTAATGCGGGGAAATAGCTAATAGTAGTATTAGTGCAACAAGCAAATCACTATATGCGAATCCATAGGAAAAAGTAAAACTTTCACGAGCCAGGCCAAAATCCCAACAATGTTATTAGCCACGCGATGCCTCTTCTAGGTTACTCAAAAAAATCTAGATATTTCATGAGTTGCATAGTATTAGTATGTCCATAAATAGATGTCAAATCTAAGACATCTACTTATGGACGGAGGGAGTAGTAAAATTACTATAATTGCAACAAATATTTATGCAAGGACAATAATTCAGAGCATGTACTATTCTATCACCCCATCTAAAACAACATATTTCCATTGAATTTAAGAAATTGATGCATGCTACACAACAATTTACTTTGCTACTTATTCTATTTAACTCTAATATTGTTTTAAAAACTAAAACAAAACACTTCGACAATATGCTCACATGGTTACCATATGTTGTAGCCATCACTACTTGTAAGATGCATCTATTCATTAACCTGTGTTAATTATGTAGCAGAAATTCAGATGTTATTTTCTGGTGGCCCAAATGTGTACTGATTCAGTGTCATCTCTACTATAAAATTGGGATTGGAGTTGCAATACAAGAGAAGCAAAAGAGAAAGTCGACTGCAGACATATCAACAGATACAATAATCAATGTACAACCAATACAAATCGTTGTTGACTAAGATCTCCTGAACTTACGAAAAGAACCAAGCGTTCAAGGTGAGGTAAATGTGTATGAGAAGTAATCTCATACTTTAGGGGAAGTACGTCGACTTGGTAACTCTCATCACCACATCGAAATACAGAGTGCTTAAAAATAATTCAGACTCTGACCTGAGGTCACTCGTAGGCAGTGCCATTCACTTGAAGTGAATTCGCGCCGGCCGGCCGGGGACTTAGGCAGTGTATTGTTTATGGTAGTAAATCAGAAGATATATATAGAGAGAGGGACGACAAGAGATTGACAGGCTACCAGGTAGGGCTTCTCGCAAGCAGTTCGAGTCAAAGCCAAATCGGGAGGTGTCGTGGACTGTGGCTACTGACCTGAAATCTGTTGCGCCTCCTGCTAATTCACGCATGCCGCCGCCCAATCGAGGCCGCCGCACCTACGAGCTCGCCCCCCGATTCAAACCTGCGGCCCCTCGTCCCCATGTCGCCACATCCCCAATCGAGACTATCCATGCGGCGGTGGAGATATGGATCCATGGCAGCTTACAGAGATGGAGAATTGAATTGCTCACAAAGGAAAACAGTCCGCGTGTGGCGCTGCACTCCACTCCGCCAGGGCTCCTGCCGGCCGATCCGCGCGGTCCTCGATTCAATTTGAGCCAGAACCAAACGTGGTCGGTCGAGGGGCTTGATTCCAGCAATGAAAATATGGTTCGTGTGTGGTTATCGGGCAGGGGGGCGGCGGAGGTGAAGGGGCACATGCAGGGGATGTGGTGGTGTTGGGATCCAGGGCCGATCATCAAGGGGAAGATAGGATCTGGGTTTCCTCGGCCAGAGTGACGACTGAACGAGGGAAAGGAGGAAGTGAGTTTCGCTGGGCTTTGGCCCAAGTGCACGCTCGCGCGGACGAAGCCGGAACGACGAAAGGGCAAACCTATTGGCAGAATAAGGAACACATTCGTGCTTTTTAAGTAGTGTAGATAGATTTTTTCATGGTTCCATTTTCTTTCCAGATTTGGCAGAAGCACGGTGTAACTATACAGTTATCACCATGGAAGAAAAGTGCGACCATAAGTCGTGTAGGATTGTATGTGACAGGGTGAGGAAACTTATGGTTTGCCAAAATTGCTTCCATGCATGTAGATTGTAGATGCTTTCGCTATGCTTGCGAGTGCGGAACATGCTCTAATAATTGATTTATCCATTTTTCTCTAGGAGGGATCGAGGGACATGGATGTACTCCGTACATTTAATTTACCAAAAAAGATCACACGCGGGCATGTGTGTGTGTTTTACAAGAATCTGTGCCGTTGTGCGAACAACATTAACAAAATGTCTACGTACGGTCTACAGACCTTGTCGGTATGCCGAGCCCCACTCTAGACACGTACATATATTCTCGAGAAAATCCACATCACATACAAATAAGAAATAATCTTCAAAACTTGGTCCAAGGTTGGGGGTGCCCCTGGCTTGTACTGCTGACAACATGAAACTGAACTATCAGATTCAAATATTAAATGGGAAAGTTTCGAACATTGTTAGGAACAACAAAAAGCAATTGCAAAGTGTTACAGATGTAAACATGAAGTTGAATGATAAGCTTTAGGAGTTATAGAAGAATATTCAAAATGCCAAGGATTGAGCCAAGAAGTCATAGAAGAAAATTAAAAATGTTTTAGCGGGGAAACGGAACTTACAGGGGCGGAGCAAGAATTTTAGATTGGATGTATAGAGATAGAGGATTAGAGTTTTACTAATTAATTATAAGGCTAACTCGGGATGTTCAGCTATGTTAAAGTGCCTCTTATTCTGTGTAGAGGCGTGTAGGTGGAAAATGCCGGGTAACCCAGTGGGCTTCTGGGCCTGCTGATACTACCGGCAGCTACTAGAAGCACGCACGGCTCAGCAATCTTTGCCAACAGCGGATGTTCTTGATCATCGCAATATGGCCACACACAGTAATTGTTCTTTGTGCGGCAATGTTGATTCTTGGAGGCATTCACTTATGGATTGCAGTATGGCTCGGTGTGTTTGGGCGTTGACAGACGAAACTCTTGTCGAACATCTGACAATGAATGAAGAGCCCAATGCTAGACTATGGCTGTTTGAAATGATCGATACCCTACCACATGATCAGTTCATCAGGGTAGCCATCACTTTGTGGTCGATTTGGACAGCAAGAAGGAAGGCAATCCACGAAGAAATTTACCAATCGCCTTTGTCCACTTTTGGCTTCATTAACTCTTACATTTCAGAGTTGAACGCAATTGCAAAACCCTCAAAAAACACTAGTGTGGGTCAACAATCAAGGAGAAAGGAGAGGGCGGAGTGGATCCCACCACCGACAGGCATGGCGAAAATAAACTGTGATGCGGCAGTGTCAAGATCTGGAGACAGGGCAGTGGCGGCGGCGATATGCCGGGATAGCAGTGGCCTATACCTGGGAGCATCTGTTGTTGTTTTCGCAGGATTGAACGACCCGCCGAGCCTGGAAGCAATGGCATGTCGAGAGGCATTGGCGTTATCAGAAGACCTGACATTGCAGCGTGTGCATGTGGCATCAGATTGCAAAACAGTCGTCGTTGATATCAATGAAGGTACCAGGGGAAGTTATAGTATGATTGTAGAGGAGATCAAGGCCCGTTCAACAAATCTCCAGAGCTGCACCTTCGTCCACGAAGGTAGAGCTTCGAATTTCGAAGCCCACAACCTAGCTAAGTATTCGTTATCGCATGCAGTTGGTCGCCATATTTGGCTTGGTGTACCAGTTTCAGAAATTTTCCCTGTAAACTTTGTTATGAATCAATAAAGCTTAGCTGGTTTGTCTCAAAAAAAAAAAAAAAGCACGCACGGCTTCCACTTCTTCCTTTTTGTTGGAGGAAAAGATGCTCGCCTAGTGCTAAACCTGGTGACCTCTCTCTCTATATATATATATCTCTACTCAACAAAAGTCGATCAGACGCCCACTGATCGATCAGGCAGGTTATATTATTTTCGTTACTTGCTGCAGATGCATGCATGGAGAGTATATTTCGTGGGCAGGATCAACATGGACAAAATCTAGTGCATGTCAAACTATCAATAGCAATGTCATCAGTGATAGGCAGGTAGATGTGCTTGTCCTCGCAGACCATAACACGGCTCCTGATCACACGATTGAGATGACAGAAAAAGAAAACATAAATCCACTGATCTGCAACCACCCATAAACACCCACAAAATTAAACAGGACAAGCATGGGGTTACCAATCAGTCAACGAACAGCCAGCATTCTTAGAGCTGTCGCCGAAACAAACAACCGACCGTGCTGAAACAGCCGAGCCAATGTCTAAACAATACATACAACGGAGGCTGCCAACCTAATCACAACATGAAACTAGTTCTCAGAGTGTTTACAGATCCAAAAAAAAAAACAGCTAGTCTCTAATGCCATGCACAGCCCCGTGTGCTCAGGAGAAGAGCCTCCGGGACCATGTTGGGACGGCCGCCGGTTGTTGCACGGCAGCTGATACGAGGCTAGCAGCCTTCTCTTTTGCTTCCAGTATCCGAGCTCCCTTCGGATCGGCCAACAGAGATTTCTGGAACGATTGCGGGAATCCTGTTGCGATGATGGTCACGTGGATCTCGCCGGTATAACGGTCGTCGACAACGGCACCAAAGATTATGTTCGCCGAAGGATCAGCCAAGCTTGTCACGATCTGCGGGAAGTAAAGAAATGGTTACTGCCGAAACTGTTGAAGTATTAGTTCTACCAACTGTCTCAATGTTCAGTTTCAGAAAACAAGAAGTCTCAATGTTCACATGACCTTCCTGAATACTTCAAAGGCCATTCAAATGATTCGAGCATTAAGATAACAAGAAGGAAGCCTACGCACCTGAGAGACTTTGTTCACTTCTTGCAAAGTGATGTCCTTCCCACCAGTGATGTTGTACACGACACCGGTAGCTGCCTCGATGGATGACCCAATCAAAGGGGCGAGAGTTGCCTGCTCAGCAGCTTCTTGTGCACGGTTTTTGCTGGAAGAAACACCAACAC
This sequence comes from Lolium rigidum, assembly GCF_022539505.1. NCBI lineage: Eukaryota > Viridiplantae > Streptophyta > Magnoliopsida > Poales > Poaceae > Lolium > Lolium rigidum. The sequence continues at coordinate 14,255,828 of NC_061514.1, read as the reverse complement.
CGAGCATGGCAGTTCCAGAATTTTTCATGACAGCTTTCACATCAGCAAAATCAACATTCACAAGCCCAGGTATCTGCAAAGTTCTTATATGAGTATTATATCATTGCAACTAGTTACTGCAACACAAGGAGGGGGAAAACCCACCGTGATAATGTCTGATATTCCTTGGACACCCTGACGAAGGACATCATCTGCAAGGAGAAACGCGTCTTGCAGGGGCATATTTTCATCAGCGACATCTAATAACCGATCATTTGGGATCACAATTAGTGTGTCGACACTCCTTTCCAGCTTCTCCAATGCTTCAAGTGCCTGAAATGATGACGAGAAATTAAATTAACTAGAGAAAACAGAAAGAACTTAAGCAGGAGTGGTCAAAAAATAAATAAAAAAGGCTGCACATAGAACTTTAGTGTCCAAAACTCAAATGAATTCACATCAGGCAAATCATCACCGGTAAACATATCAAATACGTTTTGGGATATTTCCATAAAGAAAATAGCGACAAACAGTATACAGCAACATCAGGGGAAGTGAATAAATCATAACTTTGTTTAAGTTAAGACCAATCACATGAGTATTATATCATCGCAACTAGTATAAGAACTGAAAACGATACGACCAAGGATAATCTCTTGTAGCTACAGTGCCTGTCCTAACAGTCTAGATTATAAATACACCCTCAGGTAAATGGCTGGGAAATAGTTAACAGGCATCAGAAGTAGAGTGCACAACAGACAGCACTAGTTTAGGAACTGAAAATGAAAAGACTCAAGGTAATGCTAGCTCTTGTAGGAGCTACAGTGGCTATCCTAACAGTCCATAGATGAATGATGAATCACCAACTTAAACTATAAATACACCCTCAGCTAAACCAAGATGACCAAATATTGTTGAATGTAGCTCCTTATATTTAGGTACAAATACATGCCTGCAGAGAGCGCTTGCGTCCTTCGAAGCTGAATGGGTAGGTGACAACACCAACCGTAAGATAACCCGCTTCCTTTGCTATCTGGGCAACAACTGGAGCAGCACCCGATCCAGTACCACCTCCCATCCCAGCTGTTATGAAGACAAGGTCCGAGTCTATCAGGGCATTGGCGATCACTTCCCTTGATTCCTCGGCAGCTTGTTCTCCCAAATTAGGATTCCCACCAGTACCTGTTTGCACAAGCATAGTTAGGCAGTCTAGTTAGTGTAGGTGCTATTTACAATGGAATTTACAGTCTGCACCCTGTAAACTGTTTGATTTTTCGTTGTGTTTATCAGTCTGCAGGTGGTGTCATTGCGTGGAAACCGTTGGTATAGACACCATTCAGTCAGAAGAAAACAGGGAGGGAGTATTACCCAGCCCACGAGTCAACTGTTCACCAATTTGCAGAGGATGTTGCGCTTGCGAGTTCACAAGAGCCTGGGAATCTGTATTGATAGCATAGAACTCGATACCCTGAAATAATAATTCAGTTAAAATTTCGAATCAGACTACGAAATGGATCTACACGCCGAGCAGGACAGAGAAAGGAACCCCGGTTCAGGGAGGGCAGGTCGAAGCAAGGCGGGGGGGCACCGCGCGCGCAGTACCTGCAGGCCGCTGCCGATCATGCGGTTGACGGCGTTGTTGCCGCCGCCCCCGACGCCCACGACCTTTATCCTGGCCGTCTCCACGGGCGCGAACGAGAAGGAGCTGCTGCACCGCACGGCCGCGTGGCGCCGCCGCGGCTGGCCCCAGCACCCGCCGCGCTGGGGCCCGCGGGGAGGGAGGCCCGGGATGTGGAGGAGCGTGGCGGCCGACGAGGTGGAGGGCGCCATTTGGCCTTGCGGGTGCGGGTGCGGGGGGAATGGGGATGGGAGGAAAGCAGAGGGGATCTGGTGTGTAGTGTGCTGCTTCGCTCTAGGGTTTTGGAGGGTTTTGCTGAGCCGGTTTGCCAATTCGACCCAATATCCCAATGTCGATCTGCCTCCTGATTGGGCTGCTATTTTCCTTTCCTCTACTCCCTTCTGTGCATTAATGTAAATAGACTAGATACAAGCTAAAGTAAATGAACCAAAGTAGACTAGATACAAACTAATGTGGATGGATCAAACAAAATGCTCCAACATCTTACATTTTCAAACGGAGGGATTAATACAGTGTAAAAAGAAGTTCGAAAGAGCATGAAAATGTGGAATAATAAGTAAAGCGAATTTCTAGGTATGGGTAAACTTACTCCTTACTAAGGTATATAGTTGTCCGACCACTAAATCATAGAAATTTTGGGAGGGAAACGACTTTCACTGTTTGTTTGAAACTTATGATTTTTGCCTAGACTACATACCTTCAAATTTAGGTATGCAAAATGGCACGAGCATACATACTTGCGGCCGCTACCCGCATAAAATTTGTGAAATTTTTGTAGCACTAGAAATACAAATTTGAAGGCCATCAAGTTATAGGGTTCATGAGTACCCACCAGATTCGTGCCGACGTTGACATATTTGTGTCATCTTCGCCCTCCCTCCGCCACTCCAATGCCGTCCTCCTCCCCGAGTACAACTCTATGGAGTCTGAGATCAATTGACCATGCCTCGCACCCTCTAGTTGTCTCACGATGTCCTCGCTCTTGCGGCATCCTAGTCGCATTTGTTATTTCTTTAATACTTAACGCCACAGGATTCCACTTAGTTTGTGAAACGAAGTCACCTCTCTATTAAAGTAGAAAAGAAATAGAATGACACCATGCCAGAATTAAAAATATACACGAAAATTTTACAAAACGGATTGCATTCCGTCGAAGAGGAAAGATGTGTCAAGTGCATAGATCAACCGACCCGGAGGAATGGAACCTGGGTACGCGCGCATCCATTTACGGAAAAGTTCAAAAAAATGCTATTTAAAAGTTTCCAAAAAATGTGAAGTAAAATTTTGCATGTACATATTATGTTGATACTTACTCGTGTGAGTTTTCACGAAAAAATACCATTGTGTGTGGCCTGTATAAAAATGACAAAATGTCCAAATGAGAATAGTGAACAGGAATTTGTACTATTCACAGGAATAGGAATTTGCATTTTGTCATTTTTGTGTAGGTCACACACAATGGTATTTTTCCGTGAAAACACACATGAGTAAGTATCAACATAATATCTACATGCAAAAATTTACTTCACATTTTTTGGAAACTTTTAAATAGCATTTTTTGAACTTTTCGTAAATGGGTGCGCGCGCACCCAGGTTCCATTCACCATTTTCGATAGATCAACAGTTTAAATTGTCTCCATCAGAACCGGAAGCTGCTACTCCATCAGAATAATAACATGAGTTAAAAAAAAAAACTCAGGGTTCCTTGTTCAGGTTCAGCTTGCACTTCACAGTGATTATGTGACAGCAAAACTAAGATGAATTGCTCCCTAGGGCGATGAGAACCACACGGTAGAGGTGTGGAGCTGGTGTCTACGTGCCATCTGAAATTGTATGCGATCTGATAGCGTGTTCCTCATCATCGATGTTTATTTTTATTTTTGAAGGATCTGAAATACATGTCGTATGTTCACGTGTTCGTCGTCTTCTTGGCTTGAATTTTATTTTTTATTTTTTGGTGAGCAGTAATCTGCCTAACGTTAGCAACAACACCATTTCTTCATGAGCCTTTCATTCACCGCACCCTCAAAGGACCATACTACAGAATCAATCGATCAATTATTCCCGTAAAACGAATGTTCTACTTTGCCAATGAGAGAAAGCATTCGCCAAATGTTCTACTTCACCAATGAGATAAAGCATTCGCCAGCGACGGGTTGTTCTTTCGGCGTCGGTCAACCGGCAAGATATGGAGCAGTATCCGACGACCGCTAACTGGATTAATTGGCCTCCGACTGAATCTGATGGCCTCATACGGCCAAGGCTAGAGAGCCCAGTAGCACACACGGGAGAGCCGCGAGCAGAGGCGGCAACTCGGACGTGATCGAGACTTCAGCAGGCTAATAAGTTCAGTCTTTTCTGATCTCAAAAAAAAAAGTTCAGTCTTTTCTAGTAGTACGTTACATATACTCCTCGCCGCTTGCATGGAGGCTTTTTCTCTGGGTTGTATCCGGTTCCCGATTGGAGTCATGCTAAGACTAGCCATCACGATTATCGCAAAAAAAAAAAAAGACTAGCCATCACGAAGATACTTGTTCAGGAGCTACGGGAGCCATTCTCCCTGACTTTTAAGGAAACTTCGTAGCAGCTTCTACTAAATATCTCCCTCGCGTGTCTACAGTTGTGTTGGCAGAAGCTTTGGCAATGAGAGAAGGACTATACCTTGCAAAACAGAATGGGATGCAATAATATTATAGCTGAATCCGATTATATGGAAACAGTCGAGGCTTGCTCAGGGGAGCACATGTTGCTGTGGTGTATTGTTGGGTGATGGAAGGGGCGCTCGAGCGAATAAGCATGGGCGGAGCTTCAGCCCGGCATGCCCGGGCAGCTGCCCGGGCTCGGCTTCGTCCGGCAAGGGCGCAAACACCGTGTCATTAGGCGTTCATTAGCGAGAGGATAAGGCGATGGATGCTGTTTGCCCGGGCAACGAGTCCACCGATATGGGTCTTTTCCAATTTTCTTGTCCAGCCCAATGAAATAGCTAGCATGAGATAAGCCCACATGAAGCTAGCCCAAGTGGCAAACAGGCCTAGGCAACGTCCGAACAGAATTCTCAAAAAAACAAAAGTCACGAGGGCAGTTCGATCGTTTCGTGATTCAGTGGTTCGTCTCCTGACTCCTCCAGGCGTACGGGGGCTGCAGCAAACATGCGCCGACGCCGACGCCGACGCGTGCACAGTCGACGGCCGACGGCCGACGGCGGCATGGCTCTTAAGATTCCGCTTCAACCTGCAGCTTGCAGAACGGGACGGTGACCGGCGGCGCCCGCTGGCTTCCTTGCCTAGAAGCTGTCGCAGCGGCAGTTGTGATCTAGGGTTGACTTCAATCTACGAACTGAGGAAAAAAAGGTTTGTTCATCTTTACATTACTACTTACCCACCTGAACTCTTAGAAAGGATGACCACTTTTAAGTAGTTTGTGTTGTTGAATCATTTTATATATTTATTGAATCTTCAATTTTAGAAATTGAGGAGGTATTTGGTTTAAGGGTCAGGCCAGAGGATTGAGCAAGCCTAGATCCTGGAATGAGTGCAAAGCCCCAACACAGAGAATGAACAGTCACTACTAGGAAAAGCCTTATTGCCGGCGCACCAAAAACGGCTATTGCCGGCGCACCACGAGCCCGCCGGTGGGAACGCGCCGGTGGTAATGAGTTACCGCCGGCGCACCGGCCGAGTGCGCCAGCAGTAAGATGAATTATCCCCGGCGAACCAGGCCTAGTGCGCCGGCGGTATGTTTTTTCGAAATTCAAAAAAAAAGCCAGATCTAGATCTAGATCTGGATCTAGCTCGGGTTCATCTAGCTCGGGACCTTAAAAACAGTGGCCGTGCGTTGCCGTGTCGTCGTTGCCGCACCGGTGTAGGAGGGAGAGAATGAGGCCGGAGGTGGTAGTTTAGGAGGAGGAGGAGGAGGAGGAGGCCGGAGGTGGTGGTGGTTTAGGAAGAGGAGGAGGAGGAGGAGGAGGAGGAGGAGAAGATGGCCGGAGGTGAAGGTGGTGGAAGAGGAGAAGGAGAAGACGGAGATGGAGGTAGAGTCCCGAGGTGGAGGAGGTTACCGGAGGAGGAGGAGTTCACCGGAGTAGGTGGAGGTCATCGGAGTAGGAGGAGGTCACCGGAGTAGGAGGAGGTCACCGGAGTAGTAGTCGTCTTCGGAGGCCGTCGGCGTGAGTATTGCAAGGAGAAGAGTAGGAGGGAAAGAGAAGAAGGGGAAGAAGTGAGGAAGGAGAAGAGGGATGAGGGCCGGCTTGACTATATAGTGTGGAGTTCTTGCCGGCGCACCAAGTAGGGTGGTGCGCGGGGGTATTTTTTTCTTTTTTCTCCCAAATCTTAAATCTGAAAAAAGTCCTGTTTCTGTTTTGAATTTGACGAATCCATTTTTTCTCCAAACGGCCGTAGGCAGTTGAATTCGAATAGGAAATTTCGAGTAGATCGATTTTGATATAAAAAAGTTTTTCATCGGAGGTCGTATGCAACCAGAAATCCCGTTTTACCGAAAGATGACGCCATTTTGCATAATATAACGAAATTCATTTTTTCCAATTTTGATGAAAGCTAGATTACATAATACATGGGCAGTTCAAAGGATTTTATTTTTTGAATTGCGCACCATTATACTCCAGCGCCGGCAATAAGAAACTTACCACCGGCGCAACAACATGGTGGTGCGCCGGCAGTAAGGGGCTCGATTTTTCCGGCCTGGTCTGGTCCTCTTTGAAATTTATCGCCGGCGCATCTTTTTTGCTTGTGCGCCGGCAGTAAGCCTCCATCACCGGCGCGGCTCTTATTTGGTGCGCCGGCAACATGTTCCACCGGTGCACGTCCAAGGTGGTGCGCTGGCACCACTTGCCTCCACCTATAGGCCTTTTCCTAGTAGTGAGTATGTGCCAACCATTCAAGAATTTTAAAGAGATTTCGCCGAGACGTTATTAGTATGTGAAGGGTATGTGCCACCATTCTAATCTGAGTAAGTCTTTGAACACTCAAAAAAAGTAAGTCATTGAACCTCTATGAATTGCTAGTTCGTTTTACTTCTTTTTATGTTGCATATGCCATTTAGGTTTTTTGTTAAGCATCGGCATAAAAACAATTTTATTTGTGACTCATATTGTTAGTGAGCTACTACCAAATTTTGACAAAATTCAGACATCCTTTGATGGATGGAGCGGGTATTTGATTTCAATTCCATGTTTATAAACTATTTATGAATGTTTAGTAATAAATTTAGTATTTATACTTAGATTATGTATATGAATATATCTAAATATCCGGTTGCTATTCTCGCTTTTTGGCTTAGTTTACGGTTCGCCCAGGCTCCAATTTGTTCCTGGCTCCGCCACTGCGAATAAGTATACCTCAACTCTACTCTCACTAGTGGAAAACGGGGTTTTAACACCGGTTGGTAAAGCCCATATTTACCGGCTAACCAACCGGTGCTAAAGGGGCATCACGTGGCCCACACCGGCGATGGCCTTAGCGCCAGCGTCTCAGAGTTGATGGTAACATGTGCTTGTCGATCCTTCAGATTGACAGCGTGGTCTTTTCGATGTTTCTTTAGATCTGGCGAGATCTGTTTCTCGACGTGTCGCTGCCGCTCGTTGTTATCCACGGCGACGCTGGGGGCCGGGGCGAGGTGGATGCTCTGGAGCAAGGATGTTTGTCCGAAGGTGGTGGATATGTCGTTATTCTTCGACTTCGTCGATGGGATGCGGTGGATCTTGGTCCAAGATAGCATGGGGACGATCCCGGTTGACATGCCACAGCAACATGTGGCTCGCTGCATGCAACGGGCCAGTTCATCGACTCACAAAAAGCCTCGTTAGTGATGGTGCTATCTTGGGTCTGGCAATGGTGGAGGCTCGGCATTTCTTCTAACGCGCGTCTAGGCGGTGTTGGAGTTTGGCGGCGGCTGCTGGCTTCGACGAGTGCAGGAAATCCTAGGAATAATTTTGTATTTTTCTATCTTTTAGGATTTTTCTGCAAAGTTTTCATGACATTGGTTTACTCCTAGTCTGTCTAGTAGTTTCCACCTTTGTTTACTCATGTAACTTGTTTTTCTATTAAAGTGAAATACGTGGTGGCTCTTAAAAAAAAGAATTCAACGAAGAAACAATGTGGGCACCGGCTAAGACAGATCGTGCTCTGGCACATACTATCACAAACCGGTTCAGAAACAATGTGCTGAACCGGTGCTAATAGAATTCGGGCAAAATATCACAAAGCTATCACAAACCACGGGGAGATAAGGAACCAATCGTGAAGAGGCCGACGTGTCGCCCAACGATTCAAGGAAAGTGAGGGAAATTAGCCCATCTACAATGGTAATTTCGGCATAAACTGATTAGGGTATTATGGTTTGGTCGTGCCTAGCTATATACGAGTCTATTTACTTGGTTGTTTCTACAAACACAGGATGCTTTTGCCAAGATTCAACGTTCTGGGTGCATCCAGCAAGATCATGAACTAGGTAAGAGCTTCCGTTGCTGCCTAGCTAAGCAAGCAAGCAGCAAAGTAAATAAATGGTAAGTGGTAGCAGTTGTTTTGAAAGGGACAATGGTAGTTACAAGTGCTTGGTTCAATTTATTGAACAGCAGTGATAAGAGTCTTAGAATGCTCGAAAGCAAAAGAAACTGTTTACTGGAAAGCCAGCTACAAATCAATGTAACAACGCACCGGCCAAACCATTTCATCGGCCTGGTACCTAACCTAAGATAAAGACTGGAGCAGACCGGCAGACCCCAAATTAACATCCAGCAAACAACGTCCTGGGAAACAAGTGAAAGCTAATAGATGCACATTTCAGATCTTGGAGTAGAAGGTGTAGTCCATCACTCCAGCCAAGAAATCTACTTGTGCAGGTCTCAAATTTGATATTTGAGGCGCTCCCTGGTTCACATTATTAAGACATAAGGAGTAAGAGTAACGAAGTCAACGTCCGATTTGCTATGAGAAGTACTACAATCAAGAGACTATGTACCTTAAGACTTATCTGAAGCCATCCTCCCTCCTGTGATAAAACAAAGGCCTCCAGCTTCAAGACATTTGGTATCACGATGCTGAGCACATATTCTGCCTGAATATATCACAAGTTCAAATGACAAGATTTATGAAATGTTCCAAGTTACAACTCAAGTTCACAAATATAGGCTAGTTGCTATTTTCTACAACAAAAAAATACAGTATAAAAACAATGCTGAATGAGAAACATAAGACTTGTGACTCACCTCTTCAATTTTCAGATTCACCAACGGAGACCTAGCGTTAGCAAAGACCAAAGCAAGGGGAAGCCTACCCAAGCTAACACGGTCATAGCCAGTCTCAACTTTGCATTTGCTGCATGCTCTCCATATCTCGGTAGTCAGTTGCGTTAAGTACAAGTGAAGGGTTCTACCACCAACCTCAAACAAATATTGTGAGCTGCTTGAGCTGAAGTGCTCCTTGCAATGGTAACATCCCCACTGCAATTAAATAAATATTGAAATGAGCAATCTGATAACTGAATTTCTCACAACCAGAACATTAAAATGGAAATACACAAAGTTTTTCTTACTTTGACGTGGGTATCGAAGCGAAACAATCTATAGAAATTGCTTTCACAGTCTGACTCTCCATGTTCTTTGGCCCAAGTCTCAAATCCCGTCAACAAGTACCACACAAGTTCACTCTCTATGTTCACGTCTACAGACCCTGAAGATAGACAATCAGACAACCATGCATCCTATACTACAAAGAACAAAGAGACTGAAACTTACATCTGTCACATATCTCAACAAACAGCTCAATCATCTGATCACCATTCTTTGCCACATAAGTAGCTAGGTGCATTGCCTTCAGCATGCATTTGAAGCAAGCAAAACCTGAAATGCACAGACATTTAGCATTAGTAACAGGGGCAGAAACGCCTCATGTAAACAGAACCTCAGCACCAAAGTATTACCTTTGGAGGGATGTTGGGTATCCCCATGTGGCATATTGTCAATGAAATTCCCGAAGCCAGATGCTGAGTGGAACATGGAATGTAAGACAAGGGCCAAAGTCTTGCCCTGAAAATGTTCTATTAGTGGAATGCAACTATGAAGTGCAGGAAAAAGAAGATGATAGTTAAACTAATAAATACTCACCATTCCTGTTTTTTCGGGTACATGAAGAGCCCACCAAAACGGATCAACAGGTGCTTCTTGCTCCATACCTGCGAAAAGAAGAGAACTGCGCTCAAAATCAATAAATTTAACCAAGGTGGTGAAACGAGCAAAACAAATCTTTGCCTTGGCAATGAAACTAAATAAGGTTTAGTTGCAGTACTGAGAAAACCAAAAAGGGCATCCTGGATGAGATTACATGCATATGATAGATGGCTACAACAAATTCACCACCAAACAAGAATTTTACAAAAGAAAAAAAGTATGACTTCTTCATGCGCTAGAAGTATTATCAGATAATGTCTACAGATCACTAGATAGGATTTCAAACATCACTCAATAACTCGTAAGAGGCAGGAGCAACATAAATAAGTTAAAGCATCATCAAAATTTTATTGTTGAATTATGCATGGTACTACTCGATTACCATTAATGCAATCAATTGTGAAAGGTAGTGTTATACAGCTTAGTGATACTTCCAGGGAGTGTCTAGATGGTGCACATTTACTATTCAGGTCCAAGGGTGCCCCTCTTCTAAACACACAACCCTACATATATCAACGCACCTCACCTGCCACTGCTAAGACCCAATGATTGGAAGCTTCCCCACACCCAAAAACTACTTCCAGTGACTTCCACCCATGATTTGAGCACAAGACGATAAGAAAATTGTTCAATAACAAGAGTACAATTCCAAAGTAACTCCATAAAAATACCCAATTAGTTACTGCCTAATCCTATATGGAACAGAACGGAAATATTGACACATCGGGAGAATTGTGAAGCCATCCCAGTGCTTTCTCTATGATCACACGCTCATCAGAAAATTACTTGGTGGGCACAGCCAGCCAAGAAACATAAGGCCCTACTTGCATTACAACACTGTGATCAATTGCGCCCAAGTATGATCCATAAGAAATATGAAATTAATACACAATGAAAATTCAAGCCAATGTTCCCATCTATTTTTAGAAAAAAACTTACAGCAATAATAAAGGAAATCCCCTTGCAAAACCGAAATAATTGTAAATGGCATGCACAGTTGAACAAGCAGTTCGATCACGATATATGAACCAAACACCATCTGGTCACCAAGGGAAAAAAAAAAAGAACTAAGTACACAAATAGAATTATATCGTCCAATCACATGACAGTCTCAATCGTCTAGGAGCGCGCCCAATCACACGACCACATCTCAATCGTCTCGGAGCAGAGTCTGCCATATCACAGAACCGTATATTTTAGCAGAACCCCCAAATCCCCCAACCGAAACAATCAGGAGCCATGGAACCGATCGAGCGCAAGCACCGGGTTCAGAGATCGACCGTAGAAACATATCGAAAGCAAACGACCTACAAGCCGAGCAACCATAAACCCCTAGTACATTACACGGAACCCCAAAAGACGTACCGAATCGAACCGAAAACGCGCCGTGAAACCGAGAAGACCACACGGCCCACGGAGTTCGCTCTCAGAGATCGACCACGCGGACATCTCCGCCTTGAATCGGAGCGACAGGAAACCCTCAAACTCAAACACGCGCCTTACGCAGAACCCAATCTCACATGTACGGGCGACGAACATCCCCAAAAGGCCAAAACCCCACACCAGATCGAATCAAACGCCGGGGAACCCAGCGGTAGGAGGGCGAGCAGATTCGAGCTCACCTTCCAGCGCTCGCCGGAGGATAGGGAGCCCTCTCCGTCTGCCCGTCGCCTCGCTCTGGTTGCCCCCTTCTCCTCCTCCTCGCCTTCCAGATATGGATGGAAAAAAAGTGAAAAACGAATGCGAGGCGGAGGAGCCGAGATTGAGGGGGTTTCCGCCTTCAAGTTGCAAATGCGAGCAAGTCGGTCGGGGACTGTAGCCTTCGGCACTCCTCCGCATCGCGAGCACGCGGATCTTGTCCGTTAGTTTTGAGATAGACGGTTCAGATCCTTCCTGGGCACCCACCGCTTGTTCTCGGGGAATTACTATGCGCACCGGAGAAGCTACCCATGGTAGTGGGGGAGGACAGCCAGCGTTAAACTGGACGCGTGGCGTGATAATGTTGGCTGCTGCGTGTGTGCGGCTGTGGTAGCCGGATGGTGGTGCGGGTTTTGGCGGGTGGGGCGAAATTGTGGGCGGGAGAGGGCGGGTGGGTGGCAAACCTGGGCCCACATGGCAGAGACACACGGGCTGTTTCCAGCGATTACAAAATAAAGTTTTCAAAAAATAGAGCAAATCTTCCAAGTTTTGAGCTTTTCTTCTTCCAAACATAATTTTTTCTATTTTTAGCACCGGAAAATAGGTACCAAACCATTAAACCTGTAAATACCAACGAAGTTCTCCCATAATTTCAATTTGATCATGTTTTGGTTGCCCCATGTGACTCCAACTACACATAGGCATTCCTCGGGCCGGGCCGGGTTTTGGGCCGGGCTAGAAAAGCCTGAACCTAAATTTACAGGCCTGAGCCCGGCCCGACCCGACCTTTGGGCTTGCAAATTAGGCCCCAACCCTGCCCGGCAAGTCCGGCCCGAACTAGGTGTAAATCCTATTTTACGTAAGCCTGATCCTAGCCCGGCCTGATGTCCAGGATCTAAATTCAGGCCTGAACCACAGGCCCGACATGCAAGCCCAGCCCCGCCCGGCCCGGGATTTTTGGGTCGGGCTGCCCATGCTCGGCTGCAACTCCAACCAAAGCGAGTACGACGAACGATATGTTGATGACTGCAAGTGCAAAATTCGTTTACTTTTATTAGAGTATACTTATACAAAACCTACTAATGCAAGTAGGAGTGTTTTTATCGTCGTGGTGAACAAACAGATACCATGGGTAGGCTTAACTTGGGCCGATGTGTACCGAGGGGACCGGAGGAGGGGAGGATTAAGGAGAGAAACACACGAACCCACACGAACAAGGCGATCTACCCAGGTTCAAGGCCCTCGTGAGGAGGTAACACCCCTACTCATTGCTTGTGGCGGTAAAGCACACGTCCGTTGGGAACCCCAAGAGGAAGGTATGATGAGTACAGCAGCGAGTTTTCCCTCAATAAAAAACCAAGGTTATCGAACCAGTAGGAGATGAAGATCACGTGAAGGTTGTTGGTGAAGGATGATACGTCTCAAACGTATCTATAATTTCTTATGTTCCATGCTAGTTTTATGATAATACTCACATGTTTTATATACACTTTATATCATTTTGATGCATTTTCCAACACTAACCTATTAACAAGATGCCGAAGCGTCGGTTCTCGTTTCTGTCGTTTTTGGTTTCAGAAATCCTACACAGGAAATATTCTCGGAATTGGACGAAACAAAAGCCCACGGTCTTATTTTCCATGAAGCCTTCCAGAAGTCCGAAGAGGAGACGAAGAGGGTCGACGAGGCGGCCACACCATAGGGGGGCGCGGCCCCACCCCTGGCCGCGCCGCCTTATGGGGTGGGCCCCTTGAGCGTCCCCCGACTCCGCCCTTTCGCCTATATAATCCTTCCGTCGCGAAAACCCTAGTACCGAGAGCCACGATACGAGAAAAGTTCCAGAGACGCTGCCGCCGTCAACCTCATCTCGGAAGGTTCTGAAGATTGCCTCCGGCACCTCGTGGAGAGGGGAATCATCATCGGGAGGCTCTACATCACCATGCCCGCCTCCGGACCGATGCGTGAGTAGTTCATCCTTGGACTATGGGTCCATAGCGTAGCTAGATGGTTGTCTTCTCCTCTTGTGCTATCATGTTTAGATCTTGTGAGCTGCCTATCATGATCAAGATCATCTATTTGTAATGCTACATGTTGTGTTTGTTGGGATCCGATGAATATGGAATACTATGTCAAGTTGATTATTGATCTATCATATATGTGTTGTTTATGATCTTGCATGCTCTCCGTTGCTAGTAGAGGCTCCGGCCAAGTTGATACTTGTGACTCCAAGAGGGAGTATTTATGCTCGATAGTGGGTTCATGCCTCCATTGAATGCGGGACGATGACGAGAAAGTTCTAAGGTTGTGGATGTGTTGTTGCCACTAGGGATAAAACATCAATGCTTTGTCCAAAGATATTTGTATTGTTTAAATTACGCACGGTACTTAATGCAATTGTACATTGTTTGCAACTTAATGTTCGGAAGGGTGCGGATGCTAACCCGAAGGTGGACTTTTAGGCATAGATGCATCGTTGGATAGCGGTCTATGTTCTTTGTCGTAATGCCCTAAGTAAATCTCATAGTAGTCATCATGATATGTATGTGCATTGTTATGCCCTCTCTATTTGTCAATTGCCCAAGTGTAATTTGTTCACCCAACATGCTATTTATCTTATTGGAGAGACACCACTAGTGAACTGTGGACCCCGGTCCATTCTTTTACATCCGAAATACAATCTACGCAATCATTGTTCTCTGTTGTTCTTTGCAAGCAAACATCATTCTCCACACCATACGTTTAATCATTTGTTTACTGCAAGCCGGTGAGATTGACAACCTCATTGTTAAGTTGGGGCAAAGTATTTTGATTGTGTTGTGCGAGTTCCACGTTGGCGCCGGAATCCCCGGTGTTGCGCCGCACTACACTCCTTCACCAACAACCTTCACGTGGCCTTCATCTCCTACTCGGTTCGATAACCTTGGTTTCTTATCGAGGGAAAACTTGCTACTGTACGCATCACACCTTCCTCTTGGGGTTCCCAACGGACGTGTGCTTCACGCGTTATCAAAGGAGTGTAGTGCGGCGCAACACCAGGGATTCCGGCGCCAACGTGGAACCTGCACAACACAATCAAACTACTTTGCCCCAACTTAACACTGAGGTTGTTAATCTCACCGGCTTGCTGAAAACAAAGGATTAAACGTATGGTGTGGAAAATTATGTTTGCTTGCAGAAAACAAAAGAGAACAATGATTGCAGTAGGTTGTATTTCATATGTAAAAGAATGGACCGGGGTCCACGAGTTCACTAGTGGTGTCTCTCCAATAAGATAAATAACATGTTGGGTAAACAAATTACGAGTTGGGCAATTGACAAATAGAGAGGGCATAACAATGCACATACATATCATGATGACTACTATGAGATTTACTTAGGGCATTACGACAAAGAACATAGACCGCCATCCAGCATGCATCTATGCCTAAAAAGTCCACCTTCGGGTTAGCACCCGCACCCCTTCCAGTATTAAGTTGCAAACAACAGACAATTGCATTAAGTACTGTGCGTAATGTAAACAATACAAATATCCTTAAACAAAGCATTGATGTTTTATCCCTAGTGGCAACAGCACATCCACAACCTTAGAACTTTCTGTCACTGTCCCATATTCAATGGAGGCATGAACCCACTATCTAGCATAAATACCCCCTCTTGGATTTACAAATATCAACTTGTCCAGAGCCTCTACTAGCAACGGAGAGCATGCAAGATCATAAATAACATATATGATAGATCAATAATCAACTTGACATAGTATTCCATATTCATCGGATCCCAACAAACACAACATGTAGCATTACAAATAGATGATCTTGATCATGATAGGCAACTCACAAGATCTAAACATGATGGCATAATAGGAGAAGACAACCATCTAGCTACTGCTATGGACCCATAGTCCAAGGATGAACTACTCACGCATCAGTCCGGAGGCGGGCATGGTGATGTAGAGCCCTCCGGTGATGATTCCCCTCTCCGGCAGGGTGCCGGAGGCGATCTTCAGAACCTTCCGAGATGGGGTTGACGGCGGCGGCGTCTCTGGAACTTTTCTCGTATTTTGGCTCCCGGTACTAGGGTTTTCCGAGATGAAGGAATAAATAGGCGAAGGGGCAGCGTCAGGGGAGCCAGGGGGCTCCCTCCCCACATGTCGGCGCGGGGGGCCCTCTGCCGCGCCACCCTATGGGGTGGCCCCCATGCTGGCCTTCCTCGACTCTTCTTCGGACTTCTGGAACACTCCGTGGAAAATAGGGCCGTGGGCTTTTGTTTCATCCAATTCCGATAATATTTGTATACTAACTTTTTTGAAATCAAAAACAGCAGAAAACAGGAACTGGCACTGTGGCATCTTGTTAATAGGTTAGTCCTAGAAAATGCATAAAACATTATAAAGTGTGAATAAAACATGTAGGTATTGTCATAAAACTAGCATGGAACATTAGAAATTATAGATACGTTGGAGACGTATCAAGCATCCCCAAGCTTAGTTCCTACTCGCCCTCGAGTAGGTAAACGATAAAAATAATAATTTCTGAAGTGACATGCTACCAACATAATCTTGATCAATACTATTGTAAAGCATATGAGATGAATGAAGTGACTCAAAGCAATGGTCTATAGTTTGCTAACAAAAAGATAATGACTAAACAACTGAATCATATAGCAAAAACTTTTCATGAATAGTACTTTCAAGATAAGCATCAAAAAGTCTTGCATAAGAGTTAACTCATAAGGCAATAGATTCTTAATAAAAGGTTTTGAAGCAACACAAAGGAAGATTTAAGTTTCAGCAATTGCTTTCAACTTTCAACATGTATATCTCATGGATAATTGTCAACACAAAGTAATATGATGAGTGCAATAAGCAAGCATGTAAGAATCAATGCACACAGTTGACACAAGTGTTTGCTTCTAAGATAGAAAGAAGTAGGTAAACTGACTCAACATAAAGTAAAAGAAAGGCCCTTCGCGAGAGGAAGCGAGGATTAAATCATGTGCTAGAGCTTTTCAAGTTTTGAAATCATAAAGAGAGCATAAAAATAAAGTTTTGAGAGGTGTTTGTTGTTGTCAACAATGGTAGTGGGCACTCTAACCCCTTGTCAAACAGACTTTCAAAGAGCGGCTCCCATGAAGGATGTTATCTCTACCAGCAAGGTAGATCATCCTTCTTCTCTTTTGTTTACACATGTATTTTAGTTTTATTTATAGATGACACTACTCCCAACCTTTTGCTTTCACAAGCCATGGCTAACCGAATCCCCGGGTGCCTTCCAACATTTCACATACCATGGAGGAGTGTCTATTGCAAAATTAAGTTGCTTACTGATAAATCGGGGCAAAACATGTGAAGAGAATTATTAATGAAAGTTAATTAATTGAGGCTGGGCACCCCATTGCCGGCTTTTTTGCAAAATTATTGGATAAGCGGATGTGCCACTAGTCCATTGGTGAAAGTCTGCCCAACAAGATTGAAAGATAAAACACCACATACTTCCTCATGAGCTATAAAACATTGACACAAATAAGGAGTAATAAAGTTTTGAATTGTTTAACCTGAAATCTTAAGAGCGGGCGCGTGCCAGACGGACTTGCTGGGCACATGCACTAGACGACAGTTGTTGCATCCGGATATCAAAGCAGTAATGGTAGGCTAGCTAATATTAGGTGTCATTTTTAAAAAAGCTATAACTTTTAAACCGTGCGGCGAAATTACAATTCGTTTTCACTTCTAAAATCCCCACGATGAGAGCTTCGAAACTAGACCACATTTTCATATGTTTTGACGAAATTTTTTACAAGCAATTTTGATGCGCGACGGAGCAACTTTATTGTGCAGCAAAACAACTTTGGTATGCGAAAAAGCAACTTTGGTGTGCAACGAACATGTACACTCTTTTGGTACACGAAAGCACAACTTTTGTGCCCGACAACAATTTTGGTTTCCATCTGAGCAATTTCAATGTGTGACGAAGCAACTTAAGTGCCCTGCAGAGCAACATTAGTGCTCGGCGACGCAGTTTTGGAACCGTGTAGAGCAACTTTGGCGCCCGATCGAGCAAATTTAGTGTCCTGCAGAGCAACTTTGATACTCGATAGAGCAAATTTTGTTTGTGACGGTCCAATTTTAGCGTCCAGCGAAGCAACTTTGGTGCCCACTGAATAAATTTTGATAGATGGCTGAGCAACTTTGGTGTTCAGCGATGCAACTTTCGTTTTGAATGTAGATTTACACTTGTACGGCAAAGTTGCTTCGCCCCGCACTAAAGTTGCATCGTCTCACATTATAATTGCTTTGTCGCAAGTAGAAGTTGCTTTAAAAAAACTTCATCAAAATACATAGAAATGAGATCTAGTTTTGAAGAGCTCACCGCAAGAAATTCAAAAGTGAAAGCGGATCCCAATTTTGACATCCGGTGCAAAAGTTATATGATTTTGAACATTTGAAAAGGAAAAATTAATGTGCATGATGTCATCGTATCGCATGTGCTATGATCATTGTATGTATAACCATAAATGGCGAGACGTTCACACTGGCAAAGCTATTTATGGAAGGCGTTCACACTAGCAAAGTTAACCTGCTTGCTTTTTTAGTTGCCCGCTCGGATGCACTAACAGGCACGCGGCCGCCCGCTAGACGCGTCCATTGTTTAAAGGTAGCACATGAAGTATTTACTTGGAATGGCAGAAAAATACCACATAGTAGGTAGTTATGGTGGACACAGATGGCATAGGTTTTGGCTCAAGGTTTTGGATGCACGAGAAGCATTCCCTCTCAGTACAAGGCTTTGGCTAGCAAGGTTGTTTGAAGCAAACACAAGTATGAAACGGTACAACAAAAATTACATAAGAACATATTGCAAGCATTATAAGACTCTACACTGTCTTCCTTGTTGCTCAAACACTTTTACCAGAAAATATCTAGACCTTAGAGAGACCAATCATGCAAACCAAATTTCAACAAGTTCTACAGTAGTTCTCCACTAATAGGTTTAAACTACATGATGCAAGAGCTTAAACATGATCTACTTGAGAGCTCAAAACAATTGCCAAGTATCAAATTATTCAAGACAATATACCAATTACCACATGAAGCATTTTTTGTTTCCAACCAAATAGCAATAAACGCGGCGGCTTTCAGCTTTTGCCATGAACATTAAAAGTAAAACGAAGAACACCAGTGTTCAAATGAAAAAGCGGAGCGTGTCTCTCTCCCACACAAGCATGTTAGGATCCGATTTATTCAGAGAATGAAAATAACAAAACGAAAATAAAAGCACACAGACGCTCCAAATAAAGCACATAAGATGTGACGGAATTAAAATATACTTTCACTAGAGGTGACCTGATAAGTTATTGATGAAGAAGGGGATGCCTTGGGCATCCCCAAGCTTAGACGCTTGAGTCTTCTCGAAATATGCAGGGATGAACCATGGGGCATCCCCAAGCTTAGACTTTTCACTCTTCTTGATCATATTATATCATCCTCCTCTCTTGATCCTTGAAAACTTCCTTCACACCAAACTCAAAGCAATCTCATTAGAGGGTTAGTGCATAATCAAAAATTCACATGTTCAGCAAGGACACAATCATTCCCAACACTTCGGGCATTACCCAAGGTTACTGAAATTTAATGGAGCAAAGAAACCCACTCAAACACGATAAAAGAGGCAATGCGAAATAAAAGGCACAATCTGTCAAAACAGAACAGTCCGTAAAGACAAATTTTTCGAGGCATTTAACATGCTCGGATGGAAAAGCTCCAGTTGAATGAAAGTTGCGTACATATCTGAGGATTACTCATGAAGTTTTTCAAGATTTTTAGATTTTTCTACAGAGAGAACAGCTCAAATTCGTGACAGCTAAAAATTTGTTTCTGCGCAGAAATCCAAATCTAGTATCAACTTTCTATCAAAGACTTTACTTGGCACAACAATGCAATAAAATAAAGATACAAAGGTATTTCTACAGTAGTAACAAGCACCTTGACTCAAATATAAAACAAAAATTGCATAAATAAAATAATGGGTTGTCTCCCATAAGCGCTTTTCTTTAACGCCTTTCAGCTAGGCAGAAAGTGAAAATCAAGTAACATCAAGAGAAGAAGCATCAACATCATAATTTGTTCTAATAATAGAATCAAAAGGCATCTTCATTCTCTTTCTAGGGAAGTGTTCCATACTTTTTTTAAGAGGAAATTGATATTTAATATTTCCTTCTTTCATATCAATAATAGCACCAACGGTTCGAAGAAAGGGTCTTCCCAAAACAATAGGACAAGAAGCATTGCATTCAATATCCAAAACAACAAAATCAACGGGGACAAGGTTATTGTTAACCGTAATGTGAATATTGTCAATTCTCCCCAAAGGTTTCTTTATAGAATTGTCAGCAAGATTAACATCCAAATAACAATATTCCAAAGGAGGCAAGTCAAGCATATCATAAAGTTTCTTAGGCATAACAGAAATACTTGCACCAAGATCACATAAAGCATTACAATCAAAATCATTGACCTTCATTTTAATGATGGGCTCCCAACCATCTTCCAACTTCCTAGGGATAGAAGCTTCAAGTTTTAATTCCTCTTCCCTAGTTTTAATGAGAGCATTTGTAATATGTTTTGTAAAGGCCAAGTTTATAGCACTAGCATTAGGACTTGTAGCAAGTTTTTGCAATAACTTAATAACTTCATAAATATGAAAATTATCAAAATCAAAACCATTATGATCTAAAGCAATGGGATCATTGTCTCCAACACTTTGAAAATTTTCAGCACTTTTATCACAAACAGTTTCAACAATTTTGCACGCTTTGTAGTAGAAGTAGAAACATTGCCAACACCAATTATTTTACCATTGATAGTAGGAGGTTTAGAAACATGTGAAGCATCAACATTACTAGTGGTGGTAATAGTCCAAACTCTAGCTATATTATTCTCTTTAGCAAGTTTTTCCTTCTCTTTCCCACCTAGCATGCAATTCAGCCATCATTGTAATATTGTCATTAATTCGAACTTGGATAGCATTTGTTGTAGCAAATGACTTAATATCTTTAGTTTCATTAGGCATAACTTTCAGTTTTAAAAGATCAACATCAAGAGCAAGACTATCAACCTTAGAAGCAAGAACATCAATTTTACCAAGCTTTTTCTCAACAGATTTGTTAAGAGCAGTTTGTGTACTAATAAATTCTTTAAGCATGACTTCAAGATCAGAGGGTACACTCCTACTATTTTTGTAAGAATTACCATAACCATTACCATTATTAGAAGGATATGGCCTATAGTTGTTGTTACCAAAATTATTCCTATAAGCATTAATTGTTGTTAAAATTATTATTTTTAATGAAGTTCACATAAACATGTTCCTCTTGAGCAACCAATGAAGCTAAAGGAACATTATTAGGATCAACATGAGATCTATCATTAACAAGCATAGACATAATAACATCAATCTTATCACTCAAGGAAGAGGTTTCTTCAACAGAGTTTACCTTCTTACCTTTGAGGAGTCCTTTCAGTGTGCCATTCAGAGTAGTTGATCATCATATCATCAAGAAGCTTTGTTGCAGCACCCAAAGTGATGGACATAAAAGTACCTACAGCAGCTGAATCCAATAAGTTCCTTGAAGAAAAATTTAATCCTGCATAAAAGGTTTGGATGATCATCCAAGTAGTTAGTCCATAGGTAGGGCAATTCTTTACCAAAGATTTCATTCTCTCCCATGCTTGGGCAACATGTTCATTATCCAATTGCTTAAAGTTCATAATGCTACTTCTCAAAGATATAATTTTAGCGAGGAGGATAATATTTTCCAATGAAAGCATCTTTACATTTAGTCCATGAACTAATACTATTTTTAGGCAAAGATAGCAACCAATCTTTAGCTCTTCCTCTCAAGGAGAAAGGAAACACTTTCAGTTTTATAATATCCCCATCTACATTCTTATACTTTTGCATTTCACAAAGTTCAACAAAATTATTAAGATGGGCAGCAGCATCATCAGTACTAACACCAGAAAATTGCTCTCTCATAACAAGATTTAGTAAGGCAGGTTTAATTTCATAAAATTCTGCTGTAGAAGCGAGTGGAGCAATAGGAGTGCATATGAAATCATTATTATTTGTGCTAGTGAAGTCACACAACTTAGTGTTCTCAGGAGTATTCATTTTAGCAATAATAAAAATAAATAAAGCAAAACCGAATTAAATAAAGTAAAACAAGTAACTATTTTTTTTGTTTTTGATATAAAGAAAGCAAACAAGACAGAAAATAAAATAAAGCAAGACAATAAACAAAGTAAAGAGATTGGGTGTGAGAGACTCCCCTTACAGCGTGTCTTGATCTCCCCGGCAACGGCGCCAGAAAAGTAGCTGCTTGTGACGGTAAAGCACACGTCCGTTGGGAACCCCAAGAGGAAGGTATGATGAGTACAGCAGCGAGTTTTCCCTCAGTAAGAAACCAAGGTTATCAAACCAGTAGGAGATGAAGATCACGTGAAGGTTGTTGGTGAAGGAGTGTAGTACGGCGCAACATCAGAGATTCTGGCGCCAACGTGGAACCTGCACAACACAATCGAACTACTTTGCCCCAACTTAACAGTGAGGTTGTCAATCTCACCGGCTTGCTGAAAACAAAGGATTAAACGTATGGTGTGGAAAATTATGTTTGCTTGCAGAAAACAAAAGAGAACAATGATTGCAGTAGGTTGTATTTCAGATGTAAAAGAATGGATCGGGGTCCACAGTTCACTAGTGGTGTCTCTCCAATAAGATAAATAACGTGTTGGGTAAACAAATTACAGTTGGGCAATTGACAAATAGAGAGGGCATAACAATGCACATACATATCATGATGACTACTATGAGATTTACTTAGGGCATTACGACAAAGAACATAGACCGCCATCGAGCATGCATCTATGACTAAAAAGTCCACCTTCGGGTTAGCATCCGAACCCCTTCCAGTATTAAGTTGCAAACAACAGACAATTGCATTAAGTACTGTGCGTAATGTAAACAATACAAATATCCTTAGACAAAGCATTGATGTTTTATCCCTAGTGGCAACAGCACATCCACAACCTTAGAACTTTCATCCATTGTCCGGATTCAATGGAGGCATGAACCCACTATCTAGCATAAATACCCCCCCTTGGAGTTACAAGTATCAACTTGGCCAGAGCCTCTACTAGCAACGGAGAGCATGCAAGATCGTAAATAACATATATGATAGATCAATAATCAACTTGATATAGTATTCCATATTCATCGGATTCCAACAAACACAACATGTAGCATTACAAATAGATGATCTTGATCATGATAGGCAGCTCACAAGATCTAAACATGATGGCATAATAGGAGAAGACAACCATCTAGCTACTGCTATGGACCCATAGTCCAAGGATGAACTACTCACACATCAGTCCGGAGGCGGGCATGGGGATGTAGAGCCCTCCGGTGATGATTCCCCTCTCCGGCAGGGTGCCGGAAGAGATCTTCAGAACCCCTCGAGATGGGGTTGACGGCGGCGGCGTCTCTGGAACTTTTCTCGTATTTTGGCTCCCGGTACTAGGGTTTTCCGAGATGAAGGAATAAATAGGAGAAGGGGCAGCGTCGGGGGAGCCAGGGGGCTCCCTCCCCACATGTCGGCGCGGGGGGCCCTCTGTCGCGCCGCCCTATGGGGTGGCCCCCCTGCTGGCCTTTCTCGACTCTTCTTCGGACTTCTGGAACACTCCGTGGAAAATAGGGCCGTGGGCTTTTGTTTCGTCCAATTCCGAGAATATTTGTAAACTAACTTTTCTGAAATCAAAAACAGCGAGAAAACGAGAACTGACACTGTGGCATCTTGTTAATAGGTTAGTCCCAGAAAATGCATAAAAACATTATAAAGTGTGAATAAAACATGTAGGTATTGTCATATACTAGCATGAAACATAAGAAATTATAGATACGTTGGAGACGTATAACTCCTGCATACTGTATGTATATGATCTCAACAGGGAGCTACAAGGTTTGAACTTAGCCAATGGCCAGAGGTAGAAGAATAGAAGGTAGAAGATGAAGTGTACGGTATAGACTACGGCGCTGTCCCCGCACAAGGGGAATGCCCCTCTCCTTATATAGGGGAGAGGTGGCTTACAAGGGGAACCCTAAGGGAATCTATGCCTAGCTAAGCCTACTTTATAAAGCTTCTTTGGCTCAGGCCGTGACATTCCCCTCTGTGTCCCTTGTCTGGTGACGCCTCTTGGTCGGCCTACGGCTGTTTACTTGTCAGCTGCTTGCTTTGGCTTCAGAGCTTCTGATACGTCCATTTTGCATCACTATTTTATATCATAATTGCTGTTATTCATTGATATATTTCATATTTGGAGATGATACTTATGTTATTTCATCTATTTTGCATGTTTCATGATTATTTGGGGATCGTGCACCGGAGCCAGGATTCTGCTGGAAAAAGCACCGTCAGAATGCAATATTTCGGAAGATCAACGAGTTGACGGAAATTATATGAAAAATCCTATTTTTCCGGATGACGAAGGGAGCCGAAGGGGGAGCCGAGGAGGGCCGCCATGGGCCCCCTC